>NC_089197.1:15390121-15719288 GCF_963930695.1 Labrus bergylta
AAGCACGAGGAGCAGCTGCTGGTGGCTCAGATAGACTCTGTGCGGCGGCAGATCAAAGGTAGACGAAACACGTGTTGAACAGTAGATGTGTACCATACTTTGATTAGAAAAGCAACAAAATATAAACTTTTACATCATTGAGAAAAGACGGTGATGTCCTACTATACTCCACTATGAAACACTCGAACACTATTCATTCCTAGATGTATAAAGCTCTCTGCATTCAATTCCTTTAAAAAATTGCAGAATCTTGATGTATAAAATAGCAAAGCGGAGAGAAAAGGTTGTCAAGTCAAGGTTGTCTCACGCTGTGAAACTGTAATTGGCATCTAAAGCTATTCACACTGCCATCTGCCTGAACCATGTTTGAATTAATGCAGTAATATAGTGAATGGCTGCGCAATAAGAGTTAGTCTTGAGGTATAAAAGCCTGTGATTAATATCAACTTACAGTACATAGAGAGTAAAGTTGCCTTATTCAATTCAAATTTAGTCCATTTTTGCTCACATTTCTGCAAATTTGACCTCATTAAAAGCATGCAGTATTTCACAGTTTACCAATGGATGTACTGACAACTATCACAACATTGTTGAAGAAAATGTGAAAACGTGAGCGAGTGAGCGAGCAATTTTTTATTTTTATTTTTTTTTAATTGTGCAATTTTTGCCTTGATTCAGATAGGACAGTTGAGAGAAACAGGTCATGTTGGTTGGGTGAAGAAAGTGTGTACTTTCTTCAGTGTCAACACTTTTTCAAAACGGTTCCAGGTTGAAGTAAACCTTTCCAGGTCGCACAATGTCTATTCATTTCTTACAGGCTCGTGTTACTGGATTATGAAGTGCTGGGGTTTCTGTTTGTGTGGTCACTCAGTGTTTCGTGCGCTGGTTTTACTTTAGGGAAATATTTTGCTCATGTACATTGTTCCGTAATTGCTCCTCCTGGGACATGAAAGATGTTTGCTTCCAAGTGGTGTGTGTGTGTGTGTGCGCTGTGTGTCTGAATGGTGTATCCTCACCTTGGCTGGTTTTAGGTTTGTTTCCCCAACTAAAAGACAGCGAGGTGTCTTCTAGCAGATACCGCTCTGCAAAGAAAACTGGAGGACAGAGAAAAGTGTGAGATTAGCACATTTGAAAGAAGGCTGCTGAGTTTTTGTGGGGGGCCTTTCAAGCTTGATTTCAAGGTTCATAATTTAAATAAAATACTCATCAGAAGAAAAAAAGACTTTTCTAGGGCCTTTGCTCAGTTTATATGAAGCTGGTCAGTTACAACATTTCTCCTTTAAAACGCGCTGTGGTGCTGCAAAAAATACTTTCTTTAACCCGGGTCTCGTCTGACAAAAACTGTACTTATGATAGAAGTCTAGAGATGAATTCTCAATCAACATCCCATACATTTTGCCATCCCTGCTGAAATACAGAATATGACGTTCTTTAAGATTTCAACTAATTGTATGAGCATGTTTTAAACCGATACTGGAGGATTTTTGGTGACCGGGTCATATTTGTGTTTTAGAGCTGAAGGAGGAGGTGGTGTACTATGATGTGTGTGAGGATCCCGAGGAGCTGCAGAGCATATTCCACACCAGTATTCACCCGGCAGACTCTCCTGCTGCCAGTCAGCTCAAAAAGCGGCTACAGAACCTGGAGACCGAGAGAGGCAGCATCTGTGCCCGGAGAGCTTATCTCCGCAACAAAAAGGTGTGTGACAGTACCACAGACATTGATGTCTTTGACGAAGTGATATTTCTTCCCAATAAAGAATCATTTTTGTGAAACATTTCATTTTTTTGTTATTATCAATTTTCTCAGAATAATCTTATTTGATCTCTCTTTGATGATTCAAGCTTCTTCACGTGAATATATCTTACCCAATATTTCCACTCCATTCTAGTAATCAGAATTTATTTTAAACTATAGGTAGTTGTCTATTTTTAGACATTATTTTTGAATATGATGATGCTACTTTTCCCCTGTAACCAGTAAATAAAAAAAACAAGTGAAAGGTTGATTGATAAACAATGATTAGTTAAAACCATAGAAAGAAGATGGAGGGATTTCCTCACTATCTGTTCCCTGCACGTCTCTAATAATTGTTGGGCTGCTGAAGTAGATTTTACATTTGTGTTTTATTTTTAGCTGACAGCACATTTTAAGCACAGTTGGTGCAGTTGGCATTTTTTCCAATTGCTGGCTGCGTGCTTATTAGTCTGATTAAAAAGGATTTTATGGCGCTGAACAAAGTGAGAGGAGTCCCCTGAGAAGGGGCTTCAGCAAATCGCCCACAGTAATCTAAAGGGATAAAGGATCACATGCATGAGTTTTTAACAATGCAGTAAAAAAAAAACACTGAAGTCTAAAAGTTACAGTTCCCATTAACTGATGCATTACGTGCCTCACATTATACGTTTTACTGGCCTTATCTGTGAAAGCCTCTGCACCTAATCATCCACTTATTTCTCATTATGATGTGACTTTAATGTATTCTCTGAGTCAAATAGTTTTAAAGTTTGTGCCTGTTTCTAGGATCAGTGCATGGAGGCCCATGAGAAGAAGCAGCTGCCAGCCAAGCAGAGCTCCACCCTCTACAACCAGCATCACCAAGTCACACTGGTACGTCACCACCGCAACGGGAAAACAACTTAAAGATCACCACAAAAAAAAAACTTCTGTCTGAATTCTTTCCATTGAACATTTCTCACTGTCTCCCTTTGTCTGCAGAAGAGAGAGAAGAGGAAAGAGGAGGACCAGAGGAGGAAACAGTGGGTCGACCAGGAGCGAGAGAAGACTCTGAGCAGATTACGATCCTTCAGAGAGGTCAGGTCCTCTCACTTTCTGCTCTACCCTCTCCTTCTATATCCCCCTCTATAAGTTTGTTGGTCTAAAATTTCAGAGATTCTGCTCTGTTTGAATCTGTTAATGCGCCCACTGTTGGAGTGTTGTAAACGATGATGTCTGCTGATAGCACTACTTAATATTGACTCTCTAAACTCACCATGAGTGCTTTCTTGTGTTGTATAATAATCTTGAGAGCGTTGTCATAATTCACCATATGAAGCACTGCAAAGGAAGTAAAATAAAATACAAGTATTAAAGTAATTAGCTAATAATAGAAAACCGGTTCTGTAACAGTAAAAGCTTGAGCAGTCCAATGGGATCTGGTCTTTTCCAGTCTGAGTTGGGCCACTTTCGTATGTGCAGGTTGGAGCTTTTGTAGTGTGACCTCAGTCTGAATAGCCAGCTCGGAATCCATGTGACTTGGACTTCTCTTGAGTGACATGCGTCACAGTTTTGCGCTGGTAGGACGGGTGGCAGCGGGGGTAACTAGCACTCAGTGAAACCTCGTAGCAACCACATGAAGCAATCAATAAAATGTTGACTCTCTTTCTCCTGTTCCTCCTCCTCATGTAACATCTAACTAACATCTAACATCTGCTCGATAATTGCAAGAAACCAGGATTACTTCAGTGGACTCCATTTTTTGCTTCCATAAATACCTTGCTGAGATTTTGTTGTTGTTTGATTAGTTCAGGAACATGACCAGATCACACAATAAGCAATCAAAGCCACATTTAAAAGGTAACAAGAAACACCCAAAGAAAAGTTCATGCATGACCATATGAGAAAAAAAGTATGTAGAATGATATGAAAGTGAACCTCGCCGTTAACTATTTGTATATCTATGTAAATTAAAAGGTGCAACCTGATTCAATTGATCAACATTTTGCAGCCAGCTAATGGCTACTAATAACTAAGGAAGTCATTTTGAAATAAATTCTGTAAATGATTAACAAAAAGCAGGTAAGAGCCAATCCAGAACAGCGTCTCAGTGGCCACTCTTTAGTAGCTGTTTCATAAACCAATCAGTTTTATGGATTGTTTCTGTTTTCTTTATATTCATACTGAAAGATGTCCTACTCCAGTAGAAAAGGAGGATGTATGTGTGTACTTATGTGTGTGTTTGTGTTATTTGTTGTACACATACTCTCTGTCACGTCAGTTTAATGTCAACTCGCTGTGGGTCCTTTTTGAAACAAAGGAATTAGATTAGACTGCTGTGTGTGGGCGTCGTCTTGTGTCTGTGCCGTCTCTCTCATAACATCAGACAAGAGAAAGTCTTTGTTACTGAAAGCATTTTCTCCTTCCTTCTTTTTTCAGAAGAGTCAGGGCCAGTTCATCCTGAAGACTCCGCAGTCCAGGATGTCTCCTCCAGAAGTCTCGTGTCCCTCCCAGCCGCTGTCAATCATCAGCATCGGCCCCTCTGAGGGACCCTCCTCTGTCCGCCCAGCACCCAAGAAACGCAATAAAACACCCAAAATTCAGAAGCCCAAAGACATCCCTGTCCAAATCTTCTCTGCACCGCCACCTTCCATGACAACCTGTCCTACTGCACATCCTCCTCCACCTCCTCCTCCCCCTCCTCCACCACCTCCTCCCCCTCCTCCACCACTGCCACCTGCAGTTTCTCCTCTTGTCCAGGCCTCACCTTCCTCTGAGGACAGCCCGATGCCTCTAAGTGAAAGAGAGGACCCCCCTTTTCCAGCCAAGAGCATGCTCAAACAAAATATAGGTGAGAGTTAAAATACACTCAGAATTCTTCAGTGTTTGATGTGTCAGTAATCAACTGACATCAAACTGTTGTGGATATTTATTTATTGAAGGAAAACACTTTGGATGGAGCTGGTTGTGAGAATTTGTCCGACTGCAGGCAAGGTCGTGTTTGTTTGTTCCAGAGAAAGGTGTGTGTGTGCGTGTGTTTGTGTGCGCGTGCGTGTGCGTGCTCATGTTTGTGTGTACACAGTGTTCTGTCCTGAATACCCAACCGTGAGGCCAGAGGAGGCATCTTGCATCAGTTACAGGCCTGCTGATGCACACACTCAGCTCTGGGTAGTCGGAAACATCCAACAAAGCTTAAAATGAAAAACATTTTTATTTCATTTGTGAAATAGAAGTTGTTCAAGAAAAATATATTTTTTTTATATATGGAAACCAGGTAGAGACAACTTTCTTTTGAAACATTTAAGATTTCTTCTCAGAAGTGGAAATCAAAACAGTGCTGTCTTTACTGCAGCTTCCTTGCATCATTTTAAGAGTGCCTTTTTTTCCTTTATTGTTGTGTCGCTGTAGGAACAATGGATGAAGTGTTGGCCTCGTTGCAGCGCGGACAGATCCAGCTTCGAAAGGCCCCGACTCCCAGGATGTCGCCCCTTGCTGAGGATGCCAGAAGTTCTTTGATGTCTGCCATTAGACTGGGTGTCCCGCTGAAGAAGGTGAGATGTTCAACCAAGCGCTAAGGCACAAAGTTTAACTGATTGACCAGCTCATTAACCAATAGAAACGTGGATTTATTGTTTAGGTCAAGCTGAGGAAGTAAGACAGGATATATAGACTGAATGACTCATTTTATGTTTAGGTATTGTCATTGGATTTTTAAATATTAGCAAAAGTAGAGCTTATTAATCAGCCTTTTCCTGATGAAGGGCGAGAGTTTGATTCTAAGGTCATCTAGATCAAATGTGGTATACCATATATGCAGATGGTTTATGGTGGTTAAGAGGATTTTCTGAAGGCACATTCAGACCGTTTCACTCATCTCAGTTCATTATGCTCTTAGGAAAGGAAAACTAATGAACATACATAAGAAAAGACCATGAAAAAAACCCTGTGTATATCTCCATCACATGCAACCTTTGTAAAACCTGGATGAAAACGTGTTGTCTCTTTTGGTGTTGCAGGTGGTTCCTTCACGTGCAGAAAGCCCTAATAATGGAGGAACTGAGCTTGAGCGCAGCATCAGAGCTGCCATGATGAGGATGAAGAAAGTGTCAGCCGACTCTGACGAGGAGGAGGACAGAAGAGACGACGACACACAGAGTACAGACTGGGACAGCTGAGACCGCGCACACACACATACACTCTTATCCCGATGAAGCCGTTCTCTTAAAATACCCCTGCTGTGTTTTTTCCTCAGTTCTAAGCTACAGCTTATGTCACTGCCAAATTTCATCAAAAAATGTCTTCTCTAAGAGGATGTGATTACACCTCCTCTTCTTGCAAAATTGCAGTTTGTTGAGGTAGCTTGTTAATAATGATTCCTTCCTTTAATTCAGAACAACCCTGAGAATTTCTAATCCATCTAAATGTGCTCAAATAAGAGCCAGGAATTAGTTTCTCTTATGCAGTTTGTTTGCAGAAATCTCAAACTGAATAAATGAGGCTTTGTGCTTCAGCTCTCATTTCGAAGAAAAGCCGAGCACTAGTGCTGTAGTACAAAGTGTGTAAATGACTGCATTTCTCCCAATTCTTCATCTGAAAGCCTTTAGTGAGCCTGTCACACAGCAGGGGAAGCCTGAGCTGCAGGCAGAGACGACTACAGTACACCACTCCACTGTCGCTAACACTAATTGTCCTGCAGTGCTGAGTCTCAACTCAGCTGACGTCTTTTATTTTGTAGTCAACTCTTGAGCAAATGTATTTGTAACCTGATTTTTTTCCCCCACAAGGGCTATAGTAGTTTTTGTAGCTTATTGCACAACAAAGGAACACTGATGTCCAGAAGTGCAGCAGTGTTAATTATTCACAGCCTACATGTCTGAAGTCTGCGTCATTGTTTGTGCTACAGGCTGTTTGATGCACTGTTCAGCCTCTGTGTTCATTTTATATGGGAAACTGTGGGAATGTAATATAACATAAATAAACTGTTATTTCCTCCCTTATGCCATAGCAAATCAAGTCAAAATGAAGAAAGCTAGTTTTGCTTTTCTAATAACAGTACCTTCTTTTGAACCCAGAATTACTTGTTACTGTACACAGCTTGCTGTCTAAGCATGGTTGAAATCTCAGCACAGCTGGCTGACTTGTGTAAGGAACATTTGTGCACTTATTTCCTTTAAACCTGTGACTCAGAGCACTCAACTTACCTGAAACCTATGAATAAAAGACTAGGATGTAATACGTACAGATGAACCATACTGTAAGGCGAACAGCATTCAAGGTTTGCAGTAAAAATTCTGAATTGCTACACTGTGTTATACTGCAAAGAAACATACTCCAATGTGTTGAGCTGATGAGTACAGAGGCTCAACACACAAAGTTTTACTGCTGTGTTTATAAAACAAATCAAATACATTTGATTGTACTCTTGGATTGTTGGTGAGTTGTCTTTTTCTTTCGTGCTGTTCCCTGATCATTGCAGGTTCGCTGGGCAATGAAAGAGTGTTTTATCATCATCCTGTGCCGGTGGACCCCGGTGTGTGTGTCTTTGTGTATGTGTATTTGCAGCCCTCATGGCGATGAGTCATATTGTAACGGGCGTCGCTCTCGCACATCTCTCTCCTGCAGTGACAGATCAGACGTCCCCAGCCAGCAGTGATCCGTTTATTCAGCTCTGTGTACTCAGCGATCAGCCGCTATCAGAGGCAGTTGTGGCCGCCGCCGCCGCCATCACTGTGTGGTGTGTGTGTTTCATTTATCAGCATCATTCAGGTGGAGGAAGGGTCATGCACATTGAAAGAGATACACGCTGGGTATTTAGACAAACCCGCAGGTTGAGCGTCAACGTGAAATTCCGCAGCCCGTTACTATGGCAACAGGAAGTCTTAATGTTAGTGGCCTGCAGTACCACGTCCCTCTCTCTCTCTCTCTCTCTCTCTCTCTCTCTGACACATGTAGAGAGCAGCATAGTCTCTTAATGATGTTTCACCAACTCGCCCACTCATCACCAGCCACACTATGAGCCTCACCTAGAGACTTAAAGAGAAACACTGCTAAGAAACCTTTTTTTCAAATTGCTACTTTTTACACTTTTTTTCATTTAGTTAGTTCATGATTTGTTCTAGAAAAAAAATCTGAAAAAGTGAGAAGACCCAAGGCCCGGAACAAGACTTTTTTCTGTCCAACAGTCAGTTAAAAACCTTTTAAGACGAAAGGCCAAAAGTTCTTCAACAAAACTAAATTTGACCTTAAATAATGTGTGACATTTGAGGCTGTACTTAAATACAGTCAGCATGCTAACAATGCAAGACCGTCAGTCTGTTAAGTCACACAAAGAGCCTTGCTTATTGATCAGACTTGCTTTAACTTAAGTTATCGCAACACATTCAGGTTTTTTTTTTTTAAATGAAGGTCACTGAAAATTAAATCTGTCCAAAAGGTGTAAACAAAAATGGCCAACCAACCAACACTGCCATCCCCAGTGTGACTAATGTGTCAAAAAAGGGACAAAATCCAGAGCTGTAATATTTAGTTTGATTTTTTTTTTTTGTCCAGATAAATATAAAGAAACATTACAGTATAGAGAAGTTATTCAACTAAAGACTGTTTTAATTAGTAATAGTGTTTTAGTACATGTTCTATAACTATTAATAAGAAAGAAACCAATTTGCGATGATTTGGTTACAAAAGTAACTCAAAACAATTCATCTGTATTTTTATGAACTTAATATAAAATAGAAAGCTTCGGCCTGAACACCGTAAATTTATATCAGAAATCAATCAAATATGCCCAAACATTCTGCTGCCTTTCTGATGTTTTTTCATTTCACAAAATAAGGCTCAGGGAACTTTTCCTCATTATTGGTATTTTTTAAATTAACGGTAAATTAATGGTAAACTATCAAATTAACAGAATTAATTACTAAGGAAGATGATAATTTGCTTCAGTCTCACAGCCTTTCGTTTCCATCTACTGAGTAATTGGTCAATTAACAGATGATTCCAGCTCTAATTTGCTGCTCATTCTGCATGTTGATTGGTTTTCAGATGTACCTGCGCCCAACAGCTGATCTCTGAAGGTGATAAAGATGGTTCAAGTCTCTATGGAGATCAGAGAGAGTCTCTATGGCCGAGGCAACTGACTATTTAAAAATAATTATTTTAAGTTTGGACTGAACCTGTAATTCTGATTGTCAATCATACACACAAATTTACAAAAAATAAAAGAATTGAGTGGGATTAAGTTGCCTGGCAACATGTTGTCTGATCCACCCCTGCAGTTATCTCTTTGGCACCATGAGGACGTCGGACTCAAAGTGTTTTCCATCCCACAAACGAGCTCACATTTGTCTTTATTTGTTCTGACCCCAGAGAAACTGATATGTGTCACTGGCTGTGATTAAATCCCACCTCGTTTCTTTCCTCCTGTGTGTCTCTGTTAGGATTACAGCTATATTTAGTGCTATGTAAATCAACATCAGAAAAAAAAAAAAAAAAAAAAAAAAAAAGACATGCGGTGGCGGAGCTTTTGTGCTTGAGCTTCGACAGGATGCAGCTCTGGCACTGTAGTTTTGTTGCACCTCCTTCTCTGTGCTTCTCATCCAGGAAAAAAAAAAGCCTCAAGACTTCTTCAGTGTCAGCAGATTTTCTGAGCTCCAACACTTAAGTTCTCTACATAACTGTTACACTGATTTGTGACTAGGTGGGGATTAGCAAAACCTCCCCTCTCCTCTCTGAGGAGCTTCTGTCAAAATGTGACAACCCACTGCTTAAAAGAAGACACTAACTCAGCATTGTAATTAAACTAAATTTTAACAATTGTCAGTTCTATTTTACAATATTGAACAGGAGTCACAAAAGTGCACAAGAGGCATTGGTTCAAAAGGAAGGATCATACGTTGTGTTATCAGGTTCGGGTGACTTATGAACAGGAGGGCTAAACAGAGAGAAGCAATGAATCAGTTCGTAAATATCTCCATGTTAACAAGATCAAAACAGTGATGAAAAAATATGCTTATAACATCATATATAACCCAGCAAATATGCCACTACCAAATGAGCCTGTGATCTTAAATGTACCATGAATAAAGATGGATTTCCCAAAAGCAGCATTACATCATTCTGCAAACACAACCCCTGAATTCTGACAGTTTGGTATTTTTTATATATATATTATTGTACATTTATAGAGACATAAGGTTAAGGTTGATTAACTTGTTTTTTTTCTTCTAGAAACACTAACAGCAGAGAGGCACCAAAAATAAATAAATATGTAAAACAAAAAATAAGAATCTGACAGGTTAGCAGTGAAAAAGGCCCATGTCATCTTTTCAGTGAAGTACACTTTCACATTGTTCACCTGTTGAGCAGCACTAATTCCCCTCAACCCAAAATAACCACCACCATAACAAAAACCGCTGCGTTAGGAAGCACAGAAACAGCCTTGGATTCATGTCTTTGTTCTACAAATGGACAACAATACTATTGCACACACAGAGTCCCTTGAACACCACACTACACACATGGCAAAATCAATTCCTATCATAGTATTTTTCATAGTTTTGGATGTTTCTGATGGAAAGCTCCTGAGACGAGAGTTTTCCTTTTTTTATGCAATTATAATCAAAAAGGTGTTTGCACAAAAACTACTCTGAGAAGGACTGTCTCCTTGGGGTGTTTTCAGTAAACACCTGTTTCACATCCACAAACCACATCTGCATCCTCAGGGTGGTCTCTGCGGCACCTCGATGCATTAGTGAGTGGTTTTTCCTCACAAAAATCAAGTTATCATTATGGTGATGGTCATCACTTGGCCAGTTCTCCTTGCCAGGTGGGTTTAGACTCACCTGGAGGCACTTTGTGTCACGGCCGGTTGTCATGTGCATATAATCTAATGAGTACAAACTGTCTCCTAACACACCTGAGATAGACGGGAGGCAACAGAGAGGACAGTCGGTATAAAGATTTCTAATTCTCTTTGGGGGGCCACAAGGATTAACACCGATTATTACTCGATGGATGCTGAACAGCATTGTCTTTGTGTGTTATTCATTTTAGCCCTTGAAGTCCCCTCTACTACCCTAAAATCAGACTGCCCGTAGAGATGGACAGAATCTAAGAACCCACCACCAGCTTTTGAAAGCCTTTCCCCCCCAAGAAACAGACCAGTAAGCTCAAAGTGTGACTCTTGATAAAGTTTCAGAATGCCAGTGCACAAAAAAAAAAAAAAAAAAAAAAAAAAAAAAGAGCCATTTATTTGGTGTAGCATTCTGGCCTTCCTTCTGCCAGTATCTCCCTCTCCCTCTCTTTCTCACATGGTAGTGTTTATTAGAAGCCAAAGCTGATAGTTTCTGAGTGGGCATCACCTGGGGGGAGTGGGTGCCACATAGTTTCTGCCCTGAAGACAAACTGTAGTGAATCATTTCATACCTGACCTCTTGACCCTTTCAACTCAGTGCCACTTTTCTCAGTTATCAACGCCTAGCTTGGAGAGCCCCTGCCTAAACTCATGCAGTTCGTCAATCTTTCCATCCAGGATATCCATGAACTTCTTCAGCTCGCCCTTCATTTGGCCCTGCTTCTGTTGGCTGTCGTCGATGTCAACCTGCAGACTGCCTACCCGGCCTTCCAGCTCACCGTTCTTGGCCTCTGCAGCCTGTAAACAAATATTAGAGGGGAAAAAAGCATGGTTACACTCTAGTAAAAGAAGGACACAGGGAGAAGAATTTAATTTCTTCAGAAGGGAGTCAAGCATTTGATGTTGTAGAACAGGTTTATTTTTTTTACTCTTCTTCTTAGCAGAGATGCCAAAAAAGAGACAGAGCTTCTTACAGCTACTGTCAAAAATGGGATAAAAGCAGTTCAGCTGGCTTTTCAGCATTTCACCAAAACACTAAAAAACAAAAAAAAAAATTGTCTGACATCATCAGGGCTGAAACCTAAGCATAATGTCAAGGATATGTACATGTGTGAGAGGAATGGAGCGCAGAGTTTCAGACAAGTCGGCAACACGAGTGACATGTTAATGCTGAAGATACCATTGTAGGGAGGGGTTTAAAATAGGAGTGCTAAATGAGTGTTGCGTCTGCATGACTGTATCCTGCAGCTGACTCCTAAAACCTGAAACCTGATCTCCACGTGGGGTGTCGTCTTTAAATAGAGGGAAGCAATGACCCAAAACACAGAGGAAGAGTATGTGGATTCACCTTCAGAAAGCACAGTATACGTTTGTATCTGAATGAATGGGGGTTGCATTTTTTCATTCATGGCCCGGTAGATAGACAGAGGTATTCAAACCCCTTTGTCTATGCTTCTCCTCAGTTTGGATAGCTGGTTAGATAAACTCCTGGGTCAGCCGGTTCAGATCACACCCTCATTCACCCAGCAGGCTGTTGCAGAAACAAACCAGGCAGTTCAACTTTGTGAAGCACAAGAACTTCAGGCATGCCACTGTTGGTTTTACGCTCCTCTCTGCTCGACTTGAAAGGCAGCACATGCATGACAGCTTGAATGATAGAATCCCGCTCTGAGTCAGTCTGAACAGGCCGACATGAGCGTCACTATCAATGCAGCTCATGTCAGACTTGGCACTTTGGGGCAAAGAGTCGGTTACAGAGCCTGGCACTTCTGGTTTTACAGAGTCTGATATTTCTCAATAATGCCTGGAAGAACAGGTGCTCCTTGTTCGAGGACAGACGGGAGGCGACGTCTGTGAATCTCTTTTGTTCCAGGGTTTCTGGAAACACACCCATCTTCCGCTCACAGACATGACCCACACAGCGACAGAAATGTTATGAAACAGTCATTAAAGCTCTCGGCAGGGCTTGCTGGGGGGTTTTTCTCAGCTATCAAATCTGTGCTGCTAGAAAGCTAATGAGCCATGACAGAGATGAAGTATCTCTCTTTCTCAGATGAAGAAAAGGAAACCTGTTCAAAAAGGTAATAATCCACTCAACATTGTAGCAGGGATGGACCTTTATTAATAGATACCGTAACCACAATGTGCGTTAGTGAGACACGTGATAGGAATGTTGTGTCACCAGCCTTCAGGCAGAATACTGAATAGGAAGTCTTATTTTCTATACGTCTGTCTAAAAGCGCTGCTTCTGCCTCGCAGCATGAAGTGTTACCTCGCTGTGACAGCCATCCCATCCTCACGTGTGCTTCAAGCTTTACAGCTCTCTGCCATGCTTTTATACTCAACTGTGATTCACATCTGAGACAAATGAGGGCGTTTGTGAGATTCCTGTGTACTTTGAACATACCTGCAGTTTTGCGGTGATGCACTCGCACTCTGCCATGAGCTGAGGGATTATCTCTGCCTGCTTCCTCAGATTCTCCAGCTCCTGAGAGGCATAAAAGAAAAAAAAACAGTGTTTCCCCAACCATTTTTTTACGGAGGCACCCCGCCCTCCCAACGGCAGCCCCTACCACCCATTGAAAATCAAGTTAATTTTATTTTCTATATAGAGCCAGATCCCAACAGAAGTCATTCAAGGATATCTTTCCCCATAGAACAGGTCTATACCTTGTGCTTTTATTTAAAAAAAAGAAAAAAAAAAAAGCCTTGTGTTCTTTTATCTTATTTACACGATGCACCCGCACCCAATCAATTCATCAAAGCAGAAAAGTTCCAAAGCTAAAGAGGACAGGCACCCGCAATCAAAAGATTCAGCCTTGATTCTGTTTTTCTGCTTGCATATTTATCACATCTTAACTAAAGTTTTATTTTCTCTTTGAAGCCACAACGCTGCTGTTTTGAGCTAAACCCAGGATATACAGTTTCATTGTATCTAATATAGTTTGATGCATTTCCACAATAAGGAATAATTGGAGGAGTCTCTGTAGTCACCTGCTGCTGCTTTGCTGTGCAGCTCACAGGTGGTCAAGCGCTGGGGTCAACACCGCGTTGACTGCTTAATAATTCATAGGTAGGTTTTTAATGGGGGATTTGAGCATGTGTGTTCCTAGAAAGAGGTGAGTCGCCAGGCACAGGAGCCTCTGTGGGCTTTCTGCTGCTGTATCACACTCTGCAAACAGTGAGACTTCCTCCTACAGACTCCCCGATCGCTGTCAGGATCCTTAATGTTGATGCACAGGGCTGTGGAGACGCTGAAGCTTCCAAAAGGACCTGACTCTCTGACTATAATCTTTTTAAAAACAGCTCCAGCTCAGCTTAAACTGCTTCCTCTCTGCTGTTGTGTATGATTTACTGCTCCCTGAAGAAATATGCTCTATTAATACTCCGGCTGCCAGGTGCTAAACTAGAATATCTCTCACACACACACACACAGCTTACCTCAGGGAAAGGGTCTTTACCCATCGTAGACATAGACACTGCTATGAACAGTCACAACTACACGTCCAAACAATCATCCTAAAGTATACTGTCAACATATTTAAGGATCAAGAAAAAGTATCACATTTGCTTGTGCCTGTGTCCTGAAGCATTGAAAGCTTAATTTGCGTCATTATCCAGATACATAACCTGCTCCAACAACCCTGACACAAAGTAGTCATACAATGTGATTTACATTAACCACAAATTATAATCTGTACCCTGTTGTGTTACAGGAGGTTGTGTGCCCTACTATTTTCAGTAGTAAGCTTAAGAGGTGCTGGTTTGTAGATTTTGTTTCCTTTGGAAAGAGCCAGGCTGATTAGCTGTGTTTTGAGTAATGCTAAGCTAATATGAAGCTTCAGCCTCACATTACTGGGCAGATATGAAAGTGCTATCTATCCTCTCGTCTTACTCTTAGCAAGGATGCTAATAAACACATTTCCCCAAAAGACTAGCTGTTACCTTTAGCTAATGTGCTTTAAATTATCTAAATGTCCAGAAGGAAAACATGTCAAAAATACTGAAATACAGCCATTTGCTGTTTAAACAGAAGTGTATATATACACATGCATCAAATCTTTTTCACCTATGGTAACTTAATCTGTGGAGTTAATCTTTCCCTCTGATTCACACACAGAATAGTCCTTCTCCCTTTCATGACTAACTGGAAGACATGGCCACTTTATTGGAGTAAAAAGGGAGAAAGACCGCCGCTGAAGTCAATCCTGATCATTTGTCTGCAGACAAAAACAGCATTTAACCAGCGAGGAACAAAGGTCAAAGACTGTGTGGCTGAGCAGGGCTTCTCCTCATTAGAAATAACAGCAGCATTAGTGCTGTGCTGAGCTGACAGTCAGCTAGTTTTGATTATAGACGATGGATGCAGTGGACATAAGGCCCTTCTGCTAATGGTATTTGTGCCAAAATTCCCTGCTGCTCAACAAAGTCTGTGGATGAATTAACATTGCCCCAGTCAGACTTTCACAGCTGAGTTAAAATGTACCAAAACAGGACAAATACAGTCAATACCACTAATAATAAGCAATGCTCAAAGTACCTAAAACAGGTCATTTAGACAAAACGATCACTGGTGTGCACAGTGAAAGGTCTTGGTTAAGCTCGGTTGGTGAAAATAACTACTGATTTATACAAAGATCACACGTAAAAGACCTGTCATCTCCTGCTGAGGTATAATCACCTCCTGAGGGAGAGGAGTGGAGTAAGGACAGCAGGTGAATAGCTGCACTGATATATTCATATTAAGAGGTGAGAATGGAGCTGCAACTTCAGGAGATAACAGGGTGGGGAGTGATCGCCTTATAAAGAAGAAAGAATAAAAGGAGTAAATGTTCAAGGAGGTAAAATATTTTAAAAAAAGGGTTAATTTACAAGCTTTCTTTAGACAGCCCTGCTCTCAACAATGGGCCTGTTGTTTTAAGACATGTGTAGTGTAGGCATCTCACCTGCTCTTTGTCGTTCAGCTCAGCCTCCAGCTCCTGCACTCGCGCACTCAGCTGGGCGTTTTTCTGCTTCTCCTGATCAGCCTCAGCACACTGGGCTTCTAGCTCTGCAATCTGCATGAAGACAAAAAAACAGGGAGGGGGGGGGAAGTTGTTTATGAAATAGACAATATGGAGAAAAGATCTTTTGAACATATTTACAATATTTTTATCTCAACATTCATCTGTTTGTTTTCATTAGTGGGATCTTAAATATGCTGCATCAGAAGTGTGGGGTGTCATCCTGGAAACCCACACGAACTATTAGCAAAAGAAAGAAGCTTGCAGCATATTACAAAATGAAAAGTATCATTGCAACACCAGGCCAGCTGCAGGAACAGCCCACATTGATTATGAAACTAAAATGGTTTGATGCATAGTGGACTGAGAGGAGCGCAGACTGTGGTGCAGGGAACACACAAACTAATAAAGTGTGCAGTCCTCTGCTCACTCACAGAGGAGGGACTTACATAACACAATTTGGTGAGGGATTTACTAACCCTGCTTAACAAATGTAAAGCAGAAAAATACAACAAAACCAGGACAGATAATATATTAATTGAGTTTTGTCTCTTTTAACATGCACCTTTCTTGCCAGCAGGATCAATGTGTGTGTGAACATTATGCAGCCTCCCTGTGCAGGACTGTCTTACCTTTCCCCTGAGCGTGTCACTCTCTTCCTTGCAGACACTAAGTTGTTTCTTCCAGCTCTCTACATTAGCAGAGGACTCCTGCAACGCGTCCACCAGCCGGGCGTTATTGTCTCTTAAGGTCTGCAGCTCCGTTTCCCACTTCTTGGCGTTGGTGTTGGTGTTGCTGTCAGACAGGAGAGACAGAGAAGTAAATATAGGAGGGAAGATATTAATGGAAAGAAAATGTAGACAGGTTAGAGTTAAAATGCCTTGGGCATGTGCACACTGACAAGACACATAATGCAACAAAATCCTCTCAGTCATAACTATTTAATTAGCTGTGATGTACATCACACTGTCACAAGACATTCAGACCATTAAAGAAGGGAATGAGTGGAGAAAGTCTGAGAGGTCTAACGAGCTGCAGAGCTGACCGGACCCTACATACAGTTTTTTTTAAATCTTTCATACCACAGAGAGTGTGTTCTTCTGTCTTATCAATAAGGTTGGAGAGCTTGTGATGTATATTTAGTATGCATCACTGTTCCCTTCCTTATGCATGGCTGGGTGAAAGTGTGCTGCGCTCCATCAAATGTGGACAGACTTGCACCGCAGCATTCTGCAGTCTTCTGCCATTTCACTGCTGTGACATACTTCCACAAAACTAATTCCCAAAGCCCAGTGAAGGCACGGAATAGGGCCAACAGAGATGCAAAACAATGCTGGACCCCACTGTGCTTGACAGCCACAAACACATAAACACACCCATGTAAGCTTGTTCCACTGCTTTAAAAAGAAACATCTTTCATACAGACCTTTCATGTCATATTTTTTAGACATTTCCTGCACAGAACTTCCAAATTTGAATCTTATAATAACTTCAAGGTAAACTCTTGAACACTGTCTGACTTGCAAACAAACATTTATTGCCAATGTTTCAGTACTAGACCTTCATCAGGCACCGGAAGGTTTTGATGGACACATTGCTCTCCTACACACCTGTCTTATGAAATGGATGTGCGAAGGTTTTGTTTTTAAATCTCATAATGAGACAGAAATAATAATTCTCTTTTTTAGTTTAGTCACTGTGATTGAAATATCCTTGATTGAGCTGGTCAGCGTAAACCAGAGTTACTAATTAACAGGTTTCAAATAATATTATCACAACTTCAAAATCAGGGTAGAGGACTTTAAAAATAACTTTTATGCAGCTCATGTGTCACACAATGACCAACCAATAACCAATAAGTGGGTTATTGAAATTATTGAGATGTTTAATGAGGCCTATGAATTAAAAGGATCCAAAGAATACAGTTAAAACCCTTTCTTTGTATTATCCATTGTTTTTTAACAACATGATAACAATGTGACCAATTCACAGCTCACACTTGATGTAAGATAAAAGATCAAATAAACAGAAACATGGATATGTTTTGGACAGTCCACATAATAATAAATCAATAATTAAATTAGGTTGTAGGAAACTACAAAGAACATCTAAGTATGTAACTATGTATTCATTAGTCATCTACTAGTGGAAAGTTTAATTTGAATGTGCTGTGGTTCTGATCCTGTTCAGGCACCTTGTTAGGGATTGACAAGTGTCTACCAGTTAATTATTCCAGAAACAACCAGACATTTATAATTAAGCTTTTTCTAAACCCATACGCAGATGTTCATGAGTCTCCCTGCCTTGTGTGTATGAATTCCTAAATGTTGCCAGGGAAGGTCTGCTTTTTGTATTTCTCATCTATCTTATATCTCACCTGGATCAGATTACACCATCACTTGTTTTTGTTGCTGCCATGTTCTTTTTCTGGTTCAATTAGCTGGCCGCATTTATTTATTTATTTTTTGACGACTGTGATGCCCTGGGACTATTTTACACACATCTGGACCTACATCTGGATGCTCTTGCAATTGCCCATTTATACACACAGCATCTGGATTCTAAAGACCAGAGATAACCAAAAGGTGGAAAAGAGAGGCATCACTGTATTAAATGAGATGAGATGATTTCTGAGCCCGTCGGGGACATGATATCATCCCAGCAGCAATAAAATCAGAGAGGTAGAACATTGGAGCGGTTAGGTGCAGAGACAATTAGAGGAAAATTATTTTGTGAAAGCGATCATCAGCTGATGTGTTTGGAGTTAAATGTTATGTGTTTTGAAGAGATTCCCACACTCCAAATGAATCAGTAAAATCAATGATTCTCATGGATACTGCCACATTACACCGTGGCTTTAGTAAAGCTTAAGTCCTGGGGAGACACATTTAGAAACCATCTGGTTAACGATGAAAAAAATACTTGAACTGTTTTGATGGCTGCTGGATAGAAAGGTTGTTAAGATTCTATAATGTGTGGGACATTTGCTTCTGATCAAGCATTGTGTATGAAATGAGTGTTTATAAGAGCAGTGCAGGATCATAAAATGACCCCATTCATAGAATCCATTCAGCTTCAACATCCAAATAAACAGATTGCCATCACCTGTGTGTTTTCATCTTATTGTTCAAGGAAACCACACATCATCAAGAGCTGCAGACTCATTTGTGTGTGAACATTAATTTGGAAAATGCACATCACATACAAAGAGCTTCTTTTGAATGTGAAATCTCACCTCAGATCCACTGCACTCTTGAGGCGATCGTTGTCGCTCTTGAGCACAGTAGCCTCTGGACCGACATGATAGATTTTCTCATCATCCGTCCCATTAATGCTCGACGCCTGGTTGGTCGAGGGCGTCTCACGTCCAGACTCCTGGTGGCAGGGGGGGGGGGACATAGGGAGACTTTTAACTTTCCGCGTCAGATTTTTATTCAGCTGAAGATTACCTGCAACTTTTTTTTCTCAAGGTCTGAGCGGTAAAACATCTCCAAAAGTGACTCATACATTCTGCTCCGACTGTGAGGAAGAGGCCCAGGGCTTCTTTCTGTGCAGCACTGTAAACACCCTGGACACGTCAGCTGTGACAGCGGTGGGGGAGTGAGGGAAAACTGTTGCCAGTATTTATCATGTCATATGCCTGAGCAGCTCTGTGTGTCTCAGAGTGAGTCTGATTCCTGCCATCTGGAGTGAGAGAAGCCGAGAGCAGAGCTGGCAGCCACTGACTGCTGGATCTACCTTGAAACAATGTTGTTTACTTACTGACAGCAGAACCACCTTGAGAGCAACTGAGTGGAGCTGGGAGACTTTTATTGTTTTATTAGTCCCTCAGACTTCCTTATCCTCTTTTAGTTTCTTCTGCGCCAGCCAGGTTGTATTGTAGGAGCCTGAGGTACCCTTTGACCCGTCATTCATGGCAATTAACACAATTGCATGAATGATTTGTTGTTCTTAACCAGAGCTTCACAACCTTTGTTCACAGTAGAAAGTTGAACACTAAATCAGGCCAAAAGCTTTTTTCTAAAGTCAGAATATTGCTTATTTCTCTGCAGGGTTGCTGCTCTGTGTGGAGGCCGACACTAAATGTAAAGGAAAAGAAAAAGGTGTTCAATGAGTCACACATTGAGACAGCAAGAGAGATATGTTTTACCTCTGAGTGATTGCTCAACGTCTCCCCCTTCTCTTGAGATTTGTCTCGCGCTAGCTTGGCTGATTCTTTCACCTCCTGGAACTTCTCAGCAAACTGGAGATATGAGACGGACGAGAAAGAGCGGTGCTGATAAGTGGAAACACAAAGATGTGGTGCAAAATACACATTGTGGCTTATGTTTGAAAAGCTTTCTGGACACTAATGAACTCATCTTGTTGCAGAGAGGATTTAAGAATCAGATAGACTCTTCAACCCTTTACCGATTGCATTATTTCCCCAGCCGACATCCAGTTAATTACATATTTTGAATTGCCACTCTTTATTTATTTATAAAGATGTCCCAAAACGAGTCTCTAAGATGCATGGATCTTTTTGTGACGTCATTTTAGTCTGCTGAAATGTTTGCTCTCACCTTTGCCAGTTGCTGCTCTGACGAGAAGCCCAGTCCAAACACAGTGTTGGCCCTGCTGTCCGCCCACTGGCCAAACTTCTGAGACGTCTTGGTGAACGTCATGTTGGGTGTGATGGTGCTGTTGATGATAACCTGTTAGCACAAGATCACTTATTATTTTCACAGCCAGCAGGGGATCATACTGACAATCACTACAGATGTTGACACTTCCATCATCATATAGAGGTTCAGCAGACTGGCAGATTTCCTTTACTGGATTTCTTCCTGCATTTCGGACCAGACATTTTAGAGAAGAAGCTTTTTGCAGCTGCAGTCCCCTGTTGAATAGCCCTATTGATTTAGCAAAGAACAATTGTCTATTGTGGCTCCATTCATTCCAGAGTAAATCTGTAATAGCCTGCGTATGTCTTTCACACTGCCCACACTGAAAAGTTTGATTACAATTGGCATATTTATGACTCATTTCTTAGGATGTCAGATTCTTATACATGTTCAAGAGCCTTTCTACAACACAAAGGCACTATTTGATGAGTACTCAAACAGAAAGTACCTTCTGTTTCCTCTCTAGAGACAGAAACACATTTGATTCATTTACAGACGATATTTTATTGTTGTTTTTTTTTTTTTTTTTTTATCTCAGAACACAAAATCTGTATTTTTTAAGCTAAGGTGCCACATCAGAAACACTGTCCTTTTGCCCTCCATTCAATTGAAAAAAGTTGCAGCACTTCATAGTATGAATAATAATTCCTTTGTTATAATAGACCCAAGGCGTTGGGAGGTCAGTTGGGGTTGTCAAAATATACATTTTTAAAACCATCATTTCCACGGTTGCATGCTTTTTCTGTTTAAAAAGAAAATGTCGCTTTAGGACTGTTTTCTGACCCAGGACCAGCGGAAACTCAGACTGCTATACGGACTCGTACACATTGTGTGCTGTCTCTTCAGTCGATTTGATGTTCTCGTAACTCAAGTTGCTGCTATACTTTCCATCCACAGAGCACTTTGTTGGATGCAAGAGTGGGATTTGTAGTTCCACGGTTTCAAATTGTAATTAAACAGACAGTATAGCACACATTTAACTACACAGGGGTGAGAGCTGACCCACTAACCTCTGAGTGGTCAAGTTACAATATCCATATTTGCTACAGTACACTTTCACCTGTTGCAGCTATGCAGTAAATCAGCTGCCAGAAAACATCTGCTGCAGTCAAAAATAACCAGTGCACGCGGCAGTAACCGCTGAAAACACATTCTAGCCTGACTGAACGACACTAATCTATGTGTTTACTCACTTAGGCTATGTCTTAAAATTGAACAGCTACATGTTCAAGTCAGCACAAACATTTGACATTCTTTACTGTGCACATACACAAACTCATTCTTACTGCTAAGAAACAGAAGAAGTTAGAAAATGTGCATGCAAATTAGCCCAACAATTAGGAAACAATAGAAGACAGTTTAATCACAGTGCAGCCCTCGTTTCATAGCAACATGGCTCTGAACACAGGATTCAAGAACTCAAATCGGTGACAGACTAGTGTCCTTTTCTACGCCCCCACTGTCTCTTTTTCCATCTTTTCAGAGACTGAGGTGTTGAAACACTTTGAACTGCATCATTACTGGGCAAAGGGACCCAAAAAGCAGAGGCTGAGTTAACAGAATGAGCACATCAGCTTGCAACAAAATATCTCTCTAGGATATTTGTGTCTCATTCAGAACAATATTAATGGCTTCTCAAGAGAGCGACCACTGTGCTGAACTAGAGAAGACCTTTACGTGTGTCATTCACTGGAAAGATTACAGGAGCACCCTCTGATTAAGGCTGCATTTTGAATAAAGAGGATCATAAAGGAGAGTGGCCAATGACCAAGGAGCCAGTGATCTGGTAACAACTCTTTAAGAGGCTTCATCAAAACAAACATTCACTTATTTCCTCATCAGAGGAACCCGGGGAAAGCCTGAGATACACTCTCCAGTAACTGAGTGAATATTTAACAGAGGCTGCCACGTTGACTCTTACAGAAGTGTAAGATAAGGTCAAACTTTAATCACGATTGTGAGTAGCTATGCTGTTATGACTGGGCTGTTATGTAGAGCAAAAAAGTGAACAATAGGGAAAGCCTTCCTTGCTAGGAAGATTTAGAATAAAATATTTTGTATCCTTCAAAAAACATGAACATGCCATGGTGAGTTATGATATGATGTTAATCAGCAAATCAGAGCTCAAATTTCTTCAAATTAGAATTTGGTTTAGTTGAAACTGTCAGAGCTGTCTCTAAGTGTCATGTTCAAAGCTTCTGCTTGGAGTTTTACCTTTTCACAATGATTACTGACTGAATTGAGGTATTTGATCTCAATTTTGTTGGCCTAATAAAACAGAATTGATTGATTTTGTAACAGGGACTGTAAAAATGTCTTGAAGTTGTCTATGTTAGGTGTTCAGAAAGTAATTGAAGCTACTGCTTCTGTCTGTAGTGTGTAACATGATAACGTAACCAAACACTACAGTCTGCATGAGTGTCCTGCTCCGACCACCTGAAGCTCACTCTGAACTCCACTGATGCTGAACCATCATTTTCAATGATTAATGACCGCCTTCTAGAGGAAGTGTGGATGTCTTTAAAAGGTAAATCATTTCAAGTTGATTGTGGACAGATATGAAGAGATTGGAATGATGTTGAGCCAAAACAAATTAAGTCAATAAATCAGTAAATGATTCCCAGAAAACTGTTTGGATTCATCTGATCTGACAGCCTTTATCCCCGTACTTATTCTTGACAATTTGTCTATTTGTTAAATGATTAATCAAGAAGGACAACGTGATTGTTTTATGATTTTCTTTAAAAGAAATCATCAAAGGTTGATGGAAAGGTTGATGGTTGCATCATCAAATCATCAAGATTTGATGATGCAACTAATAAATATTGAAAAAAACAGACTTTATGAGATACATTTAAACGTATAGTCCAATTTTATGAATACATTTTTAACAGATATTTTCTACTACAACATAAATACATAAACATGAGGATTGTCAGATAAATAATTTGTGTGTGATGTTAAATCCCAGCTGATGATTTGTATTAACATACAGGAGTATCGGTCTTCGTGGGCTGTAGCAGTGACTGTAAGTGGGCATGTAAGAGTGTGCATCATCTAAGTGGGTGAGTCGGTGAGAGGGGGAGCGTGACAGCCTGGGGGGGGGGGGGGGGGGGGGGGGGGGGGAGCGGAGTGACGCTGGCAGCTGTGCCGGTGGTGAGCCGGGCTGTGGATCAAGTGGCACAGGTGACGCAGAGGGAAGGCGGGCTAGCCAATGGCTTGAGGGTCAATTTAAAACTCAGACGACTGGGAGGTGAGAGGATCCTTGGCTGATTATGTGTCTGCAGAGCGCACAGAATCTGCAGAGTCAGTAAGTGAGATAAGAGATGTAGAACATGAGCGAGGAGTACGGGGGGGAAAAGAGCTGTGATCACTTATCAAGCACCAAATGCCTGAAAAATCTGTCATGGCTGGAAGGAAAAAAAAAAAAAGACACCAGCCACCAAATGGCTGAGAACTGGCGCAGTGGGGACGTGTCCCTACAAGTCCGCAGCTACTATTACAATGTGCCTAGCGATAATTTTACATAAAAAGTGAAGTTAAATAGAGAACCGGGGACTTCGATTTGAGACACTTATTCTGTCCGTCACCGTTAATGGACAGTCCATTCAAACATTTCACTGATAAAACGGAGAATGAGACGGTGATACACCAGCTTCAGTTTCATATCTTCTGTCCTTATGCATCCACTCTTTCTCTCTATTTTTTATTTCTCTTGGCTTATGGCCTAATGTGAAAAACAGTCCCTTTGCAGAAAGTGTGTAGACACATAAATATTGATTTAAAAAAAACAAGCCCTTTACACAAACACCAGTCACAGAGGCACCGAGGCAGAAGCAAACTAACTGGTTGGAGTTCATCAACTACAATCAGTCAGATTCCTGTGGTCTTAGAAAACGATCAACCTTTAAACACTATCTCCCAGGGCTGTCTTGAAAAAGGCATGTGTACATAGTGGATCATCTCAGAATAAAAAAAGTAATATTCCATTACAATTAGTTATGTTCAGGAAACATAAATACATAAAAATAATCCCCCCTATTGTGGTGAAATCTTGGATTAGAAAAAGTTAAAGGCTGTTGAGGAAGGTTTGTAAGTACAGTCTACAACAATGGAACTCCTTTATGAAGTGAAATCTAGTACTGACCTTATGGTAGGAATTTGATTGGTATTTCACAATTCATTCAGCTAGGAGGCAAAGTACAGTTACATTGAACTACCAGGGTAAACTACTAACAGGGTAAAATCAAACAGGTTAACAATGATAGTCTTTGGTTGAATGTGGAGGTATCACGCAGTAAGTTTCATTAATCATAATAATAAGTGAATTATTTTTATTTTTCCTGTACATAATTGAAGAACATTCTATCAGATATGAGTTAAAAAAACAGACCGGGCCACAGCCTTGTTTTTGAAGGATGTGCCGTATATTTTAAAAAAATAGGGACAAATTGGCAGCGAGGATGGTAACAAACAGATAATGAACAGATTAAACTGGCAGCGGTGTAACAACTGAAAAAATAGCCAAGGAAACAGAGGATGGTCACTTTGCCCTCTCATCAGGAAAAAAAAAAAACGGAAAGTTGTGATTGCTCATCAGGCAGAGGTGTGATGTGTGAAGAAGAAACGTTGGAAATGTTTTGTTCATCTGCCAATTAATGACCCGATGTATTTCATCTGACTAATATTAAGGAGTGTAAATACATTCAAGTAAGTTTGGTTTTCAAATGGAGGCGGGGGAGAGTTGGGGGGTGAGTCACCACATCAAAAACTTAAAGTAAAGGCCGTTTCCTGTATTTCTGTTCAAATGTATTATGCTAATGGGTGTAGTTTTACATAGTTAGAAATAATGGTTTATGCTTTTACCGGCTCTGATTAGCATATGTGCATAAGTAAATAGAGTTTCAGTGTATTCAAATGTTATTCAGAAAGGAAGTTAGACCAATCAATCAGCTGGTGTGACGCACAGAGCTCCATAAGGCATTGAAATATTGGATTGTGCTTAACTGAAGCTGGAAACTAGACACACAAATGGGCTCTGTCAGACAGAGAACACTGCATCACAGCATACAGGAAACTCCTCAGTCAGGATTTTGGATTCAGCCTGAAGTCTCGACAATATGCTGATGCTGCCTTTACACTGAAAGGAGTCCATAAAAACACATTAGACTTCAGGCGACAGTCATCTCTTCTAAATATTTGTTGTCCTGCTTTATTTATGACAGCGATATGAAACACTGTTTTCAATAATGAACTTTTTGATGTCGGGGATTTACATTAACTAGTACCAACTTTAATGTGAACGCCCTTAGTTCATTATCTTAATGTGACAGCTGGATACGCTGAGGTGTAACACATCCAGCTTTGTTTTAATGATCCATCTAAGCTCAAACATGTTGTAGGGAAATATTCATTTCTCAAGTTCAGGGTTGCTATGTCCCCTTCATCCTCACTGCAACCAACACTTTGTCTTGGTGGAAGGGGAACTGTATGACACACAGGTAGAGAAACTGCAGTGTGTAGCCTCGGGGCAGCCAAACATTTTAGAGGAGCAAAGTGGTCGTGGTCATTTATACATTTAACTAGTTTAAAAACATCTGGCACACCTCAATCAGTAACACTTGTAACACGCACACTGAGGAATTAGAGTTTCCACTCTTGGGAGACACAAGGTCTTGTAGCTCACCAGCACCCGGCATGTGGGCCAAAATTTTAATTTGGATTAAATTATTTTCAGGCTATGTTGTGCCTTAAGTGAGAGTCAGGAGAGTGGATAGAGTTGGAAATTGGGGCGAGAGTGAATGGGGAGTGGCATGCAGTGAAGGAGCCACAAGTCAGATTCAAACCCTACAGCTAGGACTACAGCCTCTGTACAAAGGACACATGAACTAACCGCTCAGCCACCGGTGCCCCTAAAGAAAAGTTTTTAAAAGACACGTTTAAATTTAGAAGAAAAGAAAAAGTTCTCATTCATAAAGAGAATCACTCAAAGTTTGTTTAGCTTGGAAAGTTAACAAGTTACACTTGGAACAATTCAGAAAATAGAGAGACAGCTCTTCACCGTGTTGAAGTGCCGGCTGCATGGCTGTCTGAGAGGCAAAAGTGCTGATACGTTCCTCTACCTGGCATATCATCTTCATTGAGTTTCCCAGCCATCACAGCTAGATGAATATAAGCTGACGGTCTGTCACAGTTAGTGTGTAGAGCAGCACAGACTATTGTTCTGGACAGACCTGTCTCCCTCACAGTGAGTGTACAAACCAGGAACTATATTTAACATTTACTTGATATGACTCAACACTTTCTTGTTAACAGTTACTTTGCTCATACCCACATCGTTTGCCTTACTTAAATTAACTGGAAAAAAAATCAGCAGGAGACGTCGCCATTCAAACTGAGAACATTTGATTTAAAAAATGTTCGTCCTCATAACTCACATATATATCTGCTGCCTGCAGACACTTGATGACACATACTTCATTGTTACTCAAGGTTACAGGAAAGAGGACAGACAGGAAGAGGCGAGGAGGAGGACAGGAGTGGAGGAGACGAGAGAGGACTCTGGGCCTCAGGGATAAAGAGGGCATACAGAAATATTGATGAATCCTGCCTGAAACAAAGTCGATTTTCCAATCTCTTTTTCATAAAGAAATCAGATTGAAAAAAAAAAAAAAAGATAAAACATACAAGTCGTGTTTTTTCTCAATCATGTGGCTCAATAAGTGCTGCTTGATGACATAACAGATTAGAGCCTCGCCTCTCTGCTTTCTAGATGTGGGAAGAGAACTATTTTGATGCTAACAGAGCTTGACTCAACAAAGCCTTGCAGAAACAGTGCGTTTTAAATTATGCTAAAGAGAGCTTTTTGCTTAGAATGGTACTGAAATGCATTAAATATGATCAGAAAATGTTTTCCTGATCAAAAAAAATGTGTTGTGTTTTTTTTTCTTTGACACTCTGGCTCAAATATAATCAAACTTCCAGATAAATCACATCCACACACAGCTAAAATCTCAAAGTGTGGCCATCGATTTACATATTGATTTACCACTATTGAGGAGATCTTCTTTTTAGCATTATTAGAAAAGGCTTGCCATGCAAATACAGCACATTGAGATACAACTGTCGTGTGTTCCTGTGAGAGCCACCCTTCAGCTGTTTGGTTGGTGAAACTGAACCCAGCCGGCCTTTTACCCAAACAGTGCAGTGCATGTTCAAAGACCCGACGCTGCAGACAGAGAAAGATCCAAACAATTGTCGTCCTGCTCAGAGTCTGAAGTGGCGCTGCAGATAATCTGTACAATTTAAGATCATGGAAAAGGTGATTGTCTGACAAAGTCAGCAGAGGGATACCGCTGTCATAACCCTCCTCTAGTGTTCACACAGAGAGAAGACTCTGATCGCCATGGAAACACACAATCTACTCTTTGAGTGAGCGGAGGAAGGTGGTGTGAATATGAGACACAGGCATGCTCATGGTGTCTGTTGTCACATGCATGATCAAATCTCAGCACCACGCTCTCATGATGACTAATCAAAATTAATCTAAAAAAAATATTGGTAACAGTTAAAATCTTTTGAAAATGCTCACATACAGATTAACCAAACAGATAATTTATCTCTGAAACTCATGGTCCCAGCAGAATAACTAAAAAAAAATCTTCAAATCTTGTCAAAAATCAGTGCAGAGGGATTTGACAATTTTAAAAGAAGAAAAGCTGATCCAGTGCGACAGTGATTTAAAAGCACCTTAGTTCTTAAAGTATGACAACTGTCGGCTGCTTTCTGATTAAAGTAAATTATAGATAATTTACTTTAATTGCAGCTCAACAAGCATGCAGGTCTTGGCAGCTATTTCAATTTGTTACAGGGGACTTTTATGTAAACCTACATATTACTTTTCTGTCCTCTGCTGAACTGTTCACGCATATTTATCATTCACTATCTTAACGGGAGGTTAATTAGACAGCGAGTAAGGTCACATACAAAAGGTGATGCTTGTGATACTAAGAATAATTATCAATTCTGACATCAAGCAGTATCTCTATTTTGATTTTGTGCAATGCTCATAACATATGTTCAGTGTACACAGCATTGTAAGGGATAGGTATATTCATTTCCCAGCTTGAGAACATTCATATTATGAATATAACCACAAGGGCTGAAGGTTAATTATTATTATTCAGCAAAATATATCTGGTTTTGATCGTATATCATCATCCTCCGACAAACTAATGTCTAAGTTAGGAACCCAACCATAAACAACTTTATTTACCAGATTTATTTGTTATTATGACTTATTTTGATCATCGAAGATTTAAATAAGTAATTTATCAAGACAAATAAATGCTAAATACCATTTTTTAGAGACAAAATATTACTTAAATAAAACAATAATAAGTAGCTGCACAAGCGTACTGTAGGTTCTTGATTCTGAGTAATGACTTTTAAGATAGTTACTGATTAGAGCTCTCAAGAAAAGCCGTCAATGTTGTGCTTTGCCTCTGTGCAATGCCTGTCAGCACCTGTGTGTCCAACCGGACTCAAAGCTGATCGTTTGCACTTACTGACATCGTTTTCTTTTTTCTAGGTCCTTGCTAGTTCTGGACTTATTCTCTGATGTACGTCGCTTTGGATAAAAGCATCTGCTAAGTGAATTGTAGTAATGTATGATGGGGGAACACTGATGATTGCTTTAAACAAGAGTTTGATTATTTGATGGGTGAACATTGTACACGTTTGCTCTGCATGTTTTTTTTGTATTTTAATATACAATATGTTAACGAGTTATGTCTAAATGAAAAATAGGCTTTAAATGACTTGATGAAAGAAAAGGCCCTCACCTCTGAAGTAGTAGAACACAAAACTATCAAACGGTCCGATGTTAGGTTGAAGCTGCACATGTCACATTAATGCGCTTCGTAATTCCTTTTGTTCAATTGCAGCGTTAAGTGCTCTCCCTCAGAGTCAACTGCCTCTCTACAGAGCTGTTTAATGTTCCCCCCATTATCTGGTTCTTATATGGTTACACACAGACACACAGAAGGCACACGCACACACATACACATACCTTGGTTCCATCCACGCTGATGATGCGGTAGCTGTTACGTGTGCTGTCGTAAAAATAAGAGACAGTGACGGCCTGCTTGCTAGCAGGGACCCAGTTCTTCTTGGTGGTCGGGTCGATTTGGAAGACGTGGGCCCTGGTGGTGTAGATCGGCTGCTCCCTGGAGAGCAGAGGACAGAGGAGAGGGACAGTATGAGACAGGGAACACTGCAGCTAGGACACACACATTATGTAAACACAAATAGAGACAATATCCACTGAGCTGAGAGCCACATTTCACACCATTTAACCAAGTTGGTGCATTTCTGCGTCACATTAGATTTGGAGAGACACGGTGCTGTCCCTCCAGAGATGCAGAGTCGTGAGAGTCACACAGCACAGACGGGCAGGTGATAATGTAACACACACCCTCAATCCTTATAGCAACCCAAAGCCATTAGCACATCAACACTTGCTCCCCTCTCATAGGTGACAGTAATGCACATCTAGTGTATGTGTGAGACTGTGCACTTGTTTTTTGCACTCGCGTCTATAGTCTGTTTCCCCTGTGCATTAAAATACATTCAAGACAATTACCTACTTGCGTTTTCACACTCAAACGAGAGAGGACTCACTGCCATCTTGTAAAGAATAAAGTGTCTTTCCCCATGAAATGTTGCTTGTGTACTTTTAAGAAGACTATTCTTGTTGGGAAGAGACCAATTGTATCATATCATCATATCAACCCAAACTGAACCTGTCATTATTGATATGGTTATTTTATCCAATTGTACCTAAATGTAACAAATAAACAGCTCCGATAAAGAGAGAGCATTCTGTTTACTGCTCCGCTCACCTTACCTGAACTCTCCCTGCAGAATCAATAAATCATGAATTACCCAAATATAAAGTCCCATTGTGTGCCTGTTGTTTCCTTATTGCTTGTGTTCAGATTAAACAGTAAATGAATTCCACTGTTTTAGACTTAACTCATAAACCTACTATCCAGCATAAAAGGAATGTATAATCCCAGATTTCACAACAATAGGGGTTTGTGTTATATTTGACAAAAACTATCACAACTGAATACTACTTTTTTAACTCTGATCCTAACGGCGGTATATGAGTCTGTTTTTGGCACTAAGGGGTGAGAGACCATGGAGCTCAAGAAGAAGCATGAAACTCAATGAAACCAGGACAATTACAGCCAGCAGTCAAACGTTTTCCCTACAGCCACATAACAATGACTGGTACAAGTACTGTGAGGTCAATAAAGGCGTCTCAAAGCTGTTGATGTCAAAAGGAAAATATTGTTTTCAATTAAATAATCATGTAATAAAAGCAGTGCAGAACCAACTGTATTGAGAAAATTACAACTTTACAGGGAAACATTACTCCCAAAAGATGTGAGGTAACATAATAAGTAAAAGGAAAACAGCAGAATATCTGAGTCCAAATATAATAGTTCAAAATTATGTAATTTTTCTAAAAGAGCGCAAAGTAATCCTCCACCCAATAATCAATCCACTGCTGCTTGTGTGATTCTGCAGAGCATCAACATAAAAAAGGTATAAAGCAAAAAGATCAGACTGTGGTTCAATTTAAATGACTTCAATGGTGAAAACGCTCCTCCTCTTTGAGACACATGAACACATAACACCCTCTATGCACCGATTACCCTCTCTCCCTGTCAATTGCACACACTCAACCACAGAGCCGCAGCCTTGACCCTGATGTCAAGAGTTGAAAAGCTGTTGTGAAATATTTCCAGAAAATACTGTTCCTTGTGTGCATTTCCCATTGAAGCAAACGGTGTACTGTGCATGCCTACCCTACACTTATTTTTCACTATTCTGATTCAGTGTGGATTATGCAGCTGAAAATAACCTTAATTCATAACGTAAATAACTGGGAAAGATTGGAAAGGCTGACATGTTTAATCCAATTTGACCCCACTTTTTCACCACGATTTTTTTCAATCGTCATAGAGGAAAAAAATATGTACAAATAGTTTCATCCACCTTTCTCACTTTACCAGATTCCACTTTAAGAGCCATGTCACCTAGTCCAAGATTATTAGACGTATACTGTTGAAGTGAGGCATGGAGTAAAAATAGTACCCACACCTGCACACTCAATTTCAAGCATGACCTGCACTTGACTTTGCAAGTAAACCCCTGTTGATTGTGAGGAAAAAAAAAAACAGTCTAACTTCCCTTTAATAGCAGTGCTTCACGGGTAATGATTCCAGTAGGTTCAAAATTAGCCACCATAATTTCTCACTTCAAACAGGGCGAGTGCAAGTGGTTGAGATGCTCTTCTATAAAGTTCCAAGAGTGAGACGTAATTAAGTGTTTTGGCTGGATGAGAGGGGTCAGAGGGCACCTCAAGAACCTCATCATGGAGAGTAGCTCGAATGTGGCTTTCAGACATGCCAAAGTCAACAAGGAGCACACTGCTTGGTAAAGATGGTAAATTGCCTTTTTGGTTTTGAATCTGTCTCAATGAAACCATCATAGCGTTGTTGGCACGTTTCTACGCTTTTTGGTGCTTGATAACAATCAACTGTTGGTCAGTGGCTTCAATGTGCAGCTATGTTAGATTAAGTAGAACAGCTCTCTCTAGTTGTCCCTCTCTCACTCTGAACACGCTTTGAAGTTTATTAACAGTGCAGCATTGGGTGAACAAGTGTGGAAGGCACTACTTTTTTAAATTTAATTTATTTGTTCGTATTCATTCTTTTTCACTTCCCTTCTGAGGGCTCCAGATCAGGAGAGAGTTTGACATGATCACTACAGTAACTGGTCTACAATGCTCATGGTCATGGTTGAGCTCATGCCGCCAGGAGGGATGATTTCTCAAAAACGTATTCAACACCTTTTATTTTCATTTAAGCCTTGTGAGCTTCTAATACTTTATAGTTACCTTCTCCATTTGCTTTCTCTGCCTGACATTTACCGGTCCTTCCTTGAAGGGTTTCAATAAATATTTGTGAAATGTGAACAAGGATGCTGAGCATGACCACACTTTGCTTATTATGGCTGAATATTGTTGATGCACTATAAAACCATCAAGGCTATTGAATTATTTTCAGCAAAAGGAATGTGTTTGGGAAAATAAGCCTAAATCTAAATAGAATGAGAATTTGTTCTAAATGATTCCTTACATTTTAACCAGCTAATGACTGTAGAAGCTAGCAGGAATATAATCTACTCCAAATGTATTTAACAGCTTTGGGTAAACATTTTTGTAATGCTTTACTGCAACTGACAACAGCCAGTTAACGAGAGAACATTTAGATTTCTATGAGATCCAGATGAAATAATGTCACAGACAGAAAGGCCGGCAGGCAACAAAAAGCTCATGAGCTAATAAAGCTTTTACTTCCATTGGGATTATAGTTCTCACAGAAATGAAAGCCTAATAAATTCACAGCCCCCGTTAAGCCTAATCTCAGTCTTCATCTGCTTTGGGAACAACAAAACCCATTATACAGATCACTGTTGTTGCTTTACACTCACTCACACACACACACACAGAGACACACACACAGACACACACACAGACACACACACAGACACATGGCCACACACAAACACACACACGCTGACCTTTGCAGTGGCAGTGTCTGGAGCCAGCTCGCACTGGCAGGAAAAGAGAAGCAAAAGGCCAGCGCTGAACACATGGATGCACTCACACAAACTGTCGGTGGAATCCAGTGACCTGCTTTTCCCAGATAAAAAGCATTAGGCCGATTGATTTACTGGATTAAAAAAAAATAAGACGACAACATTTGGGACTTTTTGAGTGTTGAATTCTTTGTCTCACTGACTGTAGAGTGCTCTGTCCCCATCTGGTAGGTTTAAATTATTTACAGGTGTGTGAGCTTCCCTGTGTGGGTCTGTGTTGGTGGGGGCAGTTATGAGTTAGTCCGCTGTGTCTGTGCCTACATACACCTACACCTACACACCCACTATAGGCCCATCCACGCTCATGACGAAGCCATCGAGAAATAAACCAGCAAAAGAATAATAAAAAACAGAGGACTGAGTCAAACTGTATTATCTAAAATCGATATCCCTATAAGGCAGCACACAAAATCAAATATCCAACATCTATTATGCCAGGAGAGGCACATTACATTTCATGTAATGTGCAGTATATGGAGCTGTGATCTTATAAGTGATGCATGACTAAACCAGCCTGCCTCTTGTTCTCTTAAATCCTCTGAAATGTTAGCCTACACATTGCTCAAGGTTGCCGAGGATGGGATTATCCTCCTGCTTGAAAAAAGACGCAAAATAAAAAAGCGTGAGCAACAACAGCAGAGTCGAGGGGTTGTAGTCAAATTACATTTGAGTTTTGCTACACCTGTGGAATTCAGGTTTCTCTTTTTTGTTCAGTGAGAGGGAGAACAGCCTTGTCCAGATTCCTGAGCACTGGAATCCAGTCTGGTCTCATTCCCCAAACAAAATGTCCTCATCCATCTCAGTCATTTGGGATCTGAGGTCAAACACTTAACAAAACTCAAACAGGGTTTGTAACCTGTTAAACAGAAATCTGCAGCATGCACATAATGTGACTTGACCAGTGCCAGGAATCATCCAACACACTTAAGGCATCACTGCACAAAGACAGATTAGTGAGCAAGGGTTCCAACAATGTTGTGGAGCTTGAAATTGAAATATCAAGAGAGAAATAGGATACTTTTTATGGAAATCTCCAAAACATTGTTCCATTTTAAAATAAGTTGAGGACTGGACCATACTTTGTGTCATATTGATGTCAACTCTTCCTCATTGGTCTGCAGAAAAAAAGCTTCAACACACAGCATCCAGGTTTGACTCCATGTCTGGAGCATGAAATAGCCTGAGGATGAATAAACCAGTCATCTGTACATCCAGGTACTTCTGGCTACAGACCCACAGGCCCGGTAAAAATGAATCAGCCCAACACCCTAACAGGATCTCTTCATTAGTGAGACAACATCTCTCTGAGAGTGGGATTTCATTGGGTCATTGGCCTGTTAAGAAATATGTGCTGCCCCCTTGAACTCTTCAGAGCCAGAACAATAAACCTGAACCAACATAATATAATTGAATGATGCATCACGTTATTTTCAGTAACCTGCTGAAACAGTGTGTGAAGCAAATAGTCTTTTTAACAAAGCAAACAGCTTTGGGAGCATTTCAAGTGTGATGTTCATACTAAACAGAAGTACATTATGTTGCCAGTAGGCATCAAACATCACTGTACCTCTTCAGGCTCTGTTGTGTCCAATTTAAAAAAAAAGGTCAGGTTCTCTAAAATCAGACAGGCACTCGAGCAGGACATTCACAAGGTTACATCAATTACTTTAAAGACCCAGTTTCTCTCTCCGTGTTGTTTTTAAGTTTATCTTCTTCAGAATGTCTGGCCTTTAAATCTAAAGCTAGCCCTCTGATGCACACCACTCTTTCACCAGTTGTCCTCAGCATGAAGAGGTTGTGAGTGTAGATCAAGGGAAGATAGATGTGCTTCAAGACCCTTTTCAGATTTTATTTTCCTTTTGACGTGGTAAAAAAAAAAAAACATGCTTCACTTAATATCAATCATAGCAGAGAAATTTTACACAATTTAAAAATGTTCTTAAATAAAATTTCATATCTTTAAATGACTAACAGAATATGTTTAAATTGCTGTCTTTGAACTTAAGTGCTCTGTCTTCTCAAAGGATTTTAGTGACAAAAGCTGCATTAGTCACTTGTCAAATAGCTACAGAGCAGAGGGGAATACTGACACTTATCCTTCCTCACTTTCTGTGGAGGCGCTGACAACAATATGTTTCAATTGGCTTTTCTGCAGCACAGCGCAACAAAAGAACATCTTCTCCCAAATCTGTCAGAGGGGGAAAATAAGAAACGCATATCTAGGTCGCAAGGTGCACCGATCTAATGACTCGGGTCGTTTGAGAGCAGCAGATTTTGGAGCAAATGTGTTGTGAAGACCGAAACAGGACTCAATCGTGAACACAAGAAACTGAATTCAATTACTTGAATTCTCATTAGCCGCTTTAATCCTTCAGAATGACTCTCTGTCATTTAACCTGCGAGGACAGCCGGAGAGCAGCGTCGCCTTATTAGTGAGAGCTTTGTCACAGTAAAGTAGATAGGAGTGGAAAGCTCTGCATGATTATACCTGCATCTTCACCTGGGCTTTGCAGTATCAAACAAAGGTGCTCTACTAATGGTTAAAAGGTTAAAGAGGGGCAAGTTACAGACACTGTACCAGGCAATGAGTGAAACAAACTGAATGATTTGCAGAAGAAAATAAATTTAGCTGCAAAGGTCTTATTTCATAACTAGACTTTTTTCCCCCCCTATTTGGCCATTTCAAAATACTTCTTACACACCACAAAGTCTAATTTGAAAGGAGTATTTCATCATTAACACAATATCTAAAATCACACACTATCACACAAATGCCATCGATCCCCCCCCCTGCCCACTTTCATTATTTACTGCAATGAGAACTTCATGAAAAAGTCAGGGCTGAAATTAGTTGTTTAAAGTGAGGCAGGCGACAGTGAAACTGTTTGTTTTTTTGTTTGGCTCAAATATATTGCGTAGTTTCCATTCATCACTTCAGCTATTTGATGCACTTTATTTTATTTAATGTTTTACTTGACAAGCGGCTAAAACAATTGAATGACAGTCAAGATGGGATTCATCATTTCAGAAAACAACATCCTAATTTCACCAAATGTTTTGGTTGTGAATGCCTAGTCTGGAAAAAAAAAAAAAAGGAGTTCTACCACATTATATTGAGTTCATAGAAACTTTTGATTGGATCTGATTGGACTAAAGCAGCTATGTCTTCAGTAGCCTGTGGACCCCTAAAATGTTCACAAGGGGTTATTATGAACATTCACAGAAGTGTTTTTATTTTTAAATCGATTCCTTTGTCAAATATTTCTAAGACCCATAAGATAAAATATACTTCATACCAGAAGCTGGGCCTAGCAATAACTGCTGCATAATTTCATTGTGTAATCTAAATTTTTAATACATTGGTTAAACGCTGCATATTTATCTTTGTTCTGCCTTTACATATTTCATTATGTCTTCATCAAAGGTCACCTTCATTGATACTTTCTATGTTTCCGCATCACAGGACACTGAACATACCTCATGCCAGTAAAGCTCATTAAACAGGTATAGGGGACAGATACAACAGAGGCAGCCAGCCAGATTCAAACCAGCAACCACAGCAGGTCCTCCTCCATCACACTGAGGCAGTATGATACAGGGTCCAACTTAATCTGAGAGCTGGGAGAAAAGGGAAGCGAGGAAGTCGCCGCAGAAGCACAGCATGGCAGCAGATGGCCTCCTAGGCCTCAACCATCTGGTGAGGAGATGTCCAATCCGCCGTCAGTCTGTCCCCTTTCATTTACCCATGATTCTTAAACAGCAAGACCTGCTTCTACTCCCCTAATGCACCTCAACAACCATTACCTCCAGTCTGCAGTCACAGACAGAGAACATAGAATCAGATTAGGCCGACAGCCTCTCTCCTGCTTGGGCAGCTAAGAAACCCACTGCCACGTCACATGTCAGTGAGCCTAATCAATGAGTGTTAAGCCTTCAGCAGTCAGTCTCTGGCCAACCAGATTATAATCCATCCCTGTGTTAGAACTGCTCCGAGCATGGAGTATTTCAAACAGCAATATGCGGATTGCGTTGCGTTTGACTGATTCTTCAGTAAAAGGGTTTTTGAGCAGTTTTATTAAGGACTCAGTCTAAGGGAGCAGCACTTCTGCTGAAAACTCTACTTAAAAATTAAATGACATCTTCACCGTTATCAACATTTCTTAAACTTCTCTAAATTCAACTAATTTCATTTACCTGATGGGAAAATGTCTATCACGCATGATGCAGACATACAATATGGGTATAAACGATGTGGAAATGATGTGATCAATGACACACATGTCAAGGTCAGAAGGGCATTGATGGACCACATGATCAGAGATCTGCTGTAGAAAAGATACAAGGGTCCTGTTAATGTTTGTGTGCATGTTGCGTGACTTGCACTTAATTTATAACTCCACTGAGGAGTGAAACGGGGCAAAAGGACACCTGAGAAAAAAAAAAACAATCATGTATATTCCCTGTAGTTAAAAACACTCAATCACGCCCAATCCATTTATAATGATTTTTCAATTAGGACAGGACATCCTGCATCATTAGAAAGTGTAATCAGGCAGCATTGTCTCACACATTTATGCACGCATGTGGACTCAACCTTGGTTTGACTTATTTGACTTAATTAAAGTGCTTAAAAAAGGATTTCAAATAAAAAACTAATTTATTATTAAAAAAACAATATTTTGAGCCAATTATTTCAATAAAAAAAAACTGGCAACAATTTCTTAATTTTGAGGTTTTTCCAATTTAGGATTGAATGCTTCTTTTTATGCTATTCAATAAGAAAGTGAGCGTTTTTAATAATATGAAGGGTAGGTTGGTTCACCTTGACGTTAAGAACACTAAAGTTAACTTTTTTTTTTATTCAAAAACTTCAGAGACAAAAAAACCCCATAATGCTGATGCATGATGCATGTTACTTAAAAGAAATAAAAACGTTTGCAGCCATAGACTTTATAAAATTAGCAGAAAAAAAGTTCTTGGTTGCTAAGTTAATAACTGATCTGTAAAAACATGGATGTACTCTCAGTGATGTCACCAATTGGTTTTGAAGAGCATGAAAACTATTTTTAAAAAAAGGTTGGGCATCACTGCTTTAGGGTTTGACTATCTGTGTGTGCTACCACATCAACCTGTCAAACAGAATAGAGATGTACAACTTGTGGCTTCAAAAAAAATTTAAGACGGCAACATTTTCAAACCTAACGTTGAGATCTCAATAGAGTAGTCCACAAACCATTAAGGGAGGCCACAAAGGCTACTTCTACTTTTTAAAGTTGTCTGTGGTTGCAAATGATTGTTGATTATATAATCAGTCAATTCAAAGAAAACCGATCACAAATCAATTGATGGATTTCCTTAACCTAACCAATGTTGAATAACAGAACCTCTTAAATGTCAATATTCGCTTGCTTTACTTTCTTCTGATCATAAATAAATTCAACATTTTGTGATTTTAAGGGTTGTGCCTTTTGGACACAAACACATTACTTGAAAAGAGTCATCTGTTACTGGCAATGGGAATTTATTTTCTACTCGCTGGCATTTCACAGATTGAATGACTAACCAAATCATGGTTCAGTTAAGAGCTGGAACAAAAAGTCAATCTAATGAGAATTAGTCATTTGCAATTTTATAAATAGATTGTGATAAATATTTTAGGGAGACATTTACAGTATGTGTCAGTCTCTGACAATTGGCCCGAAGTACTTGTGGTGCGCACTTTTTCACTCTCTGACATTTTCATCAAGAACATTTAATTAAATGAAGAAAAAAAAAAATGAACATCATTTTCCACCCTAACCAAATCCTAGAGTATGTCCAGTGGGTTTAAAACCTTAGAGAAAGCAGTCGTGTGATACTATTGGTTGGCATGCACTGAAGCCAGGCAAATGGAAAAAGGAAACTTGTTGCCATGTCTCTGTCAGTAGGTGTGACCACCTGTCTTCAACTGGCTGCTGGTTTGATTGGCCAAGATCATGACAAAACTATTGACTCCCTCTGAGTTTCATACCTGCTGAATGAGTGAGCGAAACTCTCAAGGAGTCATGACTGCTGAACTGGTTTCTTACTCATTTAAAAAAAATAAATAAATAAATCTCAGCTGAGGAAAAAACAAGCAATATGATGCGTTTGGGTACCTTTTACCTCATTATTATGCATTCAATTTGTGTGATTATGCACACCTTGACTTTTATTTATTTTTTTTACAAATGTCAAGGTCTCTTAAAGTTTATAGCAATCACTCAGAGATAGGTTGTTGTTGTTTTTTTTAAAGAAATTTAATTTTTAACAATGCTTTTTAAAGTCAAAAGTCATCCTAACAGAGGTACAAGAGAAGAAAAAACTGCAATGTATGTAGATTTGAGGAGAGGTGGTGTGATTGCATAACTATGGCAATGATCCACAGAGTCAACATTCACATCACACTATGGAGGCAAAATAATGTACTGTGCCCTGTAAACAACTGTGAGAGTACACACACTACCTCCATAATAATAAACCCCCATACAGACACAAACACACACACTCCCAAAAGTACCATCTCTCATTAGTGGGCTGTGTTGTCTCTGACACCTCCACATCATAACCCTCTCATCACACCATAACCCTACACACTGATAAGGAGGAGTATATAGGCCTATTCACATATTTCAATTATAGCCTACTTATAAAACCTTCAATACTTCCCTTACTTAAAATGTAGCATTTGCCTTTTATTTTTTTTATTTTTATTTTTTTAAATAGCCTACGGAATATCTCCAAAAAACACGGACATCCCCATGCTGCCTAATAATGTGGCAATAAAAGAGTAGACTGGGGTCCTCCTCAGCTCCCAACACCTTCAGGCATGCATTTGGGAAACAAATGAATCAGTAAAGACATTAAAATCGGAGTATTGTCCTGTTTTAGAGGGGACAGTTGTAGAGACATATTTTCACCGCACACTCGCACACCATTTCAGCCAGTGCAGGTGTCATTAGAGCCGCTCTGAAGGGCAGCGCTTTTCTGGATTACTTACCCCATTGCCGCGGACTTGAGGAACAACTCGTATTAATGTGAAGGCGCTATCGGCAGCAGCTTGAGTGGGAAATATAATTTATTTTTTTTTTAAAGCGCAGGCAAAGTCCACAGTTTATTAGCGAGTCCACAGAGTTAATTCCCCGTCCACCAGCTTCGAGTAAGTCCTCTTGCTGCTGAGAGAAAACTGATATGAGAGAGCACTTCTTCGTAAACTCGATTCACCGGGTTGTCAAGCTCCAGTCTCACACAAAAAAAAAAAAAAAAAACCCCGTTGGTGTCAGGAAGTTTTTTCTCTTTGCTTGTTTGTTTTTCCTCTTTAGACACACAGAAGAATTAATCCCACATCGGGGTGACTCCCTCCACGACGCCTTCAAACAATCGGCGCTGATGAATTAAGTTAATGTTTGCGTTTCACTGCTTGCTTGCTTGCTGGCTGGCTGCGCATAGTTTCTTCCTCCCCAATGGGATTGTGTTTCACTGAAGGGCAGCAGCAGCGACACGGAGCGGCTTCCACCTGCTCACGCGTCTTGCCAGAGCCACCCACATTTTTTTTTTTTTTTTTTCAACCTGTGGTGCGTCTGCGGTTTCAGTCGGAGTTTTAACCCCCCCAAACTGTGGTCTGAAACCACACAATACATTTAAAAAAAAAAAAAAACTAAATAAATTATCACACCCCGCTTTATAAAAAAAAAAAAAATGTAGAAAAGAACCAGTTTGACCCTGATAAACACATGTGTACTTACATGTTTTCAACTGATGATGGTTACAGCAGCTGGCACTTTCTCATTAATTAGACGAAATAACGGAGCATGATAATGTGAAGACCATTCCCACTAGACTAATCAGGTTGTTTTTTTTTCTCCACTTATATGTTTCCAAATCGTGGGTTTAATGGCATCACGTATCATGACATTACAAACTTAACCCGTGTGTATATAAATCGTCGGTCGGCAGGTTTTTATCTCGCAGGTAAGCCGTCAATCACTTTCAGGTGAGTGCGCCTGCGGAACCTTTTAAAGCTTGCTCATTTGTTCCGGTGGGCGGAGGCTTTTCCGTGATGCACATCAACGTTCTGCGTTTCTTCCGTCAAGTCGTTTTCGTTGCATGTGTTATTGCTGTAGCTAAAGCTGTATAAATTACGTTGGATAGGTATGTGTGCAAATTAAGTTATAAATGTTGAATTAGAATTGTAGCGTCTCCCTTTAACTAACGCTTAGCGCGTTTAAATATGTTTATTGTTGTTGTTTGGAGTGGATATATAGCTTGTAGCATAGCAACACAAAGTACTGTAAACACAACCTGCCGTGTGAGCACTTGTGCTGTAATACTCATTGGACCCGTTTCATGTGTTTTATAGCAGAATGGCTGAGGCTACGGACAACCAGAAGACCTTCGAGGAGATGTTTCCCCACAGGTTTTCATCAGAGGACCGTGAATACCAGGAGTATGTCAGCCGTCCTGCCGACCCCCCACCCGTCGTGGAGAACTGGAGGAGCCGGGGAGGAGGCAACAGAGGCCGGGATAACAGGTGACTTATCATTCACTCGTACAAAGTTAAGTCATTGTTCATTAATAATCCTTACCAAGGGAGAGGAATGCTGAAGATATAGTATGTACAGGATAAACCAACAGGTATTAAAGTGTATGCAAATGGTGACTGTGATCCATATTGTTTGTTTGAATGAGGAACTTCAGATACAGGGGAATAGGTTAGGATCTGAATCTGAGCCACATAACCTCCTCTCCACCAAGGACTTGACTCAAAGCCAAATAAACACTGGGAAGGCAGCACAGCATTCACATAAAGGGCAAACCATGAAGAAAGAGAAGGCCACAGTCTTAGATTTAAAGTTTACTTGCACGTCTCGGATAGGCGCTGTGAATTGTTATGGTATAAATCATGCATACTGTCTTGTAGCCATGATATTTAAATGTGCAAGTATGGTAGTAGAATCTGTGAATCTTGCACATTCAAATTCTACAAATGATAAGCTCGTCACGATATAAAGCAAACTTTAAAATACGACATTAGAGTAAATAAGAACAATATGACTGAAAGCAAGTCTAAACAGACTGATCTCTGAAGATGCATCTTTTGGTACTTAAATGCTCTTTCACGCTCTTAAATAAGAACCAGATTGTTAACTTTGTCCACTGACATAAAATATTATATAATATATAAAACACATATAAGAAAACAATTTAAAACTGAATTTGCCCAGCAGTTGTAGCTGAGGAGCTGTGTCATTGTGAAGTAAGATGATAATGAGGAGTTCAAGAGAAATCTGTTTTTTTTTTGAGCTACATTTACTCTGGATAACCAGATTTCATGGCCGTTTGCAAAAACTGATAACAGCCGCTATTAAAATGAATAATCTGACATCAGTTTGATTTGAGTTTATATTAAAACAATATTAATCAAAAATGATCAGCAGAGAGTCTGTTTTAACCAAAGAACCCTTTAATAACTGTATTTAGTGAGTAACACTGTCTGTTAGTTTTTAGTTTAACATGTTTCATCTCATGCATGTATTTGTGTTTTGTGTGTTTTAAAAATTGCAAACTTGATATCGATTTCCATCCAGGTATCAAGATCGACGTGGAGGCCGAGGTTGGGGAGGAGGCCGAGGTTGGGGAGGGGGCCATCGTGGACAGCAACACTGGCAAGACAGAGACCGAAGTAGAGATAGAGACCGAGACAGGCACTGGGGCCATGGAAGTGGGAACCAATCAGGCCATTACAGCTCCAACCAGGGATACAACTCCCATCACCAGAGACCACATTATGACCGCTACTGAACTTTGCTTTCTCATGTGTTTTCAGTATTTTTCTTATTGGCAGGATTATAACTTGCATTGCAATACCATAAGTGGTAATGTGCAACTGTTGATGTTTTTTTTTTCTGTTACTTGGCTGCATTGAAAGGTCTTATTGTGAGACACAGGTTTGATGTATATCTTAACATAAAAACACACAAAAATGTCTATTGTGGGTTAACTAGTCCGTTTCCAGGATTTTTCTGTTTTTTTTTTTTTTTTTTTTTATTGCTCAGTCCTGTAACAATGTCAAATTACCTCATTGCGTTTTTTAAGAGCACACTACATTTGCAATACTGGAACTCTCATGTAAAGTGGTAACAAAGTGATAAAATGAGACTTCTTTAGAGTTCTGATGGTGCTGCAGGTTGTTCTTTTAAACAAGTTTTGATATCAGGTTATTAATAATAAGTTAACAGTGAATCTGAATTTCTGGAGAAAAGCTATTTGTAATGTAGTTGTATTTTTCTGTCACATCATAATCTACAGATACGTATGAGCTGAGCAGTTATCAATAAACATGTATTTTCTTAACACCGCCGTCTGTTTTGTTGGGTGATGAGGCTTAGAATGAATGTTTAAATGTGTCATTAAGGTTTTGAGCACTTTGTAAAGATGCATCAAATTAAAATGATGAATCCTTTTCTAAGTGTCACTTTTCGAAAACATTTGTAAGTACAGCTCTTACAGCCAGGGACGCGGAGAAAACTTTTCAAAAAGTTTCTAAATCCAATCCCCCTGGATGAGGAGGGGGAAGAGGTGAAGAAGGATGGCTGAAAAAGAGTCATTAAAGTCATTAAACAATGTTTATTTGGGAAAGCAGGCTTTTGAAAATGACTTTATAATACTCTTACTGATTGACTGATAAGACTTAACAGACACTTTATTGTCATTGTATAAAAGAACCAGACGAAACTTTGTTGGCAGCGATCCCATACAGCAGCATTCATAATCTGGTCACATATATAAAAATGCATTTGTAGGTTTGTACCTACAAAAAATGCATAGTTGTGCGAGATTGAAAGAGTGGAAAAGTAAATTGTCAGACAAAGTCTGAAATTTGTCTTGCATCACAGTGGCTCCATTTACATCATAAAAATGAAAGTTGATGCAAAATTAAACTTTTTACGTAACATTCGTCACGCTTTAATCTGGATTCAGCTCCACATTCAATTTTAGGATTGACTGTTGTACAGAAGAGTGTTTCAGTCGGCCTTTATTAAAACATGAGACCCTGCATCTCTTCAAATTCAGTGCTCAGAGACAATGCTGTTAGCCAGCCTCAACATGTTTTCATGGCTGATTCCTAGAGTCTCTGGAGTGGTTGGCCAAATGGCGTTAATAAAAGCCATAGGGCCCTTGGGGTAGGAGGGCCCGTGAAGAAAGCAAGCCCTCTCTATACTAGGTTGCTATCTGACTCAATGACTGTCCATTAAACTAGTTGTCAGACATACATTGCATTTGTGTCCAGAGAAGCACACATTAATATTTTAATGGTGCCGTTTTAGACATTGCCTTGAAGAGGCAGACCAATCTCTATCATAGTTTTCTTTTTGAGTGTGTTATAGTCAGTCACAATCTATAACAGGTGTGTGTATGTTTGTGCGTATGTGTGTGTGTTCACTGTAACTAGCGTGCACTAGGGCCCGTCAAAATAGGGACTATCAGGACTACCTTTCACCACTGGGTTGGCCTACAGTGTTTGGACAGACTTTTAATTGGTGGAGCAGTTTAATGCAGTAATGTATATTTTTTTTAAACCTAAGGACACCAAAAGTCCTTCACTTGAAACAAAAAGATATATCAATGTAGGACCAAAGATGTATATATATTTAAAGTTAATATTAAAAACTTGCTAAAAGAGTTGCATGAAGACCAATTGTGTTAAATTGTAAGCCAAACAAAGAAACAAACGAGAAAATATTGCAACTCTTTTTGATATATATAACAAGTGTGGGTCCAGTCTTTTTTCCAAGAATATATGACTGTACTTGTTTTCCCGACTACAGGCTTTGAAATCAGAATATTGCTGAAGCCATATTACACAGGTTTGTTTAATGTCAGTCCAATGGATGGCAATTTAAAGCACATGTTCTCAACAACTGTAGTGTGAGTGGAAGGGAAAGCAATAAACGGCCTATAAGAAGCCTTAGACCAATAGTTCACAGAGTGAAAGCAACTGAGGTGTAAATGTGCATCATTAATACATTATTACTACATGCATCATTGGCTATGGTATATGTAGCTCGTTGCCTAAAGATGGCAAGACAGCAGATCTCTAATTAGTAACAAAAGTGACTTTGGACACACTGGCCGTTTCCACTGATTGAAAACAATGGTGGAAACATTCGGCATTGTTTTATCACTGCCTGAATGCTGCTTCTATTTATGGCTGTGGAAAAGACGGGGTTAATCGCTCAATTGTACTTCAGCAGTGCAATCAGCTGTGATGGTGAAGGGGGGGAGAGGAGTGTGTGGGGGATGTGCTGGAACTGGCACACAGTGCTGAAGGCTGTCATCACCACTGTAATCAGTTCAGATTAGAGAAACTTCACCAGAGATCGCTGCGTCTTCACAGAGCGGGGATGTGCTAAGGATAAAAAAGTACATCTAAAAACAGGGACTTTTGGCAAATAAATAATAATGTAAATGTACTTGACATGGAAAAGGAATTACAATGGTGTCTAGGCAATTTGCCAAACAAATATTTTATGGTGAAATGAGCATTTTATGGAAAACATATTTTGGTTTGCCAGAGTTAATAGAGTACCTTTCAGTCAATGTTAATCCCCAGCAAGGAGCTATCTTAGCAAATGCACTGTAAAGGGGGAACCAGTTAGCCTGGGCCCATCCAAAGGTTACAAAATATGCCTACCAGTCACTCTAAAGCCCAATAAACAACATATTCTGGCTAGTTTGGGTCAGGCAACATTATCACTTTAAGTCACGGCTCTATGAACAGTAGTCTTTTATTATGTTTGTTGGAATGCCTGACTTCAGATATTCATGTTCACCAGAGGATGAAAACTATGGATGTTAGTAACACTTTACCCTAGTGCCGTCTTGAGGTTCAAATTCCTGTGTGTAAGTGTTTTGAAAAGTATCTGATAGATTTTTATTGTAACTGGGTATAGACATTCATGTTCTCTATTGAATTACTTGACCTCAGCATGTTTTTAGTATTGTCATCGAGAACATGTTAGCGTACTGATGTTAGCATAACTGAGCAAATATGACTCTGCTAGCGTCTACAGCCATTGCTGAGACAACTTTGGGCACAAGATGGATTTATTTATTTATTTATGAGACATAACTTGGGTTGGATGACTTTATAACACCCGGTAAAGCTGCTAAACATGAGACAAAGATGACATCGATAACAATACAGCTTAATGTTGCAATCTGTTATGAATAATATCTGCAGGGATGTACACCCCAGTTCTTGCTCCATCAATCTCTCTTTTTCTCTCCTTTGCTTCATCCATCACCATCCTCTTTGGTTTCTCCGCCTCAGTTTAGCTCTTTTTAGTGTCAGCCATTGTATCAAGCAGCACGGAGACGGGCTAACTGGCTAGTGCCGTAAAGGCGTACACACTTCTCGTGAGTTAAATGCAAACTTACATAGTGCTTTAAGCAGGGAACAATGGCGTTAATTTGTGTGGACATGGGAGAAAGGCTTTTTCACTGCTGAAAGTTGCTGTACAATTAGATCGACTTAGAAACTACTATTTTGAGATGGAAATGTTACCTTTGTTGCTTTAATGTGACAAACCCCTTTAAAATGTGTTTGTAGAATGAATGAAATTGGTACACAGTAAATAGATATGTGATAAAACAAGAATAAGACACTTTGACACCCTCATTACATCCTCAGGAGATTGACCCTGTGGAAAGCTCACCCTTCCACTAAGACTAATCCAGCAGTCAACATGTTAATCGTCTTCTTTGGGTGCCATGCAGCATAAGCAATCTCTTGCTCATACACTGAACTCATCCTGTTAACTCAGCATAAACATTTGAGTTTCAGGGATGGGATCCTATTTTATTATAGCTATATTAAAAAGATGAAAGTCTTCATTATTCATTTAGTTAATTATTTATTCATTTACTTGTCATGCGTGTTATGAGCCTTGAATGAGAGTTCATGAACTTCCAGTGCCCCCTTATAATCAGAACAATTTTGTTTTCCTTTGTAATTAATAGGCTGTTAATGCATAGTGCATTTAAGAGAGATGAAGAGAAGGAAAACAATGCAGAGAGCCCGAATGAGGACCAGTGAGAGCCCCCTCGGTCTGGTCTGCCGGGCTGTCAGGCTTCATGTGACCTGTTTGTGACGATGCAATGTGACAGCAACGGAGACAGTGCGCTGGGGGCCATGTCCTTGATGATGAACTCATCCACTACAATCATCACTCTATCTCCTCCCTCAGTCTAAGTGAAAACACACATACACAAATGTGCACAAAACAAAACAAACTGCCGACGAACACAGGCCCACACGCACACTCCACATCCCCCAGCCCCTGCAGCACTCGCCGACCTACATCTGGTGTGAGAGAGTGCAGGGGCTAAGGTTGGCCCAGGCCAGCCTGCCCGCCCCTAGCAGACAGTGGGGAGTGCTTATGTAGCGTGTGACGTGTTTGAATGGAGGAGTACACTTGCTCTGCTCTTTCTGTTGAAAAAAAAAAAGAAAGTGCCCCCAGCCTTATAAGGTACAAATCTGTACACAAGTATACCCAGTCACATGAACACACACGTGAAGAATGTGAGCAAGCACTCATCTCTGTGCTGAGCTTCAGAATAGACCCTTTTAATTGCTCCTGCAGATCAGTTTTGATAACATCTTGTCCCCTGTTCACCCAGCTGTGTGCTCTTTAAGCTAATGATGCAGTTGCTCAGGTCATCCATGTTAAGACAGTGGACTGTGCTGCTGCCGAGGGAAGCTTGTTAGTCTGATTATATCTGGTGGTACCTCTGCAGGAAGATGCATTCAGGCTTTAGGTCTCCTCAGTCGTGGAGGAAATACTCAGATGCTTAAGTGAAACTACTAATGACCACATATACTACGACAATAGAACCACTTACAGTTGAAAAAAACATAATTTTCCAGATTAACACTATTTCTTTCCTCTTCTGAAGTATATACAATGAGAGAAATCACAAAAAAAGCCGTCTCACTTGTGTATCAACACATAATGTCTCAGCGGCTTGTGATGCTCACTTCACAGTCCTTCACATGTATTCGGTAACTAATTACCTGACACATCTTTGGAATACAGATTGCATAACTCCCACCTGCTGGACAAGTAGGGACACACACATTAAGAGTCACATACACACATACACACGAACACACACACACACACATGCATACACAAACTCACCCCTGCAGGTTGATGTTGTCAAAGTGGTCTGAACAAAGACAGAGAGCCTGATCTCACATCAGAACGTTTTATATCCATGTATTAAAATGGAATAAGGCCAATGAGAATGTGTCATGGTAACTATATGTACAATGAAACAGATAAGATGAACCACCCTGGCAAATTGCAGGATCAGCTGCACATTAATGTAGAATCAAAAGTAGGCTGGCTGTTTGCCTTCTTGGAATAATAACATTTTGTTTTCAGGAACATCTACCAAAAAAAACGATTTTACAGATTGTCTAATGTGGTTTAAATGAACCAGATTGGAAAACCAAATATTTTAGATAGAACAGGACTGGTTGAAGCTTTTAATTAGCTGGAATGTATCTAACAAGGAAACTTAACAGATTACACATTAAAGTCTGTACTACTGCATTTGTTGTGCCTGCAGATGAACCATTACAAGTCTTATAGCCTACCTTGAGTGATGTCACATGAGGCATCATCACCCAATACTTGGCACTTAAGACAAGAGTAAAAAAAATAAAAAATGGAAGTGTGGGGTGTACTGATCTTTCCAGACCTCGGTAGCATGCTCCTGATCTCCGCTTGAAGTTAGCAGCCCAAAGCTACATTAGCTGCTTCTTGCACAACACGCCAAAACTCTGATGATTACATCTTCGTTGGTCCAGTTGCATCATGGGTAATTTGAAGGGCAGGTTTTGGTTTTGACACTTCATTAAAAAAAACAAAATCTCTGGTTTGCTGCATAAGTTTAAAAAAAAAAAAAAAAATTCTCAAATTGTTCATGATGTTCTATGAGCGCTACGTGCTGGAATGGTAAAATGTTTTTTTTAAAGTCATAAATAATACATGATTTGTAAACATTCCTAAAGAACTGTCTTCAGCTAATGCATTTTTAATGACTGTTTTAAGTGTGAATCTTCACATCTGAGTGACTCCTGTACTCCGAGGAAGTTGATATTTTCATTTGAACACATTCTGCCGCTCTGTCTCACCCATTAGCCACTGTTCACTTAACCCAGTCTGCCGCATTTCAGGAAACTTCCCACATCTTTGATTCACCTCCTCTTACTCTCAAACTTTCTCACCTCTTCAAATCACCTGTTCCTCATTTCACCTCTTTCCTCATTCTCTCCTTACAGTCTTCTGCTGGATTGTTTCGTAGTCATCATTATGGCTGTCTTCCTGTCATGTTGTACTTTTGACCCTGCTGACCTGCCACCTGCCTTTCCCTGAGAAACATCTCTGTCCAACCTAATGTTGCTGAATGGGAAACTGTTCCCTGACCATCACTTACTTACATCATACTATCAGTGTCTGACTGTGTGCTTACGTTCTATGGCCTTTTTTCTGGTCCTGTCCATTACAGATATCACCCTTAAATTATGGATCATATCCCCAAAGCCAATAGAGTGAAATCAGGGATTTGGCTTGGATTGTTCTTGTTTTAAAAAAAACAGCTTGCTCTTAAGATTCACTTTATAATGCAACTATCATATTTGATTGATTAAGCATTTGATAATAAAAAAAGCATAATAAATCTGCACAGTTGTCTTTCCATTCATCAGCGATTAAAACCCAACAAACATTATGATGGAAAATTAAGAGAAAGGAAATATTCAATAATGCAACTGAGGGATTAAACTATGAAGTCATCTTTACTTTCCTCTGGTTTATTTGGCAGGGACAGATGCTGTATACATGGAGAACTGAACAACCATTTTCCAATGCACTGCACGCCAGCAGTTAATGCTAATTTCCAATGCAACATACATGATAAAAAAATATATGGAGAACAGGCTCACAGTAAGAGCTATGTTACATTTGGTTGAAAGTTGTAAAAACTTTCAAAACTTATCAGCATGCACATATACAGATACAAACCCCACACCTCGCCTACACATACATACACACATACACACATGCACACACCCGTAATAAACATTCACTAGTACATATACACATAAATACATATATATACAGTACATACTTCTAATATCTAAACACGAAACGATATGATATGATGCATTGCGATATGAGACGAGACGATATTAAACAACACAATACGCCAGACAACTATATAATTTCATACAAAGCAATATTATGGGATGATTAGTGATTCTATAAGATACGATACGATACTGTAAGATATTATATGATACAATACAATAGTGAACAAAAGATTCATTTTATTACCCGGTATTGAAATTTGTCTTGGACTGAATTGCCGCACTCATTAAACAATACAACAATATAACAAAGCAGTATCTCCATGTCTGTAAACGACTATATGGTGTGAAAGTAGGGATTATCCCTCTTCTTGATTATCTCATCAGTGGAAATTCACCACATTAAACACATCCAGTGTTTTGGATTTAGTCCAAAAGAAAATCCACTATTCTTTTGCCAATGTGTAAAATGTGCATGCACATGTGTATGCTGTCGATATGCTCTATATAAAAGGCTTGTATTCAAATTCATTACTACTTTCTATTCACTGTCTGCACTGTGTAGGTTGTTCATTAATGTTCTAATTTTCATACTGTGACAAAGGTAGGCGTAATGAGCTCTGGCTGCAGCCTACATCCTTCCAGTCATTGCTCTAATCGGTTTTTTTCATTTTATGATTCATTTGTGTTTTTAAGCGCCCAAGTTTTGACTGCTTTGACTGCTTTCATGTCGGCCTTAATTCATCATTCCACTTTCTGAACCTACAACATAATAAAACATTTAACCATAACAGGTGGAGTCGTAGCAGGTAGAAAAACTGTTTTCATAATGCTGCAAAATCCTGATACATTTTCTTTCAAGGTCACTGTGAGGATGTTTTGGTTAGGAAAACCGGGCTTTATTGCGGAGGCAAACTGGGGAGGAAAAAGTAAGGCTGACTCTATAACACTTCTGCCCTGTACAATTTCATGTCATGGGCTGTCAGAAAACAGCAGAGGCATTAAACCTCTTCCCCGCTGTCAGTTTAAAAAGTAGAACACTCAAAAAATAAGATAGAGAAAGACTACCCATTCTAGCATTATCTACCCACCCACACTCACTGAAACAGAATGTAATACAGCTACAATCATCAGAAAATCACATCACTGTCATGGATTTGTCGTCTAATAGCGGCAAGAAATCATCCACGCTCAAGTTATTCCCAATAAGCTTCATATTTGCCTCATATGTATCAGTATCACTGGAATCTTCTCTCAATCATCATCTGAGTTCAGCACAAGGACCTTTTATGAAAACTGTTTTATACCTTCAATTTTATTTTATTTTTTTACAAAAAGCAGGTAAAGCAGAGAGCTGTAGTCTACTGTCCTCCTGGTTTTTGACTGGACTGGTGGGTGGTGAAAACCTGTCTTAAACTGATTTTCTTGGTTCTTTCTGTAATAAATGCTTTTCTAAGTGGGCAGTCAGTCAGCGGGAGAGGCTCTCAGGTCCCGGTGACTCACCTGGCAGCCTCCGTGGATCGCCCTACTTGTCAAAACCCACTCACAGCCGTCTAAAGTGGACATGTTTCCAACGGTCTGATTGTGTGGATTATGCAATTTAAGAACACTTCATCTCTATTCTGCAGACAGCTTTCAGGATGACAGATTTCTGAAGACGTAGAAGCTTCATTTTATGGCAGAATAAGAACAATAAATCTCATATTGAATTACTGAGATTTTTACAAGGGGAAACACCGAGCTGATTATTTCCCCCATGTTGTTATAGCTGCAGGTTGATTTAAGGGACTCAATACTGTGCAGCACTTTGTATAATAAACTTGTGGTTTTCAATTGAAAGATTTTTTAACAAATAAAGAGATGAGTAAGTGATTTATTTAGATGTAATAACTACGACCAAGTATTCATTCAATACTTGTTAATAATCTCTCAGTTTATTTTTAGTGCATGCTGGAAAGAACATTTACTCAAGAATTGTAGTAGTACTGTTTGTGTTTCCTTCCTGTGTTACATGTTTATGTATGTGTATACCTGTGTACCAACTGTGCAACTGTGTGACAATCAATTCCCCACTGGGGGATAATGAAGTATTGTTATCTGCAGTAGTAAAAGTTTTAGACATCTGAACCAAAGAACTTCAATTAATGTCTAAACTTCTACTTCAAGGAGCAAATATTGTTCTTTTACTCCTCCTCTCCATGCAGCTCTTACTGAATCACTTCCTCACTGGATAAATAAAGTTATGTTTGATTACAATTGATTTATTCTCAGGTCAAGTTTCAGATGTGCACTAAATCCTCTAAAGTTCTGATATATGGTTTTTGTGAGGCTAGTTAATATTATTAGCATTAATTTTTCTGTTCTTTACAAACACCTCATGACCCCGGGTAAGATCGTTTGATAAGACTAAACTGGTAAAACTCCACATCAGGGCTACATCAGTGGAAGTCCTTCTCCCACATGGATCCATATTTATAAGCTTTATAATTACTCATCATTGTTTTCTCCTCCACCAGTGTAACTGTTGACGGCTGGAGCAGCTGAACCTTCGTTTTATTTCAACAATTTAAGGTCAAACGTAATTTTTACAATATTTTTTATTCCTCACAATCCCTTAGATTTAAACCGCATAACTGGAAACTGACCTATCCTCCACAGTCCCAGGTTTAAGTACTCAGAAGCCTGAAAGCTTGCAGTATGATGTATTTGGCACCATCTAGTAACAGAAAAAGGAATAACAAGTGAATGATCATTACTTCAATGATTCCCAGTGCCTAACTTATGAGTATATCAGAGGAATCAACCTTAGTTTGGGACAACAATTAACTACCATGAAGTTAACAACAATATTCTTGATTTGAGTATGACAATCTTGAAACATTCTCTTTTTGCCTGTTTTTTTATTTACAATTGGATTAAGTGCTAAGCAAACATGAAGTCATAAATTACAACATGTACCACTGGCAGTTACATTAACACACATGGAGCCTTGATACAATGCAAAAAAAACATTGTATTGAAGATGGTCACTGAATAAATGATAACTGTGCTCAATAAAAGATACACAAATATTATACTTTCGGTAAATGCATCAGCAAAAACTGACAAAACAAATTGAAATGGCGTCGACCACCACAGTTACTGTCTCTGGTCTTTCACTCATGCACTGGTGGTCTATGATAACACCACACAGACACACGTCAGTATTTTGATCATTTACAGCTGTGTTACAGTTTATGCCCAAACATTCTTCTCCCACCCAAGCTGTGATTTAGCACAACTCCGAATCTGTTTCCACATTCCTTAATATGTCTGTGCACAACTGCACACGCGCACACTCACACACACACGCACACACACACACACACACACACACACACACAGTCAAACACACACATTCTATAATCCAAGGGTTCACGAGGCACTACGTATTACTCCAGCAGTCCAGTCTTTCCAGCAGTCTGAGGTCTCCCTGGTCCAGTGTACCTTCACGACATGTATTAAGTCTAGCTGTAGTAGATGATCTCTGGTATCTGCCCGTCCTCCACTGAAGTACCGTTGTTATTTCCAGGTGAGCTAAAAAAGAAGAAGGTTGTCTTGGTCCCTGTTGTTGATTCCTGGGTGACTTTCTTCAGACCTTTCGTGCCATAATGGGAGTCTGGACCCTGAGGTGTAAATTCAAATTCAGTGGAAAGGTCAATCCTACCGTGGTTTAAAACAGATGGTGTTAATTCATGCACGTTCTTAAAACCACATAATTCGAGACCAACCTTTAAGGTGGCACATGCAGTGTAGCTGACACTTGGTAGGATCTCAACAGGCTCCTTGAACATCACTCTGAAAGTGCTCGCTGTGCCGTCGCAGCTGAAGCCTGTGTCATTCTGACCCAGGGTGATGCGTTTGTCGCTCTCTAAGATCTACAGAACAGGATAAAGTCTTTAATGGTTGAATAACAAGGGGCAGAGGAAGAACTACTCAATACAAACTTTAACTGAGGTGCTTGGGACTCTCAGTTCTTCTGTTTGGTGTTCTGTTTTTGTGGAAAGTAACTGGAAGGATTGGCTGTGCCAAAAATTATCCTCTATGTAATTTTTTTGTGTTGACAATATCCTACTCACTATAGTGATCTCACACTGTAGCACAGTGGAGATGTGACTACATGGGCTATGCTTTAGATCCCCAAAACATCTAGATACTTCACTGATACAAATGTCAATCATTTTAATCCTTAAAGACATTTTACACTTTTCATTTAAAAGTAATGAATGCAAATTACCAGACAGGCTGCTTAAGACGATGTCTTTTTCTGTTACATTCCTTTGTGGTATATTTTATATCTGTAGTGTTATGTTGTTTTATGTTTCTTAAAACTGTATATTTATTACACTGTACATGTAAAAGCCCAACAAGGAACAAAAGCTACAAATTAGCAAAAGTTATAAATGCTGTGCTATTCTTTAAGTTCATGCTCTGCAGTGGAACTGTGTTCAATTGAATCGTCCCCATCAAACAAAATATCTAAATGCTTAAAAGGTATCTGAAATAAAAGAAAACAGATTATTCTAAATGTTTGTTTGAAACAAGTGTGAGTATCTGTTCTGAATAAAAAATATTCCACTCAAATCAATGAGAAAAACACAAATATTATTGGCAGTCTAAGTTTCTCCATCATCATTTTGACTTCTTACTGACAGAACTCACCTGTATGTTGACCTGATAGTCAGTGGGTCCATGTATTGAACCATATAAGCCGAAACCCACAATGGATATTCTTTTGTTAACATTGAATCTACAGAGGTAGAAACACAATAAGAAAGAGAGAAAAGACGTTTAAATACAATTCCAATCGTTTTGTCTTTTCAGATTAACAATGAACCAGTGATGTTAGTGGTCATACCTGATTCTGTCGCTGGTACCACTGTACCCCCATCGACTCTCAACCTGCTGGAATCTATTAATGCTGCACTCCTCCCCCCTGAGGCAGCAGCGGGGCCTGTCAATGTAGTCGACCCGTGGTTTGGGGTTTACTGTAAAGTGTAAAAACAGATTTACCACGTCCCGATCGAACAATATTCCAGACTGGGCAGGCCCTGTGGCACAAGAGAGAATATCAAGCTGGTTTCTGTGGTTCGAGTTGTATGGAAACATCAGGAACATGACGAATATGTTTAGTAATGGCTGAAATGGTTAATGTAGTGTTGAAAAAAGGCGTACCATTACAGGATTAAGCCTTTTTCATGCTATGCTTACCTGCAGCAAACTCCTCAACAGTCATGAGCGGGAAGCGGATGAGCGGGAGGGCTTTGCCCAGAACCTTCTGTTTGTTCTCCGAGGTCGGGGGAAGCTGTTGTCTGTAACACTCGGCCTCTGCCCATCGTACCACCGCCCCGAACAGACGGTTCTCCCTGATGCTGAGTGTATCTCTTTGTAGCACTGCACATAAGGTGTCTGCACATAAAACACAGTGGTTACATTTTAATTCATCCACAATAAAACAAACTTCAAAAATCAGGTTAATGACTCACATACCGAGGTCAATATCTGTAAAGCCCTCTGCGTTTATTGCATCTGCAGTGCTTTTGTCTATGGTGTCCAGGCAGAGACTGGCAAGTTGAGGCTCATCGAATAACCTTGCCTTGATGAAAGCATCAAAAAAAAGCATCATTAGCATCTTATAAATGTCATTTATATGATTTGGAACAAAAGAAAATAGCTTAATGTTAGACCAATGACTTTTTTTGATGCAACTCTCAAAATAGATCTGTCCATATCTTCTAATCCAACATGGTCTGATATTAGAAATCCTACATTTAAGAGTATTCAATTAAGATAACAGTAATGACAAAAAGCTGTGGAAAATTGCCCTTTAAAAGTCATCAAATGTAAACAAATAAATAAAAGTACTAGTAGAAAAATCAACGACACAGTTAATTAAGAGTACACAGCTAGGCGTGTTACTTTTGTTTTCTCTGGGCTGCTTTATAGAAAGCTTCTCTTTCTTTGGCAGCGATGGATTGAAAAGGGAGTTTTGATCAGAGAGCTGCTGTACAAGCAGCAGCCTGATGTTTCAGCCAGCAGTGGAACACAAAAAAAAGCTGATATCAAACAAACAGCAGCACAATCCAAAAATAGAACAGAGGATGTCATGTGAACTCAACTATCGATGCTTGGATGACAGTTTGGTGTCGACACAGTAAAAAATAAAAAAATGGCTTCCTCCCCCACTGTCTAAGCAGTCTGATAGTTTCCAGCAGATAAATAAGCGATGCAGAATTCTTATTAGATTATTTCAAACACTGCCCCAGAGAAGACCCTTACAAATCACATCAAGCTGTTATTGAAACCATCTATTGCTGCCCTGCTTCACCATGTTGGTGCTTTATGTCTTAAGAGGGGTAATACTGTGAATGTATTTCTCACTTTATCCTCGTTTCTTGCCAAGCTATGCCTTTTATTGGTCTGAGATGAGACTTTGATATAAATTCATGAAACATATGAGGTTAAATGGCATATAATTTTGGGTGCTATAAGCATCCAATTAAAAACATCAATAAAGGAATGTGAGCTTACCAATAAAGACAGATCTGACTGTCTCTTAATAATCAGCAAAAAAAAACATTTTTTACAGTTTTCATAGGGACTTTATTTTTGGTAGAAACAAGATCACGTAAATGCTGTTTTCTCTAACTTCTGCGCTTTGTTTAGAGCAATACACCATCAAGTTGGTAACCCACAGGTGCTGTGAACGTGTCAAGTGAGTGTACGAAATAGTAGATGTGAGGGATAATAACCTGAGTGAGGAGCATGAATGCGTTGTCGGCTCTGAGATGCTTGGTTAGGAACTCCACACAGTGACTCTCCAGAGCGGGGACGGCGTACTTCTTCGCCGTATACAAAGTCGTCATCACAGTCTCCGGACCAATGTGGACCTCATCAGAATAAAGGAACCTGTACAGAGGTAAAATCAGTTAAGTCATGCAAAGTGTGTTTTTTTTTTTTCCCTTAGGGAGACTTGTAAACCTGCCTACTTTTATCTAATGTACCCGACTGTAAGGTGTACAGAGACTTTGGGTTAAGCTCTGCAGCATGTACCCAAAAGACCAGCTTCTCCTGTTCACTGAGAACAAGCCTACAGAGTATCTTGAATACTAGACAGTAACATGTTTTCATAAATAAAATAAATCTGTCATACATTACACTATAAAGGTTTGGCCTCACTAATCAAGGTGTTCCCATAATATTGCAAATTCCAAGATCATTCTAATAGGTCTGAGCGCTTGATCACAAGTCCACAGCAAATACGATTGATGTATCTGACAATATATTATTTTTAAACTGTTTATAGTTTGGTCTGCTTCTGGGAATACTCACTGAGTATTGGGGAAAATGCTGTAAGAGTACCTTTAGATGAATGTTTTAATAAGCTTGTTTCATAAAACTAACACACACAATCACTGTCACAAGAAAATAGTAAATCCTCTTAACAATTTCGAAGCTAAATTCAGAGAATATTTGTCAGATAAGCTCGACTTTGAAAATAAGTTGATTATAAATTGCAGTCCCAGACTTGTTTTTTTTGTTGTTGTTGAAGAATGACTAACCCATAAATCAACTCTTTGTTTCGGGTCCACTGTGCACATTTTTTTTTAGCTGCTGCTGCTGCCACTGAGCCTGGGACTGTCTGCAATGGTTGCGTGTTAAATAATCATTTAACAGATGATAATTTCTAATATGAAGTGCAATGCATGATTAATAACCACATTAAATAGAGACTGGAGACATGTCTGATAACTTGTAGTTCTCTTAAGTGCTGTCCTTACCTGAGCAGGGCGAGGAAGGCTGCAGGCTCCACATCAGGCAGCTCGATTTCAGTCGACGTCGTGGCCATGCCTCCGTTAAACATGGCATCAAACACGGCGCTGCCCGCGGCCAGGACGAATTTATGGGCCGGTATCCTCTGGGCCTGTCTGCCCTTCCCGACGATGAACCTGACGTCGCTGAGCAGCTCGTTGTTGAAGAGGAAGGCGAAGCGCTCCTTCAGAGAGCTCTTCGTCGCCTGCCAGTTGTACATGGGCTCCCGGTGAAGGCCGAGGACGGGCGGGGAGGCGGACCGGGCAGGGCCGGAGGCTGGCACGTTGGAGAGCCCAGCTGCGGCTCCACACTGAGCCGAGTTGGACGCTGCCTCCTGACCGTCATGGTTTGACGCCAAGCCGCCGCCGACACTCCCGCCGCTCCCGGTCGCCATAACAACACCCTTCTATTTTGTCTTCCGCGTATTCAAGGACCGTTATCGACGCGTCAATATGCACCGACCGCACCTTAACGTGAATTTATTTATTTACGTGGTATCCATCGCTGTAGACGCCATCTCTCTTTGATGTGCAGCTAGCTTCTTGCTAGCTTACTAAGATTCACGCATGCGCACAAACCTCTTAACACACTTTCTTTTTTTTTTCGCCATTGAACTTTATTGATGAACGGCTGACGGCAAAGCAAGAACAAAGAACAATATAAACGCTATTGATTCTCAGAATAACGAGTAATTATGGAAGCCCATTTCCACCAGTTAAAACAAATGAAAATGAAAATAATAAAGTCAGAATAAATGTCGAAATTACTAGATATAAAGTCATAATAATGAGATAAAAAGTCAAAATTATGTGATATAAAGTCATAAAAATAAGATAAGTCAAAATAATGAGATAAAAAGTCAAAATAACGAGATAAAAAGTCAAAATAATGAGATAAAAAGTCAAAATAATGAGATAAAAAATTGAAATTATGAGACTTTATTATTTTCATTTTTATTTTTTTTACTGACGGAAATGGGCTTCCATAAATAATAAATAACAGTGATCATTTATTTTTAAACAGGAGAAAAAAACGTTCAAATAATGGTATTTCTTTGTTTTCAATTCTAATTTTATGTGGATTTATTAAAATGCAGCATAATGCTATTAATTTTATAAAATTAATTGAATTGATTTTTTTTTGGTATAGACAGCATTGCCTTCTATACTGGGTATTATTATTCACTTATTAAATTAAAAAGAAGTCTGCTGTCTGTTTCAAGTTTTGCAATCCACCGCTAGATGGCAGGGTCGCGGGACCACATCTGAGGACCATTTATATGTTGTATACATTAATGAACATTGATATGAATAGGCCCTTAGATTTAGTATAAACTAAATCTAAGGGCCTATTCATATTAATGGAAAAACAAATTAGGATTGTTCTACTTAACAAAATAGAATATATTTGGTATACGCAGATAGGCTATACCTATTTACAGTTTATGAGATATAGGCTACACAATTATTCTCCTTTCTGCTATGTGTGCGCGCGTGTGCTCGTGTGTGTGAGTGACAGAAGGTAGCAGAGAAGAGGTAAGCTACAATAGAAGAGGAGAGATCGAGAAAGACCAGATAACCAAGGCAGAGCATGGAGAGTATTCATGTAGCGACAGCAGTGTGACACGGTGACTTTTCTCCTCGGCCATTATAATATCACTCATCACTAAACATGGAGATTATCATATGATTTTTTTTTTTTTTGTACTTCTCTATCCTCTTATAAACTTGTCCGCGATGAACGTGTCTGCAGGGACAGGGGTGTTTGTGCTCTCCTTGATGTCCATCCCCATCTGCTACTTATTCAACTACCTCATTCACAACAACAGGTGAGTTAAAACACAACTAGCCTACCACGACTTTATTTATCAAAAGGTTAAATCTAACTTCTCTACTACAAGTGGCTGTTTGTTTAGTGGAACCCACAACATCAATACATTTGTTGTCTTAATTCTTTTAAGTTTCTTTCACATGTGTTTTTTCTTTTAAATGAAGTGCTGAAGCTTTCTTCTTCGCTGGTTGCATAACAGTCCTCATCCTCGCCATTTCGGCACGTTTTATACTCAAAAAGAAGGCTCCAGTAGATCCTGTTTTCTATGGTATGATAAAAAAAATGCACTTTCTTTCCCTTTTCTCTTTATTTTAATTTTTAGCCGTCTTTCTGTTGAAAACTTTTTAACTGAACATTATGAGCAAGGTTTGTTTAGGTTTTACTCTTACTTTTAAAAAGAAAATATCAGAATATTCAGTTTTTTTTATGTTAATATATGTTTTGTGAGTTTTTAGAGTAGGCCTATTTGGTTGGTTAAATGTGAAGAAAAAAAGAAAAGAAACATGTTTTCATTCTTGGCTTTACCTTGAGCACACCACAAGTTTTTTTCAGTCATTTGTCTCGTCTAATAACACATTAAATGCATGAATCTATCTGTTTAGTGTTTGCAGTGCATGCTTTCCTCAGTGTTGTGAATCTGATCATCGGGTTGGAGCAGGACAACATCATTGATGGATTTGTGACATTTTATCTCAAAGAGGCAAGTGCTATGCTCTGATTACTGTAGATGTCAACAAGTCTCTCACAATTTTGTACTGATACGTTTTCCTTATGTTTCAGGCAGATCCACACATAAATACAGCACATGGGCACATGATCTCGTTCTGGGACGGCTGTGTGCACTATCTCATGTATCTGCTCATGATTGCTGCAATTACATGGGGGTAAGAGCTGCATTATACACATGTCTATCTATCTGTCTATCTATCTATCTATCTATCTATCAATGGTACATGTTTTTTTTCTCTCACAGGGACAGTTACAGAGCCATTGGACTTTACTGGGTGGGATCTTTTCTCATGCGTGCCATAGTCTACATTCTTGGGAATGCTGTGGGTTAGTACACTAAAAATAATGGGATGCTTTTAGAAAGCATTTTGTAGTGTAACCAATGAAACCCCTCCCATAGTTTTCCAATACATTTTGTAAACCAGAATTACACACAAATGGAAAACCATGAATATTATTATACCTTAATATTTTAATATGAACTAATAGTCATTTTGGTGTGGCGGTTTTCACAAAGTGAAATGTTGTCTGGCTGTGTTGTTCACAGGGAAATACGGGACTCACGTTGGTCCTCTGTTCCTCCTCCACATGCTGTATATCTCAGTCACCGTCTGGGCTTGCTTTTGCATCTTCAGCCAGCCATCCATAAGGGATGTTCAGCTGACGGTAAGTCAGGATCAAGAATGGCAGTTAAATAATATTAAGCAAGATTCCCACATTGTCTGTCGACTGTTACATGTGAGGAAATTTTAAAAGTGGAGAGAAGTTGATGAAGTAAGTATAAGGAAGGTGAAGCAATTCACTTGATGAAATTGAAACAGGCACACACATCATCAGAAAAGGGGAACTGCCAAGGAAATACTAAAAGAGCTACACAAAACATATCCAAGCCAAGTACCTTGTTTTTAAAAGAATCAGGGAATGGGTAGCAAGTTCTTGACATATTGTGCAGGGTATTGGTACTCTTATTGTTTTTTTTTTGTGTCTCTATGATTTATAATATTTTAGTCCTACACCTGCCTTTAGTCCTCCTTGAAAACATGGTTTAATTTCCACTCCACTACAGGACTACAAATATTGTCCCAGCTCTTATCAATCCAAGCTTTGTGGATTATTTTTTCAGAAAGAATCAGCATCATATATTCTTTAAAAGCCAAACCACACATGTCAATACCAGCTTATGTGATATAGAGCCATGTTTGAACATGTTTGTTGCTTTCTCTCAGAACAATCGGGAGGCTGAAAGAAAAAGTTTACTCCACAGACTTCTGGACTTACTGTTCATCATCTACCTTATCCCTGCTTTCGCTTTCTGTGTTTTCAGGGGCCTGGTAAGAAAGCATAACATGATCAAATGCACGATGCCCACAATGTGGTAGAATCATTTCTTTATGTAGGCCTCCTCTGTATTTCCCCGTGCTTGTGTTTCAGATTGTTCTTGACTGTTCCAGTGATTGGTGTCAAGAGTACACACGACAATATGAACCATACCTGAAAGACCCTTCGGCCTATCCTAAAGTGCAGGTAGCTCAGCAGAACACCAAACTTCCAACCTTCCAATGCCATAAACACATTGTTGAAGTGATACAATGTATCAACCATCTCTAGATGCTGGTGAACATGCTGTACTCTGGACCATATTACATCATTACTCTGTATGGGCTGATGGTTCCTGGTTGTGAATGGGTTCCAGACCTGACTCTGGTGCACTCAGGAGCATTGGCACAGGTACGTCCTGCAGGTTCTTCCTTGCTCTTTGCTGGTTACCAACTAGGAAAAACTAAGTCTTGACAGTTAAAGGTTCTGTTTTACTCCACAATGCTATCACTTATCAAAGAAAGTAAAATAAAACTAACTTGATATGATACAATACTGTATCTATATGATACGACTCTTTACTTCCCAATATGATTTATGTAGGCTAATTCCATACCAAACCAAACCATACCATACCATATGGGCGGCTGTGGCTCAGTTGATAGAGACAACCGGAAGGTTGGGTGTTTGGGGAACTTAACCCCAAGTTGCTCCTGCAGCTTTGTTGGCGGTGTGCAAATATTTATGAATGGGATCAGCTACTTCTGATGGTCACTTTACAAAGTAGCCTCCACCATCAGTGTGTGAATGGGTAGGTGTGACATGTGATGTAACAGCCCTTTGAGTAGTCAGAAGACTATAAAAGCGCAATACAAGCTCTCAAGTCCATTTACCATACCATACTATACAACAAGACAAGACACGACCCAACACCATAAGATAAGATTACACCAAGACAATGTTAAGGGATATAAGAGCACCATAAAGCTATTGAACAAAGCCTTTTTATTTCAATTGATGTAACAAATGTTTTTTTTTTTAACTGTGAAACATTGTAGCTCTCTGTATGTTTTTCCAGAAATTAAAATCTCACACCCTGCATTTGGAATATGAATCTGAATGGCAGTGCCAACAAAACAAGCTTTGATTTGAACAGTGCAGGGAAGCTCTCTAACTACATTCTATAAATGACTATGCTGTCAAATAAACCTGGTATTTAAAAGAAATTAACAATCTGATTGGCTGACCCCTAAGTTTATTCATAGATAATGGAGATTACTCTCTGTTTATAATGTGCTGTCACCATTAGTTCTTCATGGCCAGATATGGTCTGAATCAATGCCATACACAATATCTGTTTTCATCTTTAAAAAAGTAACTCTATTAATGGGTTGAAGCAGATAGTGCAGCATCAAATCTCAAAAATACAAAGCAGCCGTTGTGCTCAAACTGCATGCCAGCGCGTCACTCATCATCAGGACAGGGGCAGAAGCTGACATCAGACTGAGAGGAATGATGGTATTGGAGGTATTCACTTAAATGTCAGCTGTTCTGCCAGGCTATAAATAGGCAAGCTGATGCTTTGACAGCCCTGATTGCTATGAGACATGTTGTGTCTCTTTTTCTGTGACTTCTATGAAACAGTGAGTAAAAACAGAACACTGTAAATTGGAAAATACATGAGAATAAGTTGGAACAAACATATGTTCCCTGATTCTATTCTATTTTTACAACAACCCTTTTACTTACCCTGTATGAACTGTTCAATGATGGCCTGACTACATGTGAAAATATTGTGAAACTACAGTCATTTAAACCATTGCTATTGAGAGGACTTTGATCAACTACTATCAAGTAGGCTAGAAAAAGTTCATCTTCATGATGGTGATCTGAGAAAACAATAACCCTGTTTTCGTGACTAAACTAATTGTGAAGCTTTCACCCGCTCTGCTTCTCTTCACAGGCCCAGTTTTCTCATATCGGAGCGTCTCTTCACACACGGACACCGTTCTCCTACAGAGTGCCTGCTGACAGCCAGCTGGTCTTCTTGCTAGTCAATGTCCTGTATGTTCTGGTGCCCCAGGCTTTGTGCTATCGCTGCTGCACCAGGCCTGCCTTCTTCCTCAGACGAACACCGGACAAAAAGACTGAATAACAGAGAGTGCCATGGATGATGAGGATGCTTGACTTAAAGGGCTAAAGTTTGCAGCTATTAGCAGTTTTGCATTTGGAGAGAATTTGCCTCTAGTCAACTTGATGACAGTTTAATGGATTCATTGGAAAAATGACAAAATATTCCAGTGTCAGAGTTTGTGTAGTCTTGCATGAATGTTTTTTTTTTTTTTTTTTTTGCTTATTGTGAAAATGTGAGCATAAAAAGTAAAAAAGCAAGTTAGCACCGGAAGGCACCCATTGTATCACAGTTTTTCTTTAGGACTGTATGGCATTCAAACTACTTGACAACACTTATTTTTGTTGTATTTTTTTGTAAAGTTTCTTTTTAGGTAAAAAAAAAAAAAATGCTTTGATGTTGGCACTAAGGTTTCTGTTCAATGCCTTTTTGCCAATTGGTCGGCTAGTAAAATCATAAAATCATAAAATCATTCAAATGGGTCTGTGTTCCTTTTTGTAATTTAGAAATCATAACACTGTTTTTACTATGTACACTTTTTTTTTATCATCATGGAAATTCAAACACAAACTCCCATTAGTTAAAAAAAATGTTTTAATTGATTGCAGTTTAATGAGGGTGAGAGGAGGAAGGGAAATTTTCCAACCATTAAATATTTACTACACTGCACAGAATATTCTGGGAACTGGAGAAAAATACAATGAATTAATGACATTTAAAAAAAAAAAGAAAAAGAAAAAGAAAATAATAATAGGTGCATACCATTTTTTCAATGCGCTGCTAGTTCCACACTCCAGTCCAGTAGATGGCGGTAATGCGCATTCAAGCTGGTTGCCATGCCAACCGCCATTAAGCCAAAAGAAGAAGTGATTGGTATCACACCTCTTCCGCTACTACTCAGTAGCCACATGCCCCTAGCTAACATTTCCAGCAAGTAGAGAATATTCGTTTTTGCTATTACTCCGATACACCAAATAAAGCCGGCATACAACGAAAGCAGTCAGAGTCCATTTGGTCTAATGTGTGAGCTGAATGCGGATAAGAAACATTAACTACTGCTTTGTTGTGTTCTGGTGCTAACTAGCTATGTTTCGTTAGCTGGGATGGCAGCATCAACTCCACAGATTTCAACTCTTGTTTTAAGGTCTGTGTCTTTTCGAGATAACTTTATAATCTAATATCGACGGGGGGAAGACTGAAGTGATGTAAAATCTGTATAAATGTGATTAAATGTTTCCAGACCTGCAGCTCAGTAACATTATGTTTTCACTACTTGTGAAGTTTTCTCTCAAATTAAATTCAGATTTTATTCAATTTTCCCCCATTATTACCTGTTCAATATTACCTAATCTAACCACTGACTGCCTGGTAAAGCTGAACTAACAGGGCATTACTACAATCTGAAAGTATACTGAAGTACAGGCTGCTTTTAGTTATGTGACTACATGATTGTTGTTGTTTCATTACATCAGTACTTCCTGGAGAGTGTCTGTCATACTCCTGTCTCCATTGCATTCGTGTCAGCCAGTAATGATGTTTGAACCAGAAACACATCCAACCTTTGAGCTTTTAAACAGATGATCTGTGAAGCACAAAGAACTAACACTACATTGTTCTTATTTAGGAATTCAAAAGGTTATTACTTTTACCTGTACTTGACCAAATCGCAGCTCAGGTTTCATTCAACACCCCCTCTCACCTTGTGTCTGCATACTTAAAAGCACATTCACCTAAAAAGTTTTTTTTTTTTTTTTTACAACTTTGATAAATTTGTTTTCATTCATAAATGTTCCACTTTAGTCAGAAGCAACGTAAGGCAGCTCTGAGGAAAGAAAGAAGAAAACGGAAACGCCAAGCTGTCGCCCAGGCCAGAGAATGTGGTACGACTGATTACTGACATGTTTGAGCGTTTGTTGAAATATAAAACTGGTTTATTTCAAACATTTACCTGCACAACATTTCTCTGTTATAGGTTTAAACAATGGAGCTAGCAATGGGCCTGTGGAGGAGGAGGAGGAGGAGGAGGAACTAAATGAGGTGGATGATGAGGATGATAATACTGCTGAGCGGGAAAGGTAGGTCGACGCTCATTAGTTCTTTTATTAATTGCAAGGATGCAACAGTGCCGTAATAAAGCGTCGCCATCATTATGTGATTATATTGATTCTGCAACAGCCTAGTGTTGGTGTCTCAGTGTGTGATTTGGAATAGTGTTTATATATATTTTTTTGGAAGAAGCATGATGTATAATCAAGCAGCAGGAGCTTTACATACACACACTCTGAGAAATGCAGACATACAGAGGGCTGTTTCCACCCTGCTGGCTCCGCTGTTTTACGGTGATTCCTTCTTGCCCCTGTAACGCCACTGTTACTACATACAATGCTGGCACAGTGGTGGGACGACTTAGTCCATTACCCCTCTATGACATTTACTTTGAAGGCGAGACATTACAGGGGCATGAAGGTCCTGCCTTGAACTGGCAGTTTATATGGGGCTATTGTCAATCCCTTTTCCTGCAGTTGTTCCACTTGGGATGAACAGAATCAAACATTTACATTTTACAGTTTTGAATAATCTTTATGTTATGTGTGTGTCTGCCATGTGTTTTAAAGACTGTGTCAACATGAAGAGTGGTTGGAAAGAGAAAGGATTGCCCAGGAGGAGTTCAGGCTGAGGTGGGAGAAGGAGGAAGCTGCACGGAAAAGAAAAGAAGAAGAGGAGGTAAATCAGGAAGTACAATTCAGAACATTTTCCACTGGTCTTAGGTTCTCATTGCTTCAGTCATAGGCACATGTTCAGGTTTTAAATAACTTAATCACAACAAGCAACTACTAGTAACTGTGATGAAAATGTCCATATTCCTGAAGCCACATCATCACTATGTAGGGTTTAACAAGACTTTTCATGATTCTACTTCCATAAATGTCTTATTGAACGCTTTGTCAGCTACGAAAGATAATTCAAAATGTACTCCCCTATTACATCAACAGCGGAGCTTGACACGCGGGTCAACTGCCATCAGTATAGGCTGGTTGCTGTGTTGCATAATTATGAGCTACTTAACGTGCACACATGTGCTGAGGTGTTAGACAAACTGAAATGTTAATATTCTCTGTGTTTGTGTGTTTTTGTTGAAACAGCGGATGATCAAAGAAGAATGGGAGGCCCAGCAGAAAAGAGAAGAAGAAGAAAAAGAGCAGAAACAGCAGGAGAGGCGAGGCAGAGAGGTGAAACGGGCCCTGGGAGGATAGAAACAAAAGAAATATATCCTCTTCTATTTAATCTGAAGTATTCTAACTTTAAAGGAAAGATTCATACAATTGTAAAGATAGAAGTTTCTCTGACGCTGAGTGTATCCTCTGTCAAATGTGTTTTTGCCTTGTACATGGTTCTATGTAAATTTCCTTGACTGAGTGGCACAAACGACCATCCAACTCCTCCTTAACTAAGATGCACACAAAGAGAAAAACCCTCTCAGCTGTCACTACAAGAATGTATCTTTTACTTTGTGTCAACACAGTCCCTGAATTTGCTTCCCAAAAGTACAGACATTTTGAATCCTTGTTAATGTGGTCTTAACACACGGTAACAGAGATGCTGCAGTATGTTGACCTCTACTCAATTTCACCAGCCGTTTCTTTACACCATTTGTAGGAAGCAGTTCAGAAAATGTTGGATGAAGCTGAAAATCAGGTAAAATCATACTACTATATTCAATCTATTGTTGTCTTTTTTCAGTTTTTTAGAGTCAAAATAATACTGAGGTCAAGAATTGGCATTTGGTGGCAGAAATATTTGTTTATTTCAGACTCGTCGTTACTTTATATTTTTTACTCCATGGGAAACAACGCTGTGTCCGACTGTCTAAGTCACTGGGTTTATTAAATTGTGTATTCTACTGCCTACCCCTGTGTATTCTAAAAGCATGTAACTCAGTTTAATACATATTTGTTTCAAGTACAGTTACACCTCTCTCATAAAGAACAGTGGAACATGGAAAAGGTGTCTCTGCTATATAAATAGCCATTTTAGGGCCTAACAAAAAAGCAGCCAAGCTCATATATCAGACTATATGAGCTTATTTCAGATCATTTTATGTGGTGTATGTTTCCTAATAGGCAAAATTAAATGTTTTATTTATCAGAAGTACAAAGATAGATTAGCTCCTTCTCAGAATATGTGTCTAAATCACAGTTTTTCCTTCTTAAAGCACTGAACATTGGACTATCTTTGACTTATCTGTGCACCTATAACTCTGTTGATTTGATTAGTTCTGGCCACACTTGTTAAGTCAACAACGCATCATTCTCAAGTCCAACTATGCAGGAGAAAAATAATCTCTTGTTCCTTCCTGACTTCCAGTTAGAAAATAAAGGACCTTGGATGAATCCAGAGGCTCCTGCGGCGGGAAACTCAGACAACTTTGGGACAGAGCGAGACGTCGCCAACTGTCCTTTCTTCCTTAAAACTGGAGCCTGTCGATTTGGAGACAGGTGCTTTTTGTTTCTCTTTTAATTTGACTTTTCACTTCAAATTTGTTGACTTGCGTATTTGAGATGTGACTGCTCATTTCCCTTTTCCTTCTTTCTGTCTCTTAATGAGAGCAGGTGTTCACGGAAGCACGTTTATCCCACATCAAGCCCGACCCTGATGATCCGCAGCATGTTCATAACGTTTGGTATGGAGGAGTCCCGCCGCGATGACTACGACATTGACGCCTGGTTGGAACACAGCGAGGAGGAACTGCAGGAGTCTTTCCTCGAGTTCTACCATGATGTCCTACCAGAGTTAAAGAGTGTCGGCAAGGTCATACAGTTCAAGGTAGGGCGAGATCAGGACAGTCAGGGTGTAAAAGTGCACTTCAGTACCAGGCTTCCTGTGAGATTTCACCCTGTAACCCACAGGGTTTTCACAACAATCACTGCTCATAAACAGTCCCACAATGTCCCCATTTACTGGTCAAAATAATCAATCATTGACACAAAGAATACAAAAAAGTCTCACCTTTTCTTTTAAGGTCAGCTGCAACTACGAACCACATCTGAGGGGAAATGTGTACATACAATTTGACACGTAAGCATCATGCAACCACTCCATGCCTATTCCCACATGAATAAACTCTGCAATGTTTACATCTTAGGGTTAAAACTTTTCCTTTGTTCTCTCTTCTCTTTGTTGTCCGTCCAGAGATGAGCAGTGTAAAGAAGCCTTTATAAAGTTTAATGGGAGGTGGTATGCAGGCCGGCAGCTTCAGTGTGAGATGTGTCCTGTTACAAGGTGGAAGAATGCAATTTGTGGTGAGTTATATAATGATAAAGATATAAGAGAGGAAATTCAATTTGACTCATCATTAGAGACATAAATCCAGATTTACAATCTTACTTGTTTTTGGTTTTCCTCTTTAAGGATTGTTTGACCGACAGAAGTGTCCAAAAGGGAAGCACTGTAACTTCCTGCATGTATTTCGAAACCCTGGCAATGAATTCTGGGAGGCTGACCGGGACCTGCACCTGTCCCCAGACCGCACCGTCAGTAGGAGCCGCAGAGACGGGTGGCATTCAGAACGATATGGAGAACGATCTTGGAGGCAACGTCACGGCAGCAGAAGCCCACCGAGATCGGAGAGATCTCACAGCAGGCGAGACGGCGACCGGCGGAGGAGCAGGAGCAGAGAGAGGAGTCGAGAAAGCTGGACCTCCAATCAGCACAGAGAGGACCAATGGTCGTCCAGGTCCAGGCAAAGTGAGCGGAGGAATGATAGGTATCGCAGCAGAAGCAGAGACCGGTCGAGGAGTAGAAGTAGAGACAGAGAGAGAGACAGGCAGAGGAACAGGAGTAGAGAGAAAGAGCACAAGAAGAGGAAAATAAGTGAAGAGAGAGACAGTAGAGACAGAGATACAGACACTCAGAGAAGAACTAAAGAAAGGTCCAGAAGCTCAAGCACAGAGGGAGTGAGAAACAAGCAGGGTACAGAAAGAAGCCCAAAGAAACCGGATAAAAACGAGGCAACCCCGAAAGACGATACAAACACAGGCCGTGCCCGCCACAAAAAGTCCAAAAAGAGCAAGAAGAAGAGTAAGAAGAAAAGCAAGAAGAAGAAGAACCATGTGGCTGAAGGGACAAGCTCCTCTGAAGAGTCAGAAAAGGAGAAAGAGTCAAAGGACGATACAACAGAGAATGTGGATGCAGCCAGACGCAGTCGGGAGATAAACATCACGGAGCAGATTCAGATAAACGATGACGTGGATGAAAGTCCACATGTTGACAGGGAGAATACGTTCAGTCCTTCTGTTAAAAGTGAGGAGTTAGAAGAGGTTAAAATGCTCCAGCAACACTTGTAGTAAGATCAACTTTATTAACTATTTAGACAGACGCGTTTCGGCTCGTGGCCTTCATCAGGGTCAACCAAAAGTGAGGAGTTAAAGACAGAAACATGAGACAGCTGGAAAAGGTGATTTGAACACATCTATGTTAGATTTATTCTGCTTTTTCCCTTCTAAATATGTGAATGAGAAACAACTGTGCATCGATAAAGTTAGTTAGCAGCCATGATTGATACATACATAGAGTATGTGAATATTTTATAAGGTTGTTGTTGTTGCTCAGTAAAAACAAAAAAAGGAACAAATGAGTCATTGGGTTTTCTTTTTGAATACATTTATTGTTCATAATTTTCAAATATAAGAAACAAAGTTGGCATAATGTGTTGGCAGTGTTGAATACAAAAAGTGATTTCCTCTTTTTCACAAATCAAAAATAAACTTGTTGAAACATGATGTCCAACCAAAACACTTTGTGGGTTCAGTAATGAGGATAAAAAATAGGACTGCCACACCATCGGGGGGATGAGGAATATGTACTGGTTGCCTTGTTTTCCAGCTTCATTGCAGCAAAGTGAAAAAGTCAACAGAGATGAATACTAATAATGGAAACCCTGATATGAGCAGTTACTCTTCAGTTCCTACTTCATAAAGAAACTCGGACCGTTTTTTTCAGAGAAAAGAACGACTGCAATGATTACAATACTGGTATATTGTGGCCAAATAACCCCACATACATTTGTTCAGACATCGTGCAGTTCTTAATCCCTTTGCTGCCATGTTCGCCTTCCATAAAGAAGGTAAAACACAGTGTTCTTTGGTCATGTTAGTCTTCAAGATTTGAGCCAAAAGTATTATAATACCTAATATAGTCTCTTCAGACTGAGATCTAACCTTAGATTTATTCATTACAATTTCTGTGTAAACAAAATCAGTCAACAGAGTTCGGATGACACTGACAGTTTTACCAAACGAAACACTAATAACACTAAAACAGCTCAACTAGTCTTGAAAAAGGTGAATATGAAAAAGGTCTGAGGATGAAATCGCCAAACAGAAACTTCAACAAAGATGCACAACGCTCTCACTGATATGGATTATGGGCAATCGTTTAATGTCAGTTGATTGGTGGGTTCATTCTACATGTGTGTAAGTGACTGTAACAGTGTCTGTGATTCCTTCAACAGCTTTAGCCCCAGTCGATGACTCTAGTGTGTTACGGCTCATACAGACTGAACATCTAAACATCTGAAAAACACCCAATCTTGTTTTTTTTTTCCTATGAATGTATATCATTTAGAAACACTGTTTCAAATGTGTTTCTAAAAGACTGCATGATCAAGACTTTTGAGTCTGTTTCACAACTTGTGCCTCTTTCTTTCAGCTGAAAATGGTACGGCTACTTGATTGCTACTTTGATGGTTTTGCAATATTGTACTGCATTTGTCTTTTCCACCTACCATGGTTACAATGAAGGGTAACCCAGTTATATTAACACAACTTTTTTTTTTTTTATCTTGATGAACGTATAACAACACTTTGCTAAGCCTTTGTGAAAAGCTGTAAGTATTGTGAACATGGCCTTTGGGGTGAATCTGCTGATCAGTTATTGATCAAATCAATGCTCTACTGTGACTTTGACATGACGGAAATCCACCAGAGGCACCAACTGCAGCTGAAGCAGCACCTCAGAAAGTCCTGTCTACCAAACAGCACACACGGCTCTGCTATCTGTGACGACGGATGATCTTGAAATGAGGCTAGAGTTTTCATGTCTTTGCTACATTTTTCTCTGTAGGATTTTTTAAATGAAGGGAGTCATGTCTGCCAATAGTACAGGATACTACAGTGAGGGAGCTTGTACATGGGGAACACATCAAACCACAGTTGGCACCACATTCAAAGCACATAACGGGATAGTACAGTAAAGAGAAACACAGTACAAGGGAGGTGATTTTATACATACAACACTGACACAATCGGGTGAAGACAGGATAGAGACATGGACATTTCCAGATGTGAATCTGGAGGAAAGAACTGCAGAGCAGCAGCAGCAGCAGCAGAAAGATGGTTTATGTGAGCCCAATTTCTTCTAAGACGCTCCGTGGTGCCTCAGCCTCCTGCAGATGAAGGAAATACCAATCAAAAAACGTCAAAAATCATCCTGTTACACGGTGGCAGAAAGTCCCCTCTCCAAACAGTTATTTAAGTACATGATTTATAAATGCAACGTCCTAAAAGCCTTTCCAGTGACGTTAACTTTTGACAGGCCTGCACAGTCAGCCAGGCTGCTGAAACAATACTACTGCATACCCTGCAGAAAAAGAATTCACTGAGCCCCGATTCTGTTGACTGCAAATGAATACAGATACATACTTGCTTTAGCACACTGAGGTATTAAACACTGCAAGCATAAATGAACCAGTTAGTTAGTTAGTGCATCAATTTGAGAATATGTCCCCCCTGGCTGGTTTTATATTTAAATTGTTTAGTGAATGGGCCGCCAGTAGCCCAGTGGTTAGTGCGCCCGCCCAGTGTACGGAGGCTAGCGGATGACCCAGGTTTGAATCCGACCTGAGGCTCCTTCCCCACATGTCTTTCTCTCCCCAATATCTAACTCTATCCACTGTCCTTTCTCTAAATAGGATCTAAAATCACCAGAAAATGAATCTGCTATAACTCTTATAATGGTTAACATTATTATTTTTAAGGCAAATATATAATGTGTTTCATGAATACAGCTTATGAAATAAATAGACTTGCTTTGTTTCTTTTTCTTGAATGAAAACACATTTTAAATCATTTGGATCTGTACTGTTGATCGGGTAAAATACGCTTTTCTGAAAACATTTTGGTTTTTGAAAACATTAGGTGGGCATTGTCTATACCCTTAATTTCAGAACGGCAAGACAACCAACAGTGCATACTGTTTATCTCACATTATTTTGATGACGATCTCACTGGTTCAGCTATCTGCTGATAAAGAATGGCACTTACCTCCTGCAGCAGGTCAGCTTGCTCGATGGCTTTCAGCACGTTCTTCTTGGACGTCTCCTGGGCCTCTCCGCCGAGCAGAAACTCGTCCAGGATAAAATAGGCCTTCTCAAAGTTGAAGATAATGTCCAGTTCACACACCTGTGAGATCACAAAACACATCGACAGCAGTAGATCAGAGCTGATCCTGACATGAGCTTCATTCAGAAAACTTTCAACACACACACACACACACACACACACACACACACACACACACACACACACACACACACACACACACACACACACACACACACACACACACACACACACACACACACACACACACACACACACACACACACACACACACACACACACACACACACACACACACACACACACACAATCTTTCAGCATAATGCCATTACAGAGACTCACACTGCCAAAATATTTGTCCAGCAGCTCCACATATCTGTGGATGATCTCCAGGGTGATCAGCTCATTATCCTGATCCTCGACTGCACAGCAGAAATACAGGCTCGCATATCTGCAACAAAGTCAGAAATGAAAAGAGAGCTCAAGAAAATGCAGGGCATCCATTCAAAAGCCAATCATGTTACTAATGTTACAAATGTCAGGGCCTGTGCTCTATTAGGAGCAATTTTATGAAAGAAATGGGGGCATATTAGTGCTTTCCTGTATCCCAAATCCCCCCCCCCCCCATATTATTGATTTTCAATGAAGAGATAACATGGAGGCAAAAGGGCTTAAAACTCATATTAAATGTACTTACTGAATAACAAGCTTTTCCTTTCTTACGGTAAATATGGTTTCTCTTTGTTGGCTACGGTGTTGTGTATCTAAACTGTAAAAAATCCATGTATTTTTTCATTTCAAACAATCTTAACAAATAAACCCTTCCATCAACTTAAAAATGATGAAATTGCACTAAAAGGTAACAACTTCTGCGACCAAAAAGAATATTGATGCCTTATCATGGATAGGACTGACTGCAGGGATGTTCATTTGATTGCATTAGATTGAGAAGGTGTACCAAATAAAGCGTGTATAACTCGATGCATTTTGTTAGTGGTGCACAGATCTTCCAGTACTGCAGCACTGTGCAACACTGCCTGAGGCGGTCTTGTTATTTGTCTCTATTTATTCGTTTTTTTGTTTGTTACACTGAACACATGATGGTGTGTCTGTCCTTCATTGTATGACTCAGCAGTCCAGTTTTCCAGACATAAATCTATCTGTGTACATTTGTATTGCTGTATTGCTTTTGTGTGTTGTTATTAGAGAGGTGGGGTTTCTGGCTTTCATCAGAACACATCAGAAGATGACTTTAATTATCAGAAATTTAAGTGTTTGAAAAAAAAAATCACTGAATCATTAGTGTTCCCAAACAAGCCCTTAAACAAGCCAAATAAACAATTAACACATCGGATTAGTAAATCATCTGGAAAGTCAACAATGAAGACCACCATGAACTGTTTTTAAAAGACCACAAGGTCTACATGCCATTATTTTCTAGATTTTTGTCAACCACAGTCTTCTTCAAAAGAGAAATGCCATATGTGAAGTCTCTTCCTCTATTATCATGTGACCTAATAACAACTAAACCATCGACATGACAACTAAAAAAAAAACATATTTCTGTTGACCTCAAAGTGAATCTGGAGGTGGTACATCATGTCAAACTGTTCATCCCATTGTAAGGAATGAACTTTATCCGTCAGCATGATAAAAGAACTCGTCATTAGATTTTGCAAGACCTTAATTTAGAAGGATTGTGTTAGGAAGTGAGTTTCAAACCAAGTCAAAAAAAAAAAAGAGTAAGAACATTGAAGACCTCATCCGGACATTAGGAAAGTTTCTGACAATGTTTGAAAAAAGCAAAAAGCATCTCCAAACAATTCTGTTCATATCACCTGGGGGACAATAAAGTATAAAAAAGTTATTCTCTCACCTTTTGTACACGATCTTGAGGTCCCTCCACTCCAAGAAGCTGCACATCTTGGGCTTCCTGGCCAGTATCGTCTGGACCAAGTCTCTGGAGATCTTCTTCCTCTCTTTGTCAGACAGAGGCACATACCATTTCTGCAACCGCAGCTTTCCCTGCCGGCTGAACAGCAGCATGAACTGCATCTGATGGAGGTGGTGAAGTTAAAGGTGATTAATGGTTTGAATGCAACACACATTTAGTCAAACGCTTTAAAAGGTTGATGTATGAAAACGAGGTGAAGAAAAGCACTATGAGATGAGCGTTTTAGCCATCTGCAATAGTGTTTACATTTATGATTATTGTTGTGTTTGCATGATATTAAATGAATGCAGAAGCTACACTGAGTGAGAAACGCCCTGTCGGAGAAAAGATGCATTTTTTTCCCCCCCGAGGATAACACGACGAAACCATCTGATCATTATTTAAACAAATAGATAATTAGGTGACTTTTACTTGCAGGGGAAACGTAAAATGACTCTATGTTAGCTACACTTGCTAAATGTCCACATCTTAACATCAACAACACGTTTACTGTCATTCGCGCCCCCCCCCCCTCTCCACTAAAGTAGCTACAACAGACAAGAGAAGTCAACACGACACGTTACCTTCGACCGGGCCGTCGATTTAGTTCCTTATACGGCTGATAACTTCAGGTAAATTAAGCAAAAAAACACATAAAACAAAGACTGTGAATGGTCACTTTCTGTTTCAGGAGGCTAGCTTTCTTAGCCAGCCTGATGCTAACCCACTAGCTGGATTGGTGTTTGCTGGGGAGATAGCGTTACAGGAAAACGGCGTTGTGATTGGTCCAAAAGCCGCAGCCAGGACATTTGATTGGCTGATAGATTCCGTTATTCGTGACGTCGCCCCCTAGCAGGCAGCTCCGTCAACCTTTCACGAAAACTTTACCGGTGTTGTTCACTTTTGTTTATTTTGTAGCAAAGCAATTTAAAAAAAAAAACCCCAAAAAACAAAACATAAAGAAAACAACAACGAATCACAACAACTTACAGTTTTAAACACCAATAAAGAGCGTAAAGACAAACGTAATACCAGGAAATAACTAATAGCTTTCATTAGTTACATACATTACATTGCATGCATTAACCTCTATAATTTAAATTGTAGAAGAAAATATGGTAGCTACATTAATTGGGGCAGATTCATATCTTGAATTACGTTTTTTTTAATTTAAAGAAGTATTTTTAATATGTATAATTTCTAAAAGTTAAACAAAGCACCAAAAAAGTTTATAAAATATGTGATTTTTTTGCATATAAGCCAGCAACTGATTTATTGTGCTTTGGTAAATTATGTAAAGCGACCAGAAACTCGAGTCTTGAAATAAATAAAGCATAATAGGTACAATATTTGTTTTCTTAAATGCAGTATGGAAAATGTATAAAGGGGCACAAATGAGTCATTACAAGTAAATCGGGCCTCGAATCCTTTGCAAAGGGAAGATATAAAGGTCGTTTGGCGCACCCTGCCGTCCGATAATCAAACAACAGGACTATTATATGTGTTTTTTTTGGGGTTTTTTTCAGAATGGATGGACACTTACGTAAATAGACACCCCTCACGCGGACCTCTGCAGGTGATACCTCATGTGTTGACACCTGTAAGGTCTGACTTTAAACATGTCGTCGTTAGACCGGAACATCTGGCTGTCTGAGGGTAAAATGACGCTGTGAGTGCAACGCAACGTCAAAAACATCCGGATGTTATTCGGCTAGCCAGCTTTAGCAGAGCTGCTGCAGCCTCTGCAGAAGGTGTCAGTTCGGATCTGTGCTGCAGGACTTACAAGGATGGATCCCTGCATAGTAAGCTACCTCTGCGATTTAGTCGATGTGTATCGTAGTCATATTTAAGAAAAGGAAGACAGCGTTCCGTGCTGTGCACTTTTTTAAGAAACAAACTTGTTGTGTGGTGTGTGAAGCAGTAATCAGTGAGGATGAGGAGCCGCAGTAACTCAGGAGTGAGGCTGGATGGATATGCTCGGCTGGTTCAGGAGACGATCCTGAGCCACCAGGTGAGTCTAGAGTCCACACATAGAGGAGAAAATGTCATGTTATAACAAGTGAACGATACTTTCATGTGCACATATTTAAAATTACATGTTCAAAAGTACTTATTATGCAGCATGGCCCATTTCAGAATAATGTGTATTATATGATTTAACTTGATCCTGATATTGATCTATCAGTAAGCCTAATAACAATTTATCCTTTATTAATCCCACGAGGGGAAATTTAGTAATATTGTATAATGTTACATGTAGTAAAGGTATGGCTAATATGTTACAGTTTATCAATGGCTAGTTTATTATATAATGAAACATCACCATTGATTACACTTTATAAGATATGTTACTCAAGAAAAAAAACGCTTTCTACATGGTGTTTGGTCAGAAGGGTCTAAAGTCTATGAGCCAAGTATTTGGTTAATTTGCTCCTCTTTTAGACAAACTCTGTTGACTTGGATTTTACCAATAATCATTTGTTATTCCCTTGCAGTGGTCAATGTTTATTAACTTTGGGATTTAACAGATCAGAAGAATAATTGCATTCTTTCAAAAAAGTGTGTTAATAACTTTTTAAGAACGTGGACTAATGAAGCCACAAGCAAAAACTACTTGATTGAGAAAATATATTGAACAAAAGTAAAGAACCCGAATCAGCAACTGTTCACTAAAACGTTCATAGATTTTTGGTGCAGAAACATTATCAATATTTTCTACAGAAATTTAGTGGAAAACAAGTTTAAAGTTACATAAAATGGAAACAAATGTAAGTTTCTCAAAGAGCACTTGTAGTTAGTTTTGTTTTTAGAAAGTATCTTTCTAGCATGTAAAAAATGCAGATGTTTACCGGCCTGTAGAGCTTCATGTTCAACCAGAATGAACTGAACAGAAATAAACATGTTGTGAGCAAAGTTCATCCCCTGAAAAAGGCGCAGGGCAGGCTAACTCTGTGCCCCCTTTATCTATTCACACTAGAGTTCACATTGAGGCACAGTCACCAGCTGTCTAAGTTTAAAGCTGTGACCCAGAGAGTTGACAGATGATAGAAACTGTGCCAACATTCTTACAAAGCCTTTACGTGCAAGAGTATATGTTTAGGGTGGGGGGGTGGGGTAAGAGAAATTATGATGATTGATATTATAAATACACCAGCCTTTCTTAAAATAAAACCAACCTTCACTGACAGAGACCTTTGAAGTACTGCAAGACGTTTTAACTCATTCTGACACCGATTGATTTAATTAAGCAACACTTAATTTAAGTTTACAACACACTGCCAAAATAGCCATTCATTAAATAAAAATTTAAGTCGTATGTATGTTTAAAAATAATGATAATCTTGATTCTTGATGAATGAATTAAGTAGAATTCATGGAAAAAGATTAGGATAGCAAGAGGACATCCAACAGCATACTTTACTGAATTAAGTAAGCTTACATAACCTATAAACAATTAATTTAATGTCAGATCTCCTCTTGTCTGAATAACAGAAGCTAGTCAGTGAAAATATGTTCAAGAGGTTCGACTGTAAATCAAACAACAATTGAGCCCTGCTGTATGTGTCTGTATTTGTTTCAGAACCCAGTGACAGGACTTCTGCCCGCCAGCACACAGAAGAAGGACGCCTGGGTGAGGGATAATGTGTACAGTGTCCTGGCCGTGTGGGGGCTGGGCATGGCCTACCGCAAGAACGCAGACCGCGATGAAGACAAGGCCAAGGCCTACGAACTGGAGCAGGTGTGTTTTTCACAGAGAGAGGGTTAATGTGTACACACAGGGACTATTTGCTTTACGTGTTATTGTGGGTACGCGTTATTTAGGAACAGTTAGCTTTTGATTTAGGTCACATCACATTTTCATGAGATAAGATAACACAAAAGCAGGCTACAGTCGGAGGAGAACTGTGGTGGTAACCACTCAACATAAAGTTGAAATTTAGCATTTTATCAATGTATGTCATATTTTTCCACATACAGCGTTTTATTAGGTGTTATTCAGAATACATTAGCAGATTATAAACATTTCTCTCAGCTGTTGTTGATGATTGACTGATGACGATGTTGTTTTCTTGCAGAGTGTGGTGAAACTGATGCAGGGACTGCTGCAATGTATGATGAGACAGGTGAGACTCAACTGTCATCTTATAACGTGTTAACACGTCCGTTTTTGTTACACATATCAACTATACAACAATGCACCTGTTTTTGAGAAACCACATGATGGTTATTTGCGTAATTTACCAGCCTGTGTGATGCATACTGCTTCTCATATCTCTGTTGATAGTCTGCATAGGCATGTTAAGCTCAGGGAACGTTCAGTAGGCAGGTTGTAAAAACAAACGTACAGTATGTGATCTATGTGTTGAAGTCAAAGAGATCGTTAAAGTGTGACTGCTGTAACAGAGTGGGATGTTATTGCTTTTAACTTCCACCTGTGAGTGAAGATGAAGATGCCACATTCACAGCAGTGTTACAATCCTGCAGTGCTCAGTGAGGATTCATCCTCTGCCGCTGTGATACATACCATCATCAGAAACCTTAAAGAAATGACTCCTGAGACCCTCTGCGATGTGAAGGAGACAGTGATGATGTTTTCTTATCATCTGTGCAGGAACATGAGTAACAAGATCAATGTTTACCATGTCCACATTCCACCCTGAATAAAGCAGAGTATGCAGCATAAGTGTTCATGTATTTGAGAAGGAAACTGTGTTTTGCTCAAATTAATAAAAAGAAACATTAAAGGTGACGACGCTGCCCATGTTACTGCACAACCTTAAATTAACATCTGCGTTGGGACACTTTGCGCATCATCTCCCTTCTCCCGAATACTTTTGTATTTTGCGTATGCTTATTTGCATGCTTGTGTATCTTCAGGTGGACAAAGTGGAGAAGTTCAAACACACCCAGAGCACAAAGGATTGCTTGCATGCTAAATATGATACTCCCACCTGTGCCACTGTTGTTGGAGACGACCAGTGGGGTCATCTCCAGGTGGACGCCACATCCATCTACCTGCTGATGCTGGCACAGATGACAGCCTCAGGTACACAAGTGATACAGAGTGGTCTATATATTTTATGAACTCTATGCTACTTTTATCATCATTTTCATGATTTTGTGTGTCCCTAAAGTAACAGACTCAAGAATTTGTTTTCATGTTATTTTACATAAATTCTGTTGATAGTATCTAGACAACCCGTGTAGTTATTGATTTGACCATTTCTGGAGACCTGTATCAGAAAGAGGAGCTGTGCCCCTTGCTTTGTTACATTCCCTTCTGTCAAGCAGACCCTTGAGTGTGTTATGTTATCACACAGGTCTTCGTATCATCTCTAACCTGGATGAGGTGGCTTTTATCCAGAACTTGGTCTTCTACATCGAGGCGGCCTACAAAGTAGCAGTGAGTGACATTTTTCAGAGCTTAAGGAGGGTTGTTTTTGAAAGCAAGAGTTATTTCTGTATTGCATCACCTTTTGTTTCTAAGGTTGAGTTTCAGATCATTGTCGTTTACCAAATTAAACAGCCGTTGCTTTTCATAGTGGTTTGCAAACTTTGTTTAAGTTCATGGGTCTTTTGACTAAAGTAGAAAAACCTTTGAGTTCTGGACCAGTAATCCCAGCTTCCACTTGAGTAAAGTACCTCTTTTCTTTCATAAAGGAGAAGTAGTGAAAAGGGGGTTTCTTAAAGGCTGTACATTTTGGTAATGAATGATGTCATAATTTTTCCACCCTTTAGGATTACGGGATGTGGGAGCGAGGTGACAAGACCAACCAAGGTATCCCTGAGCTCAATGGCAGCTCTATAGGAATTGCTAAGGTACAGAAGCCAGAGATTCTTTTTATTTGTCTTCATTATATACTAAGCCCTGAGTAAGTAAGTGGGGTTTAAATGTTATTAGTGCATGAATGTGAGGTTGATTTGGTTACAGGCAGCGCTGGAAGCCATCGATGAGCTTGACCTTTTTGGTGCCCATGGGGGCCCGAAGTCAGTCATCCATGTTCAACCTGATGAAGTTGAACACTGTCAGGTACTGTTGGCGTTATCTCCATCCACCTCAGCATCGTCTCCGCTCTTCATTCTTCCTCTGACACGTCTGTGTGCTTCTCCCGCAGTCCATCCTGTGCTCCATGCTGCCGAGAGCTTCAACTTCAAAGGAGATAGACGCTGGTCTTCTGTCTGTTATATCCTTTCCTGCTTTCGCTGTTGAGGATGCTGAACTGGTGGCCATCACTAAGTCAGAAATCATAAGTAAACTGCAGGTACAGTCTAAGCACACAAATCAATTGTTGTGAATGAATCTGAAGGGAAACACCACACAGTGTAATTGATCGGGATGCTTTTCCCTTTACATACATGCATCCAATCCCTCGGCATAAAAAAATGTCAATTTTTTTGGTGTCATTTAAGGGTCGCTATGGCTGCTGCCGCTTCATCAGGGATGGATATCGCTGTCCTAAAGAGGTAGGATTTTCATTATTCTTATTGTGGGCATTTGGCCAGTGTTAAATTGCCTCTATGGATAAGATCATTTTGTGTTGTATAGTTTGAGCTTGAGAGTTCTGCTGTCTTTCCTTGTCTCATTAGGACCCGTCCCGGCTGCACTACGATCCTGCTGAGCTGAAGCTGTTTGAAAACATCGAGTGTGAGTGGCCTGTGTTCTGGACCTATCTCATCCTGGATGGTATCTTTTCTGGAGATCAAGTGCAGGTAATAAAAAAACAATCACTATGTTGCCTATGTGGTTACTACTGTATTCTGAGCACAGCATAGGAGCCAGTCTTGAAGAAGGGTAATGCAGCTGTAATGTTGAACAAACGTCTGTGTGCTCTTCACAGGTGCAGGAGTACCGTGAGGCGCTGGAGGGCATTTTGATCAGAGGGAAAAATGGCATCAAACTTCTGCCTGAACTTTATTCTGTACCGCATGACAAGGTATCCCACGTCCATCTGAAAAGGAAAAAAAAATCCTCATTTTCTCTCATATCAATCTTGTTACATGTTTCTCTTTTCTACCATGCTAACAGCAAGTCAAAGGGTTAAAATTAGTCCCAAATGTTTTTGTATAAATACTTGAAAAATAAATTGTATTCCCATCAGCCTTTGCTTCATTCAATGTTTGTGCTAACCAGTACATGTCAGAATGAGAACACCCTAACATATGCTCAACATTCAACTGAACTTGCATTATCACTGTGAGCATGTTAGCATCCTGACGCTAGCTCTCAGTTCCAAGCACAGCTCAGCTGGTGCGCAGCCTTATTAAGTCTTTTATATCCATTTCCCCTCGCATGTATCTGATCTTTTGTCTCGTTTTGTTGTTTTAAATATATATTTCATCTTTTTGTTTCCAGCCTGTATTATTTATTTATTTTCTACATACTGATAGCATAAAACAATCTGCATCTTTCAGCTCTTTACTTTCCTGTTTGACTGACGATATTCTTTGACAGCAGTAATACAGTAGTATGTGGGAAGTGCTTATTACATCTGGATCGCTGTACCTTTTGTATCATATAAAACATTCGATTGAGAACATGTTTTTGTCTTTCCAGGTGGAGGAGGAGTACAGCAATCCTCACTCAGTGGACAGAGTGGCCATGGGGCAGCTGCCACACATGTGGGGACAGTCGCTCTACATTTTGGGATGCCTTTTAGCAGAGGTAGTCTCCGGGCTGTTGTTCACCACCAATAGAAAATGTATAACTGGACAGCTATTTTTTTTACTAAGTGAATTGTAGAATTGATTTTAGTTTGTGTAAAAAAAAAACACTGCTTCCTCTTAAATGTCTGCGGTAGACAATGACACACAAACATACGTATATATATATTTATATATAACGTGTTTTTGTAAGCAATACACTTACCATAAAGCAATCATCTTATTCCTCTGCCTTAATTAAATCTCTCTGTGCCGCTTTTTTCCTTGTTAAAAGGGTTTTTTAGCACCAGGGGAGATCGATCCTCTCAACAGGAGATTCTCTACAAACTTCAAGCCAGATGTTGTGGTACAAGGTTGGTGATCATTTTACTAGTTTCATGAAACATAACCCCCGAAGTTGCATTGAATTCCAGAAAACCTGATATTCAATCGTAACTGCCAGGAAGACCCTGGATAAGACCCCTGGGAGGCTGTAAGGGCTTTTATACTATGGAAACAACACTTTGGTGTATGGGTGAAAAGTGTTCCCTGTTAGTAAATCTTTACCACTTATGGGGCAAAAATTTAAAATCTTGTTTGAGTGTTGCATTTTATACCTTGCTCCTCTTGGTGCTAAAACAACAGGACTGATCCTCTATTAAGGAGCTGTTTATAAATACCTTACTCATGTGTGACCCTGTGTTGTCAGACTTCCATCAGCCACAGCTTTACTTTAACTCAGATTGGCTTTTGGACATCAAGAATGTAAAAGACTTCATTTCTAACATGTTCGGTGTGTTGTTTATTGTACAGATTTTCTCATAGAAGTCCTTTACTTTTACCTCTGTGTGTTAGTTTGTGTTCTCGCAGAGTCCGAAGAGATCCAGGAGTTATTAAGTGATCATGGGATCAATGTGCAGACGATGTCGGAGGTTCTGCCAATCAGGGTCATGCCTGCCCGCATCCTGAGCCATGTCTACGTCAGACTGGGTAAACAGGGTCTACGCACTTATGTCAACAGGTTGGGTTTAACCAACAAGACTAACTTCTAATGTGATTGTCCAGGTAACTGCAAGAAACTGAATTTGAGTGGGAGGCCGTACAGACACATCAGAGTTCTGGGAACGTCCAAGTTTTACGAGATCCGAAATCGCTTTTATATATTCATCCCACAGGTAAAACTTACTGCGAGGATCATAATCATGATGAAGAAGAAAGGAAGAATTCATTAATAATTACTTTGATTGATTATTTCTTTTCTGCCCCTCTTTTCTCCTTCTCTGTGCTCACTGTCCAGTTTCTGGATCAGCATCATTTCTACCTGGCTCTGGACAATCAGATGATTGTAGAGATGTTACGGACAGAGCTGGCCTATCTCTCTTCCTGCTGGAGGATGACAGGACGACCCACACTCACTTTCCCCATCACCCGCAGCATGCTGGGTAAGGCTCTGGAGTTTTGATGACGGAAACCTTCTGGTGTTTGACCTCAAGTAGCATTTTATTTTATATCCCAACAGCTTGCAGAAATCTCATCCATACTCCATGTTGACCTTCTGTCTAATAATGTTTCAGAGAACACAACTTATTTACTCTTTTTGTCTAGATGAAGACGGAGATGCCATTGATCCATGCATTTTAGCAACCCTCAGAAAACTTCAAGATGGATATTTTGCCGGAGCGAGGTCTGTTTTCTCCTCTTACGTGATACAAATGCAGTGAAGAGACACTTCCAAAACATGATTTCATGTCATTTTATGTTGTTTAAATGTACCTACAGGGTGCAGATGTCAGACCTCTCCAGTTTCAAGACGACTTCTTTCCACACTCGCCTCAGCTTCCTGGATGAAGGGATTGATGACAACCTCCTGGAGGATGAGGAGGATGATGATGATGAATATGGAGAGGAATATAGCAAATATGGGCCCTCAGGTATTCATCATTGAATGATGTTTTTGTCCTGTTTGTAATGTGTGATTAAGTGAGTGAGACTGTGAGTAATGGAGCTCATTTTTTTCAACTGCAGAGGGCTCAAAAGACGTGTTCGACCAGTACCTCACCCAGCTCCTTCACAGCACCACCATAAAGTGCCATCTACCTCCCATCCAGAGGGGGCAGCACCACGTCTTCAGTGCTGAACACACAACCAGAGACATCCTATCTTTTATGGCCCAGGTCAAGGGCATAAACATACCCAGTGAGCTATTTCAAACAACATGATCTAGTCTGTTCGCTCTTGAACCAGTGCTTCTTTTCATAGTGTTGACTATTGTTAAGTTCATGTAAAGATAAGGTTTTAAAGTAAAAATAATGCAGCTCAGAGATATGGCTGAGTTTGTGTTATAATGCAGTCCAACACAACTCAATGGAGAACTCAATCTCACCAGATTTCTCAGCGTATCTGAGTTTTTAGATCTGAAGTCGTTTGCAACATCCCTATACTTGCAACAGCAGTGACATGTTACACTTAAAATGGCAATGATCAAACTGCTAGATTTGTAACCAAATGTAAAACCTCTCATTCTCCTTGTTCTTTCACATCTGATGCTGAGAAGTTAAAGCCCGTTGTGTTGGTCAACTACAAAGTATAGAAAATACGTCAGTCGGGCATAAAATGGACAATTCGAATCATGTTTAACTATTTAAGCCCATGCCAAAATGAATAAGAAGATTCTGTAAGAGATTGTTATGTGATTTGGTGATATTTTGTTTTAATTTGTGTGTGTGTGTGTTCTTCAGAGTCTTCCATGTATCTACCTGTAACTCCTGTTAAGAGCAAACACCGCAGGTCTCTTAATCTTCTTGGGGTTCCTCATTATCAGCAGAGCTCAAATGTAAAGCAGCACAAGGTAGGAACACAGATCCTTCCGAGCAGCCGGTTTTCTTCTGACTTCAGTATTATTCTGAAGCACAGTTGTCTAAAACACAGACTTCCCTCACAAGCCCCACAGTGCTGCTGATCTGCACCTGCCTCGAGACTCTCAGGGCAACACAGACTTCGTAGCGTTGGTGAGGCAGCTGAAGGAGTGTCCGACTCTGCAGGACCAGGCCGACATACTCTACATCCTTTACATAATGAAGTATGGAAAAATAAAAAAAAAACTATGCAAAAAGACACAACTCTTCACACACACACACACAGCTGATTTTAAGTGATTTTCTAATGACCTGTCCTGTGTCCTCTTCTGTTCACCAGAGGAGCTGATTGGCTGGTGGAGTTGTCAGGTCCCGGGCAGGGCGGGGTCAGCGTACGTTCCCTGCTGGAGGAGCTGTATGTACAAGCTGGAGCCGCAAAAGAGTGGGGTCTCATTAGATACATCTCTGGAATACTACGCAAGAGAGTGGAGGTCCTTGCTGAGGTCAGTAAGAAGACTTCCTTAAATGTAACACTAATAAAAAAAAAAAAACTGACACGTTGCCAACCAGTCTGAGATGATCACAAAAAAAGACAGCCTCAAACAGCCTCAAAATATCACGTATCTTAATGAAGAAAGACTCTAAAACCATCTTTTGGCCATTAGAAGAACTTCATTACCCAGCTATTTTATCATCCACAGAAATATACAGATGTTAGAAAAAAATCTCCTACTAAGCTTTGTACATGGCTTAAATACTCCACAATTATACCTGTTTATATGCTGATGTGCAGAATACGATTATCTCTCTCCTTAATTCATTCAATGACCTGATTTAAAAAAATTGGCCTTGCAAATTTGTACGTTTCCAATTCCATGATGGCATCCAGGTTTTTTATAAAAGTGTTCAGAAGAAGCAAAGAACTCTGGGGTGTTTTTTTTTGTCCATGTATCTCTATCATGACCTTGAATACTGATGGATACAAAGACAACCCCATTCAACATAACTTATTTGGAAAACACTACATGTGGATAAGGGCTCGATTTATCATTTAAAATCTAAATATTTATTTGACGAACACTTTAGATAGTGATATCTGCTTAATCACTGACCTCGTCGTGACTTATGAGAAGGTGAAGACAGTGGCCTCTACAGAATCGACAAATTATGAGATTTCAATCGTTTGAATTCTATCCTATTCGATGCTTTCCTCAGGCCTGCACAGATCTGATCTCCCATCACAAGCAGCTGACTGTAGGTCTTCCTCCTGAGCCCAGAGAAAGAGTCATCACAGTGTAAGTCAAAGTTATTGTCAACAAGAACAGATTTTCTTTGTAGGATTTATTGAATTATCAACCTTTTCCTCCTCACTGTTTCTCCTCAGTCCTCTTCCTCCTGAGGAGTTAAACAGTCTCATCTATGAAGCCAGCGGTCAGGACATCAGTATCGCTGTGCTCACTCAGGTAAATCTTCCATTGCTGGCCAGCTTTAGGACACTTTCAGACACTTGTCTTCCAGCTGTGAACTATGTGTGTGTTTGTAATTCAGGAAATCATGGTCTATCTAGCCATGTATGTGCGCTCCCAGCCGGCTCTGTTTGGGGACATGCTGCGGCTTAGGATCGGACTCATCATGCAAGTGATGGCCACTGAGCTGGCTCGCAGCCTGCACTGCTCGGGTAGGGAACGCAAACAAGCTTATACACACACACACTGCTGTAGATAAAAATAAATGATCATCAGAATTACAAGTCAAACATTCTGTGACTTTTGTAGGGGAGGAGGCCTCTGAGAGCTTGATGAGCCTGAGTCCTTTTGGCATGAAAAACCTGCTGCATCACATCCTCAGCGGCAAAGAGTTTGGGGTGGAGAGGAGCAGTGAGTTTTTTAAAATCTTTTATTCTTCGTTTGTTCTTGTCTTCACAGTGCATGTCTATGCTCAATCAAGGTATCCTTCGTTTGGAGAGAGGAGAAATGAAAAAAGTCTCAATAAGGCATTTTGAATTGAACATAATAAAACTCTTAACTTTACCTAAACCCACACGTCAATGCTTTCATTTATCAAGGAAAATATCTCCATCTACTTGATGGGTTCTCATTAAATCTTGAACGGATATTCAGGCTTTCAGAACAATGTATTTTGATTGAAGTGATCATTCAACTTTTCCATCAGCAAGCCATGTAATTGGTTGTCTAACACTTTTAACATGTTTGACAAAATATCTCCAAAAATATTCAAACATTCACTGCAGCCTTCATTTCTATTTTATGTTTAGGTCAGCATGCCTTTGTAATTCAGTAGATGTTAGCAAAGTTATGGCTCTGTCTGGGGAAAAAAGATACCCCCACTCATAATCCTACTTCTGTCTGTTTGCCTGGTTTATTTTCCAATAAGGTCAAATGCATTTGTGGTTCAGAAAATCAGAGATGATGGCACTGCAACCATAAATTGAATACAAGATGTTTGACTTGTTTATTTGATTTATTCTGTCTGTGTTCGTCAGTGCGTCCAATCCAGTCAACAGCCACTAGTCCTGCCATCTCCATCCATGAACTGGGCCACACGGGAGCAACCAAGAATGAACGATCAGGAATACACAAGCTGAAGAGTGAAATAAAACAGGTCTGTCTGTCTGTCTGTCTATCTATCTATCTATCTTTTATAATGTATCTTTAACCAATAATAACAGTGTTCTTGTTTTGGTTGCAGCTGGATGGCTCTCGGCCTCTCAGTGTGGGTTGAGTTTGATAATATCGAGCATGTTATTATTCCTAACGTCAGTCTAATCAATCAAACTGCCAACTTCTCATTAACCGGTCGCCGTCTCTTAATGTTTTATCATGAGCCACGCTCCCCTCTACTGATGGTAGACTCTCATTGCTCATTGTTATCTTTATAACTCACCTCATGACAGCAGTTCAACAAGGATCAACATCGTTTGTTTTGTCCAGGGATCATTCATGTTGTTTGTAAAGACTGGACATCGTACAGATGAAACATCTCCGGTAACATTATGAACTGTGCTATGAAGAACCATTTGAACCATCTCAAACTGTTCTCTGTCATTCATCCTCATATGTAGATCTTCAGTGGCGGCCTTTCCCTGAATAGCACAGTCACCTCTCCTCGCTCCACGGTAAACCATTTCACTTCATCTGCTTCAAATTAACCTTGGTTTGTCCTCCTGGGGCTGCCGTAGCTAGAATGATTGAATGTGCTCAGCAGACTCTCCATAAATCATTCAGATGTCATTATTTCTGTAGAAGCTAAACGATTGCATGTTTTCAGCACAAATGAAGGACAAAGCTGGTGTTTGTTAGTCTTATTGCTGTCAGAAAATATTTTAAGAGAAATCAAACCAATGTTGAATCCCTCTCATTAACATTGTAACCTGTGTAACCAAAACCTGATATGGACTGTGCCCGTGCCATAGAAATCCAGTGTCAGAGAAGCAGACAGACAAAGACAGTTACTACTGTGACATATTGCAGTACGTATGAGTGGTTTAGTTTATTCTTTAAAAAACTACATTTTTCAAGTTTGACCTTCAGGAGATGCACATCTTCTGTTGCTTCTTTTCTCTGCTTCTGTTTCCTGTTTGAGTTTTTTGTGGATTTTGTTGAACTGAACTTGAACAGAATATGTAGCCATTAAAGGCAAATTTACAAATATGTGCTATTTAAATTTAATTCAACTGACCTGTTCACTCATTATGGGAGCAATGTCAGTGTTATAACTGATTTATGTGTACAAGAAGAATGAGTCATGAAGGCATAAGCTATATCAGGCTGAAGTTAAACACGCAACACAGAAATTTTTTTTTTGAGTAATTTTTTACAACACTTAATCACACAGAAGCACCAGCTTTGTCCTGTACTACAAGTGTCTTGTTTACCAAGTGTGGTATAGCATGCTGTTAATGTGCATGAGTAATTACATGTACTGGTAACTATAGGTGAGTGTTATAACGGTCATTTCAGTGAAAGAGAAAGAGAGAGAGAAGATATCTATATCATCTATCTATATATTATATGTTTCTGTTATGGTATTGACAAAGCTTACATTTGTTTCTCCTGTCAGTTACCTGAGTCTTGTGAAAAAGGATCTGTTTACCTTAGGGGTTTTAGATCTAATGATCTAATATAATACCTTATCCTTTTAGACCTAGGTCAGTTAATCAGTGTCTTTAAAGTGAACTTGCTTTTTTTGTGGGCGGCTGTGGCTCAGTTGGTAGAGGTGGTCGTCTCTCAACTGAGTAGTCAGAAGACTAGAAAAGGGCTATCCAAGCTCAAGTCCATTTACCATTTACACAGAAAAGTGTTCTTACAGGTCCAGTTTGGGGTCTTATCCAGGCATAAAGCTAAAGTGATCGGTTGTCACTGATGGCACAGTGGTGAAGTCTGAAGATAAGTCTGCTGAGAGTCGAGATTTATTACAGGAACCACATTTTGAAAAAGAAGAATTATTGTAAGAAGATATTTCTAGTTGCTCTGAATCAACTTTACCAATGATACATTCTTTATATTTTTGTGATACGTTCCAGGAGGGGGGGGGGGGTAGAGTAAGCTGAACAGAGTCATATTGAAGAGAGCTTTCCTGTAGAGCACAGACAAGTGTACAGTTTACATTAAGGAACACATTTAATTCACATGAAGGTAAGGTAGAAAAAAGGAAAAGTGTTCCACTCAAAGGGTTTTAACTGTATCTTTTGGTTTCCCCATCACAGCGTTGCAGCAGCCCCTCCACCCCCAGTGGGATCCTGTCCCCCGTGGGAACTGGTCCAGGTGACGGACAGCTTCACTGGGAGGAGAGGCAGGGCCAGTGGCTGAGGAGACGCAGGCTGGACGGGGCCATCAACAGAGTACCAGTGGGCTTCTACCAGAAGGTCTGGACCATCCTGCAGAAGTGCCACGGCCTGTCCCTTGACGGATATGTTCTGCCTTCTTCTACCACACGAGAGGTAGCATCGTGCAGAAACTGCAGCTTGACTTCCAATTTGTGTGTGTGTTTTTAAAAAAAAAAAAAGGGTTTTGAATTCTGTGTTTTCTGTGTAGATGACAGCAGGAGAGATCAAGTTTGCGGTGCAGGTGGAGTCAGTCTTGAACCATGTCCCTCAACCAGAGTACCGGCAGTTGCTGGTGGAGACTATTATGGTTCTCGGTCTCGTGGCTGATGTGGATGTTGAAAGTATCGGAGGAATTATTCACGTGGACCGCATCCTGCATTTGGCCAATGACTTGTTCCTCAATGACCAGGTACTACACCTTATACATTTTTCGGGGCGCTGGTTAAGCTCAGTCAGTAGGGCAGGCGCTGCATGTACAGAGGCTGGAGTCCTGCTTGTATTGACCACAAGTTCCACTCCCAGCCTCTGCCCTTTAATAATACAGGTCTACCCCACTCTCTCCTCCCCACATTCCCTGTCTCTCTCAGCTGTCAAAAATCAAGAGATACATGTTTGTTTGAGAGGATGTCTGTGTCACCAGAGCTCACTCTCTTCTACCTGTTTTCTCTCTAGAAATCACACAGTGCCAGTGATTATTTCCTTGAGAAGGATCCTGCGACGGGAATCTGCAACTTTTTCTACGATAGCGCCCCCAGTGGCAGCTATGGTACTATGACCTATCTCTCCAAGGCGTCGATCACTTATGTCCAGGACTTCCTGCCATGTTCCAGCTGCTTGATGCAGTGAGAACACCTTCAATAGACGTTTTTTTCTCATGAAGGGCAAAGAGAGCACAGCTCCTTAAAAATGTTCTCTTAGGGTTCAAACCGCTCCAAAAAACTCTGTAGCTCTAATATACTGATACACAACCATAGCCAGGCAGCTGTTTAGAAACCATTACATGGGCATTTATTTTTCTTTAAGAGTCTGGGTATATTTTTACTTGAACATGCTGCTTATTGTACGTTTCCAGGTGACCTACTGACGTGCATTTCATGTAACTTATTATAGCTATAAGAAGATCTCTGTGCTGTGATGTTGTGTGTGAGAATATTTAATCAACAGACGAGTCTGGTTAATGTTATGTTTTAAGAATTTACTAAGCCTGGATGATATCAGTTAACATTTTTATAATTGAATTACTGCATTCAGAGCAGTTCATAGTACTTTTAATTTTTTAATAGGATAATTTATTGTTCTGAGGCTGACAGAAATATGTGGGGGAAATAATACATTTTAAAACCAATTTGAGATCTTAATTAACTTTATTTATATACATATATATTTATCTACAAATGTTGAATTTGTACATATGAATTGACAAAACGTTTCATCTGATAGCTCCCAGGTTTTCTATAATTCAGAACTCATACTTACTTGTTGTTGCGTTGTATTAAAATGAACCTGTTTGGGAACATGATCCAGGTTTTTCTTTGTGTATATTTTATGTGTTTGAATAATGAATCCATCCGTCTGTGGTTGAATGCTATCCCAAGGTTTTTCCTACTGATAAGCATGCACCTCAATATATTGAAGGTTATATTATTAATGTGAAGTGAAGATAGCTTATTTATGTTTTCTTTCCCTTGGGATTGATTTCAGCATTAATACTGTGACATAGTTAGTTAGTAAATATACTAATACAGTGATTATATGTACAGTGTTTGCATGGTTTATGTGTTGAGAATGAAGTGACGAGATGTTTGTAAAGTACCACAGAGGGTGGCAGTATGTTGCAGAGGGTCTTTGTTAGTGTGTCATACAGTAAACTTGACTGGACGTGTTTATAAGATAAGCGACAGAACGAAAAAGGAAGTTTAAATCAATTGTATCTTTGTGCTTTTGTTTTGAAAGCAGGACAGAGTATATAGAATGTCAATATATTTGAATTAAATCATTAACTCTTTTATGTCTGTTTCATTAAACTAACAAAATAATTAAGATATTAAAATATATTTTCATTTTTTTAACAGTATATCATGTTGGTCCCTGTTCTATTTTCTAAAACTTGTTTTATTTTGATAACACAGCTGAACCTCATATGCAACATAGAAATATGATTTTAATACATTTTTCTCATATAATAAAATGTTTGGATGATGATGTGTCATCTGTCTGATTACTAATCTAGGCTCCTGCTCTGATTGGCCAGATTCCTACCAACACAACAGTTATCAGAATATCAGAGCTCCAATTGTTGCTCTATGGGTGGGACTAAATATTGTTTAGAATTTGAGGTGGTTTCCTGCTCAGCCAGCAGTGTTCGCTGTTGTCCTCAGCAGACATTTCTTCCAGCTGAAGGGGGAGAGGCGATGGGACGCTGGACAGGCACATTTATAGCCACCTTTTTGGTTCACACACAGGTGGGAGCACCCTCCGTTCTTCCGATTGCACTCATTAACGTCTAAGGGAGAGGAAGGAAAAGACAGGTTTTAGAACAGGGGCTTAGTATACAACATTACAGAAACCATTTTATTTAGGAAAAGGAGAAGCCTAACCTTTAATAATTTTCACTTTTTAAAATCTCTGTTAGCATTAAACAGCTAAAGACTTTGGCCTACATTAAATTAACGCCTCCAGCCCCAGAATCCATTGATTTTTTTAAACACATTTTTAATAGTTAACTTCTACAGTGTATAAGTTAAATGCTCCTTAGAGCTGCAGTGTGTGTGGCCTGAGGTAATCCAAATGAATGACATTTAAAAAAAGATAAAATAACAAACCTTAGTTTCAAGAAAAGGTTACTGCCATTATTTCTTTACTAAAATATTACACATACTTAACACCATGTGTGTATGTGTAGAAACATGCATTGCCTGTGTCTGTGTATGTGTGTATGTGTGTGTTTATAACCCCACTGACCCTTACAGCGTCGCCCGTCTCCCTGCAGTGTGTATCCTCTGGGGCAGATGCATTTGTACGAGCCTGGCATGTTGACACACTGCCACCCACACCTGTCCTCCTCCAGGCACTCGTTGATATCTGTGTGTGGACACAACAAAGGAAGCTCAGACTTTTGACAGAACTAAAGGATTCTTCTTTAGCGTCACCCTTACCTTCACACTCCTCCCTAAGAATGAGTGTTGTTGTATTCTCAGGTGTTGTTGTCTGTTGGCTCTTGTAGCCAGGCGGACACTCGGGGATGCAGCTGTGTCCGTTTCTGTCTAAGATGAGTCCATATGGGCAGGAGCATCGGTATGATCCAGGTGTGTTCAGGCACTGCTCCATACATGGTCCCAGACCCTGATTAACAGCACACTCATCTATATCTGTATAAGAACAAGCAATGAGGAAAGAAGGTGATAACAGGCTTGAGTTTCCACCTTTTCTGTTTTATTCATTATTCCCGTGTATTCTATTGTATTGTCACATAATTAAAGGGGCAAAGGAACTGAGAAAAAGTTTAATGTTTCTTGAGTGTTAGAAATACTCTGTGCTGTTTTTTAAGTTACAGAACTGTAATGCAATTATATTTTTTGCACCAGAACAACACAAAAGATGACAAGTAAAATGTCTAACAATAAATGGAATAAAATTGCCCGGAATGATTTTTTACTCCCAACCTCATGGAAACCTTGTAGTGGCGTTTATTGAAAAGACAAGCTGTTAGCAATGAGATTAGGATTCATCATCTTGGAAACATGAAGGTGTTTACCAACTTTGGAACATCTGTCCATCAAGCAGATGTTTGGATATTTCAGACGGATGAAAATGTAGAATGACATAACCATCCTTGCTTCTAGCATGGCGTAAAGGAGCATTGCATGGCTCACAGTGTTGTTAAGTGAGTGTCCTCAAACCTTTGCAGAGTCTATCTGCAGTCTGGAGGATGTATCCTACAGGACACTGACAGTGGAAACTACCGGGAGTGTTCACACAGCCGAACGCACAGCCAGTGACAGCTGCAGGAAGCAGGCACTCATCCACATCTGGAAAGACAGGAAGTGAGGTAGTAAAACACTTTGTTGATTGATGCTAATGACATAAACAGACAAACGTATGAACACATGCAACACACACCTGTGCAGGAGATTTGGTCAGGAGCTGCGTGATAACCGTCTTCACAGCTGCACTTGAAGGAACCAAATGTGTTGTTGCATCTCTGCTGACACTGGTGTTGCTGCTCCATGCACTCATCAACATCTACACACGTAAACACACACACACACACACACACACACACACACACACACACACACACCAAAACAATGTCATCAATCTGACAGAAACACACAATCCAGGCTGCAAAGAGATGAAAGAAAAGAGCAGCAGATGAAAGGTGGTTGGCTCCCCTGTCGCTCTGAATCAAGCAGGAATCTGAAGCCTCATTGATGTGTCTCCATGTTTGCTCTCTGTTTTGGCCTTTTAATGAGCAAACCAGAACGCAGACGTTTTCTTCCTACGTCCTGTCCTTCAGAGACAGGAAAGAAGGATGTGTAGGGAGGACTCAGCAAGCTTGTATATCAGCTTTACCCTCAGTTAATAGAGAAAAGCTATTCATCTAATCTTTTCTCCTTATAAATGACATTTTCTGACACATCTCTACATTTAGAAACCACAAATCTGGGTTCAGAAATAACATCTTTTGAACTAAGAACCAAAAGAGACACAACATTTCTGAACAGACTGGAATCCTTCAAGTCTTCTTTATTGAAGTGTAATTTTCAGGCTAAAACTAACCTGTAATCAGTCAGATCACTTTTGCCTGAACAGGACGATCACTCAGAGTACACACTGATGATAATAACACAGTTTTTAAAAAATGTATCTACACCACCCACTGATGCCTCTCAAAAATGATAGGTTGTGTGTGAGCAGCCACGTGTAACCTGTGAAAATATACCTAAAGATGCAGCCATAGATTTCACAGCTCACATCTGCTCGTCAGTGAGTCGTGGAACATCAAACACATAAAACACACATGAAGCAGATTCCCTGTTGTGCGGTAACATGCCTCAGTGCTGCTGTGTTGTTATTAGGAAGAGAGCAGGGGGTCCACAGAGGATTCAAGGGGAATGTAACAGTCTGTGGGGAAAGAACAAAAAAAAAATCAGTGTGCTCACCTCGACATGTTCGCCCGTCATCCAGCAGAGTGAATCCAGGTCTGCAGTGACACTCAGTTCTGGTCTGGGTCTGTTTGGAGCTCTGGTTGTACAGCTGGGAGTGAGAGCACAGCTGGGAACAGCCTCCATTATTAACTGAACATGGTGTCAACTCTGGAGACAAACAGCAACAATTGATCAGTTCAGGGGAAACAACATGCATAAAGGTTGTTTCAAATATGACAAGTCTAGAGAACTAACATTTAAATATGCTGACTTTCAGAGTGTTTTAGCTGATTGGAAAGAGGTTTGACACATGAGATGCTGCTTTTTTTTAATCAGCACAACTGCAGAGACTGAGTCTCATCAAGAGGTGAGATAATTTTGTTCAAAATCATGTTTTGCACATTGTGATGATCTGTATTGCAGACATACTGATGTCACTAAATCAAAAACACACAAGACACTTGATTAAAACGGCTGTATCTCTGGTATAATGTTAAAGCCTCAAAAAAGCTTCTGGAAGTAAAAGAAAAAATAAAGACACGATAAAAAATAAGATAAGTAAGTTGCAATCGCTAATAACACAAGTAAAATCTTCAAAATGAATCCCAGTAGGAATGAAGTATGTTATCGGCTGCAGCCTTTTCAGATTAAATTAGGCATCAATAATGTTTATGAAGCAGCAACATCACCAACCCAGACAAACAGGTGTGATTCCGCTCCACCTGCCCTGATGACAGTAGCTGTGTATGTCTCCATGAGCCAGGGTAAAACCAGGATAGCAGGCATACTGGATGTAGTGTCTGTACTCTCTGGGACCTGGATTCTCCACATTACGAAAGTAGAAGGTACCATGGGCAGGTACAGGTGGGTACGGGCAGACAGGTCGTCTGATTCGATTCAGTACAGGCAGAGGTGGTTTGGAGGTAGCAGTTGGCATAAGGTTGTTGTATTCACTCCAGTTAGATCTTTGCTCAATGGTTGTGGAGGTGTTTGATGGTTGTGTCTTCATTTTGGACTGGGTGGAGCTGAGGGTTGAGGAAGTTTGGGTAGAAAAGGAAGAAACTGTGTCTGATTTGGAGAGTGCTGATAAAGCAGAGGATGACGTGGAGGCAGAACTACTAGAAACTAAAATAGTAGTAATAGTAATAGTTGAAGTCTCTGTGAGGACTTTGTCATCTGGAGATCCAGACTGGGATAGAAGAGGATACTCAGAGCTGGTTTCAGCCTGTTGGTCTTTAGTTTGTAAAGTGTCTGTTACTACTTCAAAGGGAGAAACAAGATCCAAGTCGATGCCATGATCACCATATGAGAGGGGGTTTTCTCTGCCAGGCCCGAGAGCAGATTGTGTGTGGTGAAGATATGCAGTTGGGGAGAACGCCACAACTGGGAGCATATTCTTTAAATGAGTATTTGTGAAAGCAGTTATGGCTGGTGTCTGAACTGTTGAAAGTGATGGTGAAGTAGATACTGACTGTTCTGTTACAGCCACTATTGATAGCTCTGATGAGACAGTAGTAGAGAGATATGATTTGGAGGCAAACAATTGAGTTATTTTGTCTAACTTTTCCACTTTTTCCTTGAATTTTTTTTCCTCTGAGATATCGCCCTTAATTTCAGTTCCTGGTCCTTCGACTTCGTTCGTCACCTGAAGATCAACCTCATGATGAGTCGTCTGAAATCCATCTTTGAATTTTAAGTTCTGAAGCAGATTTTGCTCCTGCACTTGGACTTTTGAATGAACCACTTGAACCCTCTGATTGTTGGACACTGATGGCGTGTGAGCCAATTGGCCAATATTGAGGTTTGCTTCTTTAGATGCAGTATTAGCCATAGTGTTGTAGTGTGATTGTTGCTGCGTCTTCAGAACTACAGCAGCCTGAAGAATCTGGTGTTGGATGTTTGGCTTTTGTATATTAACACCTAAAACCGAGCTCATCATGTCGGACTCTAACGAGGAGAAAAAGGGAAAAAATTTAGGGCAAAGCAAGGCGAGTCTTTTTGTAAATTAAAACCTTTAAACATGTTTAAAGATAATTCTAGTTTGAGTATGTTTAAATGCTTTGTCTATATACTGCTGTTTGACAGAAAAAAAAAGTATAGGACTGTTAAAACAACTGCGACATTGTCTAATTTAAAAGGAATACTTTGGCATTTTTACACTTATTCAATTCATTGTGAGAGTGAGATAAGAGGATCCATTCCAATTTTACATCAGCAAAGGAAATATGTTGCTGTAACAAGCAGCCTTTAGCTTAGCTTAGCACAAATGGACAGAAATCGTTAGCTTATAAGCTCTATAGTTGCAAAACTGTGCTACAAAAATTATTCTAAGGCTTACGCTAATTAGAGCATATCTTTTTAATTCTTCAAGATTGAAATAAAGATTGCATGAATTTAATACAAAACCCAAAGTAGAAAAAAAACACAATATAAACTCTTTTTTACTCCATGTGACGAAAGTAGAAACCAGGAAGTCACTGCTACCTGTCCTGAACCAGCCCATCCATCACTAGTCAAACATTTTCCACCCCTTATTTTGAACTTGAGGTTTGTAAATGGATTTTGTGGCTTTTGTAACAAAGACAAAGCTTATACTTTCCTGTTTTTATGCTAAGCTAAGTAGCAGCTAGCTCCACATTTAAGAGTATCGTAAAGAAAACAATGACTGTATTTTCTTAAATGTCAAAGTTATGCATGAATAGGTGAGATTTTTTCTTTTGCACCTCTGCAGACAGGCTTTGTACTGTTCCAGATGTGGCCCTTGCAGTACAACATTGAAGGTCCATGTAGTCGAAAGCCACTATCGCAGCTGAACACAGCCCATGAGCGGTCCTCATTCATGCTGCTTGTGCCATGGCTGAGCGGCCCTGGGTCGGAACAACCAGATCCTGAAGGAGGGGGAGAATATCATGGGAAGTGACAACAGGTTTAGGTTTGACCAGGGACTTTTGTGTTCTTTGATGATTTCCTATCCGATGATTTCCAAATCAAAAAACACTTCAACTAAAGTCAAGCGTCAAAAGGAACGTAATCCTCCAAGTTCATCTATCAACAAAAAGCAGGAATCCTAATAAAAGTTTTACAGAACATGCTCAGGAAGGAATCTCCTCACCAACACATACTGGGGTTTCCCGCGACCAGTGCCCAGACACACAGCTGTTGGTTTGGTATCCATGGAGCTTGTATCCAGGGCGACAGCGGAAGATCACCAGCAGCCCACCGTATCGGAAAAACGTCTGTCCGTTTTCCAGGTGTTTAAAACCACTGCATCCCTCAGCTCCACACACTGCAGACAGTTTCTCAATAAATGCCTTCTCTTACAGTAACAAACAGGTAGGGACATAAACATGAAGAAGTACCTGGAGTGTAGACACAGAGCAGAGCAAACAATGGGACCAGGAGCCTCTTCTGATCCTCCATCTGAATGTGTGTCCAGGATAAGACTTTGGTCTATCTAGTTGAAATTGTTTCAAGGGTTTAAAGGGAAGGAGTGGGAGGGCTTAAGAGAAGCACTTGGAGAGTGAAAGTGGGAAGTATACAAGAGGTTGAAGATTGAGGGGAGGAGAAACCTCATCTGGGATTTCTGCAGGGTAAAGTACTGAAAGGAAGGAAGAGGGAAGGAAAGACGGAAAAGGGGGATAAGATGGAGCTTATGCAAAACACTCTGACAGATGGATGTGTCAGTGTCAGGAGAGAATTGTTTTTACCTGCTTTAAAGCAAGCCTTTGTCAAAAATGAGAGCAGCTTCCAGGGAGCTTTGCATTAAAACAATGACTGAAAAATTATTCTCGCCACCTCTCCTATTGTCTCTTACCCTCCACGTCTGCAGCTGCACTGTTCATGCAGGTTTAAAATGTGTGTGTGTGTGTGTGTGCAGCAAATTAACACCAATGGTAAAACCTGAACCCATCATTTACATTTGCAGACAGGATGCCTGTTTAACTGCTCTCACACTTTGGTAGTTATGCGGCAGGATGCCAGAGTGATGAAGCATCAGCTCACACACAGTGAAACATCAGACACAAATACACAAAATACAACAATACATTTTAAAAAGGCATTTTGTTCTTTTATACATCAGTAAGTGTAAAACTACAGTTTTGATATACAGGTAATAGAAATGCTTCACATTGGTTCTCTTGCTGTATCTGTTGTGCACTATGGTTCTCACTAGTCTGCGTCTGTACATCTGCACATAAAACATGTAGCAGCCCCAGCTCCTACTTCAGAGTTTTTCTTTCCTTTTTTTTTTGTTTTGTTCTTCGTGATTTTACAGTGTATAGTCATGCCCCACGATATAAAGAGTATCATTTGACTCATCTTCTCTCCCTCTCCCTCTCTCAAATCTTCATGTACCATTTGAGTTAATAACCATATGTCCTCCTGGGAGCTCCTGAGCTTCCTTGTCTTGTAGGTTGCTCTGGATCGTGGATGTGCACGGCGTGCTGCTCAGCCTGACGTCTATTTCATCATTATAAACATTAATGAGAATCTAAAAGCTGCTCAACTTCAACGGCTATAATGAACATAATCAGTCCTACCCATTTCATTATCATCATAGTTGCTAATGTTAATATTAGACTGATCATTTGATTATCATACTTAGCTGTTACTGCTATTACTACACATACTTTTACCATTATTATTGTCATTGTCATGAATCTTTTATTCATTATTGTCGTTATAGTTAATTTATTTGTCTCTTTCCATCCGTTTCTTTCTTTCTTTCTTTCCCTCTTTACCTCTTTCCAAGCCCAACACAGTCATTGCAGATGGCTGATCAACATGAGTCTGGTTCTGCTCGAGGGTTCTGCCTCTTAAAGAAGGTCTTTCCTTGCTTTAGTGCTGTGCTCATGGTGGATTAATGTTGGGTCTAGACATGATACGAATTGGCTCTATACAAATAAAGATTGTTTGAGATTTATCTTTTGGGAACAACAAATTTGATTTAAAGTTTCTGCCGGTTAAAAGGAAGTGTTCCTTGCCACTGGGTGACTGTTCAATCTAGACCTGGTTTTTATGTTGAAGTGTAATGAAATAACTTTTGTTGTGGCACTACATCAGTAAAAATAATATTGATTCATAGATTATTTTTTCTTGGACTTCAAATATAAGCTTGCTGGTGGTTCTAGATCAAGTGTTGAGGAATGTCGAGCAGGATTTATTTACTGGGGACCATGAACGCCTGTACAGAGTTACATAGCAATCCATCCAATAGTTATCGAGATATTTTACTTTGAAAGGAAACTGCGATATTGAGACATCCTACAGCGCAGGACCTTTGCCATGCCATTAGATATGCTTGGAAAAAAACAAATCATTACTTTAAGTTTTCAAGTGTTTCAATGCGAGTTTTTTTTAAACTAAAAATAATTCTAAATCACTTCATCTCATCAACGCTTTCCTACTTTTTTTCCCTCTATCACTTTCCCTGCTGATCATACAGACCAGGTTCTTGAAGGGTATAGATTCTTCCCCTCCATAAATACTTCTGTTTATCTTCCATTCACATGCTGATCCTTGTCAAGTTTATGAACCACCCTGAAGGCCTCCAGGAACTCAGTAAAGTCTATACTGCCGTCCTTATTGAAGTCAATACTCCGGGCCAGGTCATCGATGGCTCTGTCGTCGATGTCAACACCAAGGTGTGCAGTGAAGAGACGCCAGGTGTGACGAAACTCCTCGATGGAGATCAGACCTGCACATGGAGAACACATATTCACTGGATTTGAAGATATACATCTCAAAGACTCCAAAAAAATCGTTACATGATTTCCTACCTGAATGGTCTTTGTCTATAATGTTGAATATTATCTCAATGTCCGTCCTGTATCTGAAGAGAGTTTCAGCTAAATTTGGAGTGACCTTAGAGGAGACAAGGGGAAAAGAAAGTTCAAAACATCCACTGATAGTGTGTAACAGCAGCAGTGAGAAGCACTTTAATCTGAAAAGTATCCCTTCTTGAGCTGTAAGTGGTATCTTGATGCTGAAAACAAACAGGATGTCTGCACTGAACTTTGAGTTCTTTAATGTTGATTCAGCAGAAAAAAAAACCATAAGACTGGGACTGGTTATTACTTTGGGTTTGTAATTTTGTTGTCCAGCCTGCTGTCGTTCTTCAGACATATCAACTTCACACTTCTGTTTCTAACCTGTCACTCCAGACATTTTTGTGGACTCCTGGATATATTTTAGTAAAACTAGAGTAGTGCACCAGATAAACAACCTTAATTTTCACCCTTTTGGGAATACTATGTTTTGCATTTATGATTAAATGCTTAATAATGATCTATCATTTTCTGCTTTCTAAGGAAAGTTGACAAAGAAGAACTCAAAATATTTTCTCAAGGACAGCACTTAAGTCGTTAATAATACTATAGGTTGCTTTCTCTGACCTGTGGCAGAGAGTTCCCTGGTCCCATGTCCTCAAAGCAGGACTGGTACTCCACGCTGCCATCTGGTGTCAGACGGGCTAAGTGCGGACGCAGAGTCCTCCATGGCAGGTCGAGTCTCAGGACAGCCTCCAACACCAGAGTCCATTCACTGACCGACACACAACCTGAGAATAGATATGCTAACTTAGAAGAACTTCTATGTCAACCTGGGTAATTCATGTTTTAAGTTAGACCTGTGGAGCGATGAGGAGAGCGTACCTTTGTTATTCTGGTCGTACTGCTGGAAGCCCGACATGAGCTCAGAGCGATGGCTGAACAGTTTCTCCTTCAGAGCCCTGAGAGCAGAGCCTTCTGCAGCTCGGACCCTGGACAAACACAGGTCATTAACTATGATCGAGCTTTCCTACTGATTTAACTGAAATGTAAATGTAATTATTGATAAGAGAGACTGTAAGTCAAATAAAGTCAATCAACATGAAACAGAACCCCTGGCAATATCTGTAAATAGATTGTTGTGACAACTCAAAAGTCCCAAAACATATTTAATTCTACACAGTTTAAAATTGAGAAAAGGCACAAAAATCTTACATTGAGGATGAAGACAGCGAAAAAATATATCTGAACTATCGATCAAAAGTCATATTTGTTGGTCAATCCAAGTTGTCTGTAAGACTGCCCAACCCTTAAACATTCAAACACACACACACACACAAAGACACACACTCACATGCACACTCCAGAGACATGCCGTACCTCTGTGTCAGGGTGAGTTTGCGCGTTGTGCGGCTGACTTGGTACTGGTAGAAGCGGGGAACCAGTTCTCTACCCACTTTGATGTAAGCCCCTCGGTTACTTCCCTCCTCATAATAGTTTGATGCTGAGAATATTGTGATCACCTAGAATACATAAACAATTTCAGCATGTGTTTGGACAGTTTGCATTTGATCTGTTGCCTCTCTGTACTACCTGTCCACCATGACAGAGCTCGTATCCCTCCTGTTTGCACTCGTGGGATCTGATGAGCAGCTGCAGTCCGTGTTGGAGCAGAAGTCTCTGTGTGACGTCAGGGCCGAAGTAGCAGCCTCCACCTCTGAATGTGTTAGGACTGCAGCCTTCTTGTGTTTTAGGGTCGCTCCACAGTATATCCACTATCTGTAGGACAGTTTGAAACAATATTAACATGCTCCGTCTGTCGCAAAAAACAGCGGCAGATATCATTTCTTCACCACCGATTCCCCTTCTCTGACCTGTTTCCATTCACGCTCATGCTGTGGAGGTGACGGAGGGCCAACAGAGGAGAGTGAGTCCAGGAAAGGCACTTGGAGCACACTGGTGGTGTGAGGCGAGCTAGGAAAGGACGGACACTGACGAGGCGTGAGGTGGGACGGCGTCCGAGGAGAGCACAGGGAGGACGAAGAGGAGGAGGATGAAGAGGAGGAAGAGGAAGTGGAGATGGTGCTGTCTTGTCGGCTAGGAAAACATCTCCTCTTCCTGCAGGAAGAGCAAATCAAAGGAATCTTTCACACTGATGTTAATTTAAAAAAAACAAACCTGTAAGCAGCAGTGGAATGATGTCAGACCTCTGGTTTTGTGTTCTTTGGTTCTTGCTGTGGCTGCAGCTGCTGCTGGCACGAGAGCTGTCAGTCGATCTTATTCCCTTCATCTGTCTGCAGCATTGACCGATATCCAGCTGTCCTAAACTGCGCCTGGGAAACCTCAGGGCAGATTTAACCTATGAGCGAAGAGAAAAAAAAACACAGGAAAAAAATAGAACTATAGGTTAATTAAGACATTAATGGATATCTCAAATTGATTGTCGATAATAGGCTGGTATCAAAATGGACAGTTTTTTTTTGTCTGTACACTGTCTCCACTGTATTTATGCAGACAGGCTTGCTTTGTGCTTCAGAGAGGCACAAGGGGCAACATTAATTCATATTTCAGGTTTTTTATTTTTTATTTTTTTACTCTTGATCAAGCAGGCGCAAAGTGAATCAATCTCTCCTGACTACATACAAGTCAATTTAGGTCTACACACAACAGAAGCACAAAATTCATATAGCATAACTCACTAAAATGTTTTTCATACAAAAAGTAAAACTTAACTTAAATACCCAATGACGTAAAATCATAACGTCCTTTCATGGTGCACGTTTTTAATCTATGGGGGATGTGCTAAATCTTGTTGGAAATCAAGACTTACTACATGGAAGATGCTCTCAATATGCAGATATTTTTCTTAGGCGCATTGTTGCTGCTCCATGTCTGCTGGGTATGAACTTTACATTTTGTTTGCTACCATGGTAACCATGACAACTAAACTTTAAGAATCTTTTCAAGGAATTTTTGACCCCTAGTGTCCAAAATCAACAAAGAAAGAAAATAAACCGAGGTTGGAGGAGGTTTGGGACGGTGGTTAGCTGAATGTTTTCAAAGACCTTGTTCCTCTCTATGGAGCCGAGGAAGTCCAAGTCAGTCTGGTCGGAGATCCCTCCATGAACAATCAGGATCTTTCCATCAATGACTGTCGCGATGGGAAGGAGGCTGAAAACATCCTGAAACAGCTGGAGGATTTCACGGCCATGAGCCTGCACTCAGTAAAAAAGAAATCATATTTTTTTTATAAAAGATCCATTAATCCTGAGTGTGAATTGGGTTTTTACATCAATGACTTTTATCTCAACTTGACTCTACCTTGTACTTCTGCATGACTTCTTTTGTGAATCCATATCTGAAACAACAATATAATAACATCACATGGAGATCATTATATTTTTGTACTGCTCTCATATGTGTGGTTAACTTAAGAAAAATGACTGTTTCCTTTCACTTCTACTCCTCTTCCTCCCCACCTGAGGTTCATGATGTGGTCTTCATGGTTCCCTCTGTTCAGGTGCATGTAATCCGGGTAAAGCAGAAGGTAAGCAAAGAGGAGCATGACCACTTCGACCGACTTTTTCCCACGGTCCACAAAGTCCCCGTTAAACACGTACGGCGTCTCGGCAGAGGGAAGGCCATTCTGAAACATACCATGACATCAAAACATGATCGTAAGCCTAAATTAAGCAGCACTGACTGCCTGTTTTAGTACGTGTGAATACTCCAGAAAGTTGTTACTGTAAGAAAGAAATTACCTTATAGAATATGAGGAGTAAGTCATCAAGCCGTCCATGCAGATCACCTGCACCAACACAGACAGCACCACTATTAAGAAGTTTTCCAGCTACATTCATTCTATTTTTCATGAGTAAAGTGGTATTGTAACAGGAAAGCAAAGTGTTCAACTTCAGGCTAAAAAAAAAGTGTGTGTTTATGTTTTAGGCACAAGTATTCTCACGCTGAATGAGATGCAGATTTGCTGGAGGAGGCAGCCATGAAACCAGAGTCAAGTACCGCATCACTGTGAATAAACATGACCTCCTTTTGGACGGATGCCATTAAGATACAGTGAGCTGTATTTCAAAGTCATTCCCAGACACCAGCAATCACTTAACCAGGACATTAGATCTATACAGTGTCCCAATGGATGGTGAAATACTGCATGTACGCATATAATAAACAACAAATCCTGATCTCACTTTTTCTTTAAAAAAAATAAAACAACCTTGTGTCTTAGGTCACTCACCACATATAGTGATCTCAGTGGTGTATGACGTTGATAAGTGGATGATATTTGGCATCTGTTTGAGGAGCTTTTTGGCCTCGTACAGCAGCTGCAGAACATATCTGGCATGAAGAGTCTGTGTGGAAAGGAAAGTGATTGACATGAGTCCCTAAAAGCACCCAAAACCTAAAACGAACAGTCAACAGTTCAAGTGATAAAGAGAAAGAAATACTCATACCTGCTGCTCTTTAAAACCATTGAGGAGAGCATTTGTGTCTGAGACGGAGAGAGGAAAGGACAGTCGGGGCCCGGTGTATGACTCAGGAACAGGGATCATGTTGAAGCAGGTTTCTCTGTCCAACCAGGGGTTGACAACCGGGTCCAGCAACTGGGAGATCAGGTCTGTAGGATACAGTGAGAGGAGGTGTTAACGCACTGATCTTCTGAATTAGATTGAAATAAATATAGAGGTCTTAAAACACATTACATTGTCTTCTCATGTCACAAAGTAACCTGGTCTGAGCTTACAAATCAAGGTATTCACATTATCCAATTTAAAAAAAACGTCAGGGTGTCAGGGTGAGTTTGCATGTTGCACAAAGGCAAGACATAAATTCAGTGTAAGATTCATTATGGATATCACAGTGCAGTCCTGCTAACAAGAGTGTATTTACCTTCACTGCTATACAACAGCAATTTTTTAAAGATTTATTTCTTTTTGTGCCTTTATTGGAGAGATAGGACAGAGTCGGAAATCAGGGAGAAAGAGAGTAGGGAATGACATGCGGGACAGGAGCCACAGGTCAGATTCGAACCTGTGCCGCCCGCTTGGAGGACTATAGACTCCATACATGGGGCGCGCGCTCTAACCACTGCGCCACCAGTGCCCCAACTGCAATTATTTTTAAGAATATTGTGTTAAGGAACGATAGGTGAGCTCAAGTTTTTCTTGGGGGTTGAAAAAAAGGAATTGTTTACCAAATAAACTACAACACGTATATTTGTAGTTCCTTGTTCATAAACAGCTGAACACAAAAAAAAACAAAAAACGTCCCCCTCTGCTCTGTGTGTGTGACCTCACTGTCATATTAAAAGACCACTCCAACATGCTAATGAGAAACTGATGCTGTCTAATTTATGCAAACAAACAAGGCAGGAACAGATATCTACCTTCAGGCCTATTTCTCTGAGTCTGTTTCCTGGTTAAACAAATGCACACACGACTGCACACATACACACATGATGTATATAACCTGATGAGTAGAAACATCATAGTGTGCTCGGCTTGCATCACTTATGTTGAAGATATAAAACCGATGAAGATGATGTTCTTTAATGACCTGAGGATCAGCTGGTCAATGGAGCTTTTTTGATTTTCAGATGGAAGAGTCGGTCAATACAGACTTAAGCCACAGCTATGTCAGACAGACAGACAGACAGACAGACAGACACACACACACACACACACACACACACACACACACACACACACACACACACACACACACACACACACACACACACACACACACACACACACACACACACACACACACACACACACACACACACACACACACACACACACACACACACACACACACACACACACACACACACACACACACACACACACACGCCTCCCCATTCACACTAGTTGCTAAGCAACAGGGTAAATGACATGACTTTTTAAAATAAAGACCAAAATAACTGGGCATGACAGCAAAAATAGAGTTAATTTCATGGAGGTGAAAAATAAATCTATATTTTAATCATTTCAGTTCCAGCATCACATAAACCTTAAAATGCTTTTTGAAGCTTTAAAATACATGACGTGACCATTTTAGCCTCACAAATCAAAGTTTTAGACAGAGACAGCCATTAAAAGGGCTGTATAGACAGAATGCACAGGGTGAAGAAAAATTATATCATCTTCACCTCCAATATTTCCTAATAACAAAGACTCAGCTTTTTGGACAGACAAAATCCTTTTTGATATCAGTATGTAGTAGAAAAGCTTTTGGCACATAACCTGGACCATTCCCGTTCAGCTGAGTGAAGTTATCGAGCATGAAGCTGAAGAAGCTGGAGAGCTAAAGAAAGACAAATGACGAAACATGTTTTAGATCTGTGCTGTGTCTGAAATCATCAGTTTTTAAGCATGCTGGTGCAGAGAGTCACCTGAAGCTGGTCCTGTTCTCCGGCGTATTCGATGGACTGAAAAATGTTCCAGGTGTACCGACGTCTCATCTCCAGGCGGGCCATGTAGCGTCGGTACCATCGCTGGATCAAAACAGCAGCCTTCATAGCTGCAACAATAAATCTGCTGTTTTTTTATTTGAATGCATGATGTCTCATGCCTAGACACCACATACGTGCAGTACATATTATCTCTTTTTATTATTTCTAGCACAGCAGGGCACAGTTTATATTTGCATTAAAAAGTGATGGAATGCAGACCTTAATTAACTGACTCATTGAAAAAAGGTTTGTTATTTCTGCTGCGTCTTTCATACATGCATACTGTTAGAAACATCAACGGGGCATGTTCAAAATGCACACACTCACACACTGATGCACACACACACTGATGCACACACACACACATCACGTGTCACAGAGTGATGTTGAGAGATGAGCAGGGTCTTACTCAGAGCGGGGTTGGGAGCCTTAACTGAATTATCTGTGAGGAAAAAAAAAAGAGGAAAAACTACAGCTGAGTATGAGACACTGGTAATTAATTCAACAATTAATTAAACATACACACACACACAATACGAAAAAAATAAGACACAGGGGAGGTCATGAACAAGAGGTTGACTGAAAAAAAGTTTCTCCAATTCAAAATAAATTTAGTTTGAATTGATATCAAAAGTACAAAATGCAAACCTTTATTTTGCACAAAAAAGTCTTTGGGCTTCTTAATTAAAATTACGATTGTTAATGTCTGATTAGCTTGTTTCAGCTTTGTTTTATGTGGACTGTGGAGCAAACAGACATTTGACTGTGTGTATACATTGATTTTAAAGTTTAGATACTAGAAGTTAGATACAGGAGTGCATCTTTGTCTTGTCTTGATTGAAAGTCTGTTTAAAGACACAACTTTGAAAGTTTACATTATGTCGTTCATCCCAAAGGCCTCGTTTAAATTCATTCTGTGTTGCTCCAATTAGTTCCGAACACTTCCGGCCTATTTGTGCTCATCTTGTCCTGACATGTCATCTCCTTTTTTCATAGCAATTGTTTTTCAAACCTTTCCTCAGGGGGCAACACATTCACATTTTCCTGCTGACAGCACGGGGAAAATGTGTGACAGACCCGGACTGTCTGAAGGAGCAAAAATAACAGCACCTGCCTTTTGAAGTGTGCACACATCTTTACCTTTCTCCACTACTTTGTCCTGCGTTTCTGTGGAAACAGAAGTGCCACATCCCATGATGACCAGTAATGAGGTCTGAGGGTCACATCAAATCAGTCCCAAGCAGGCAGCAGGTGGTAACATCTGGCAGGTGGGCATGAGACTGCAGCAATGAGACCTGAGGAGTAAAAACATCACTGTTATTATTCTGCATCACATGAGACATCACTGTCTGCTTTGTTAGATGTAAAAGGTCTCTGAAGATCTAAATAATATTAAATATAGTCTCACATCACAGCAGCAGCGTTTACTTAAAAGAAAATTGTCATTTATTGGGCAACCTGTTGCACAATTTTCCTTGAAATAGGTGTCAAGAAAATTGTAATGTCTTGACTTGGTAGTTTAGAGCAACTAGTGGAAAAGATTGATTGGAGACATTTTTCCAACATTTGAAATATAGTCAAAAGAATGTCACTTAAAAGAACAACGCTTCATAAGTATCAAATTAAACTCATTTTGGCTGCTAATCACGCTCCAACACATTCAGGCAGCATACGTATCAAAGCTTATACATGATGTATAATGAACAAATTAAACTATAAGGAAAATGTTGATTGTTGCGCAACAATTTCCTTTATTTTCACGTTTCATAAAAATCACTGCCTTTGATATCGCGTCCAGAAACAGTAAATCATCACGGTGTGTGTGTGTGTGTGTGTGTGTGTGTGTGTGTCGTGCGTCTTGGATGGTCCCTACCTGCAGCCTGTATCCGCGATATCCGGAAATCATAAATGGAAAGCACAATCCATGTGATGCACAGACAAACTTGAAGCGGTAGACTGAAGCTTTGGCTTTCTCTTAACGTCTGTTGCGGAAAGGTTTGAAGGTAAAAGTTCACAGGGGTGTAGTGTTTCCAGAGGAGCTGAGGAAGCTGAGGAAGCTGCGTGAGGAGGCAGAAAAGAGGCGGAGGCATCAACAGAACAGGTGGAGAGAAACCACAGAGGGGAGGAGGGAGGGACTGATGTGCGTCCTTAAAATCCGACGAGCTGGTTAGTTCAAGAGCTTTGCCAGTTAATAGCATTCAACGAGGAAGATGTCAGGTAACATCAAGTTCCTGACTTTTAAATAAAATGTCTTAAAAGTTAACTTAATTTTAAACAAGCTACTCCCTTAATCCCCTTTGGCCTGAAATACAGACAAGCCAAAATAGGACCTATTGACATGCATTATTGAAGAGATGTAGGTTAAGTGTATGAATGCATGTATGAAACCGTAAGTGTTTGGAGTGGCACGTGTACATGCGCACAGTGTGCATGCGCCTGTGATTGTAGGAGTGTGTGTGTGTGTGTGTGTGTGTGTGTGTGTGTGTGAGAGAGACGAATAAAGAAACCTTGACCTTGAAGTGAAGGGGCTACAAACAGACCTTCCTTGTCCAGTATGGTTCCCTTGCTCACGGGACCCTCGGCAGCGCCCGGCAAGTGAACTGGCATCTCCTCAGGAACCAGTCCCAATTTTGGTCCATGGGGACTTGAGCCAATGACCCCCTTGGTTCTCAACCTAGGCCTAGGCCACTGGTGACCAGATGTGGATTATTTGGGGCTGCAGCGGATGAAATGATCTTTAGCCTTTCTGGCACTTCCTAAAAGTTTTTTTTTTCTGGTGGTTGAAATAACATTTAATATATACCTATAGCAAAGATTAAGCTTCACATCTACTCTTGTTTAATACAAAAACAACAACATCTTATCCTTTATATTTAAATCCACAGGCCTGACAGCCAGCACTAACAGTTGTTGGCACCTAGCAATCTGACTGACTTACCTCCCCTTCAGAGCCGTTCCAAATTTTGCTGACTCTATAAAAAAAAAAAAAAAAACCTCACCTCCAATTGCTCTAAAAAAAACAAACATTTTAACTGCCAAATCGGTGTGTCCAACTTAAGACGCGTGTACAAAAACATGTTAGGCAAATACTATTTTAGAAGGAACAAAATACTTAAGAACTGAAGATACTGGCTGCTAATCACACTCACTCTTCAAAGTGCAGAAGAGTTTGTCAGAAAGCTGAAACACAACCTGAGCCACATCGAAAATTTCAAAATGCAAGTCACACCACTTGTATTTGTTGAACACACTGACGTTTAAAATTTTCCACACAAGTCTGCAATGGTTGAACTTTATCCCACTGATATGGCATCACTATCCTAAATTTGTATTTTACAAAAAAAATGAAACAGCTTAAAATTTAAAAGACTCTTTAATGATTAAGATAATAAAACTATTGGTCAACTCTTCATGCAGCATCTCTCGTACGAATCCTCTGCCGTACGAGTGTCACAGCAGCACTGATCTCCTGCACAGTGATGACTTTCAGTCTGTTGGTTTTTGATAGTCTGGAAGCCTCCGAGCTCACCAGACCGAGCAGGACCGGTTTGGGAAAACTGAGCCGACTGACCAGGAAGTCTGGATTCCTCATCCCAGCAGGATCGGCCTGTAAGAGAGATGAAACGTGAGGAGCAGAGATCTTTAAAGGAGTTACTTTAAATGATAGAACACCTTTGAGAGGAAGACTTTCAGGTAAAATTGATTAAAACCCATATTATACTGTTTTGTTCAAACCTCTTTATGAGCTCTATAGATGAGGGTGGAGTGAGCCCGAGTCCTTTTCTTCGTGTGTGATTCAGTCCTGCATGCTGCTCGGACAGGGGCCTTCATTTTTGAATAGGCTCAGTTTTGGGTTTTGAAATCTGCTCTTGAATAGAAATCAGTCAATAAATTTGACTGCAGCTTCTTCAGTGGCTTCCAGGAATAAGAGCGTAACAGAAACGAGTGTGAGAGGAGTGGATTTGATGTTTTAATGAGCACAAATGAAAACAGCTTTGCTTAATTAGGCCTAATTACTGTCACCTGTCAGCATGGCTTTGAAACCCTCAGCATGTGCGTTCAGACATCTTTGGTCTGTAGAGTTTGTACTTCAGACAAATGTCAAACAGAAGCAGGGACTTGACATGTTTGTGTTAAACATCACAGCGGATGGCACCCAGATCTATTTCAATTCACATTTTGAATGGACTGAACTATTTTAAAGCTCATAAATGTTTTATTTATTTTTATAAACATGAAGAAAGTACCTGCTTTTCTCTTTAATCTTTCCTAGTTTTCACCAGAGTTGACACTATTTGAGGATTACAACTCGTTCATATCTGTAAATCTTCAGTTTACTTCACATTCAACACAATCACAGAAAGGAGTGCTGGTAGTGTAGTGGTTAGTGTGCGCACCACATGTACAGAGGTTGAGTCCTCCAAGTTGGCAACCCAGGTTCAAATCCAACCTGTGACTCCCTTTCCATATGTCTTTTTCTCCCTGACTTCCAACTCTACTCACTTTCCTATCTCTACAATAGAGGTGTGAAAAGCCTGAAAATAAATTAAAAGAAAGACAGAAAGGAAACACTTGTTTTGTTTCAACCATCATTCACTTGTTAATAGACTGTAAAAAAAAACGAAGTAAAGCCTTTCCTATAATATCTATAGTTTATTTCCCAATTAAAGAAATGTCCTTCCTTCCTTCCTTCCAGAAGAAATGTTTCTTTGTTAGAACCCAAATACCTTCCTTTCTTCCTTCCTTCCTTCTTTCCTTCCAGCAATGTCCTTCCTTCCTTCCTTCTTTCCTATCTTCCTTCCAGAAAAAAATGTTTCTTTGTTAGAACCCAAGCTAATACCTTCATTCCCTCCTATTTTCGTTCCTTCGTTTGTTCCTTCGTTCGTTTGTTCCTTCCTTCCAGCAAAGTTCTTCCTTCCTTCCTTCCTTCCTTATGAATTATGACGCAGAAATGTTTCTCGACCAATGTGTGATGAATGTTATGCCTAACTTATACGTATATGTAAAAAAGGAGTAGGATTTTTTTCTTTGGTTATATAGAAAATGCAACACGATCATCCATAAAGGAAATGGAGCAAATATACAAGAGGAACAAAGAAATCATCTAAAAGAAGACCTTCTGGTGGATCATATGGATCAGAAGGCCCAGCAGAGGCCATCACCACCCTCCAGCACCCTCTCTCTCTCTCTCTCACACACACACGCACACTTACACGAGCCAAATATTTGTCACATCGCTGATTGTCCCTGTGACTGTGCAGAGATTTTGAGCAGTAAATCCATCATGTGTGTTGGTGGTCGTTGATGGTGGGGGGTGAACAGCTGTAGGAGGGGCTTTGTCAGATGAGGACGGCATTAGGTAAGGCCATTAGTGTCCTGTGGATTATTGTAATCCAGCCTCTCCATCACTGCTGGCTTGGTTGCTCATTCTGCAGTCGTTCTTGTCTGGTTTGGAGCAGGTTCGAAGATGGCTCTCTCAGCGAAGCGTTTCCTGCTGGCTCTGCTTCTTCTGGGAGTGAACGGTACAGTTTCAGTCTTTTTTCTCTTCTACTTATGAACACGTAATCTGTGTGATTTAAAACTTAAAATTGACAATCTCAAAGGATAAACTGATTCCTGACTGAACATCTGACAAATACAGCAGATTTCTTCAGTAAGCCTTGAGATTGTGATGCAGGTTTTCCCTTGGTGACATGTTTGATTTGCTTTCTTCCTAATGTGTTTAAATAGAGACAGGCTGATGCACAGATTTTGTTTGAGTGTCCTTACAGTGTTTTTTCTCTCCTCTGTGCTTCCTCGTACCGCTGCCTGACATGCTTTTGTCTTTGTCCATCTGCCTGAGCAGTGTTTATCAGCATCCATGCCCAAGAGGTAAGAAGAGACTCAGCAAATATAAGAGAGGATTTCACCCAAATACTGTTCAAGTGATGTAGATCCACCAGAAACATCTCATCCTGTTGTTTAAATGTCTCTACCCAGTGGAAAATGGTCAAAGCTGATTGATTTCCTTTGACATACTCAATCCATTTTTATCATGAGTCACTGAGTAGTACAGTGTCTTTACTGACTCATTGTCTTTAAAGTCATCCAAGAGACATTTCTGTTTAAATTTGATCTTGCAAACCAGCTTGATTTTTACTGACAATGGTTTGAGTGCATCAGAGTATACAATTGTGATTACATTTAATTAATGCAAATTGTTTTTACATGTTCATTTAAGGCAGGGGTATCTGAGACGTGGACCAGCAGGTCCTGCAAATGTGACTGTGAAGGAGGTGAAACCCCGACTGAGTTTTCCACCATCGGCTCTGGCTCCATGGTGCGAGGAGTGGACTGCATGCCCGGTATGATCCATCAAACACAGCCAAAACACAAACACTGTTAGTCTTCTGTGTCAGGAAACCTTTCCTCTTAATACACCCGTTGATTCATGCAAAAAGAAGGGCTTTCACTGATTAAATCAATCTGATTGAATTATGAAACTATTAAAATAGTTGTATACAGGCGTGAACTATGATGGCAAGTGTAAGATTAAACAATGAACTTGCAAAGGTAGGCAGAATGAGAGAGGGAAAACAAATATTCAAGTGCGTATATGTCTGGCTGCTGTAGGCCTTCAACATGTTTTTGAAATAGATTAACAATTGGTAAAATATTTTCTTGTTAAAACGGATATTTTTCTTGTGGAATCCATGAAAAGTAAAATAACTTGAATTGTAGACCAGATAAAACATAACTCTTTACATTTAAGAGGCTGAAACCCCTCACTTTAGGGTTTGAACTGTCAAAATAGTTGGCTGTTCAAATCTTGTCCATTGTTTAACCAACAAATCCTTTAAGCTCCACAGTGCTGATTAAACAGATAGAAGGTGAATCTCTATATGCACATGCACATGCATGAGTGCATTAGACTCCAGATTTGACACCACAGGGTGGACATGCTCCACTGGACATCGTCAGAGAAGATGATGCAGATGGAGCTTTGAAAAAGAAACACAAACACCTCCACCGAAGCTACACAGTCCTCTTCATCTACTATTCCTGTTTAGTTGAAAATGAGCTCTGCATCTGGATTTTAATTGAGAGAAATAAGTGGAATTTTTTAACTCTAATGAGGGCACATCATGTTAGAGAAATGTTATAAAAGCATCTGTCTTTTAATCTTAACACTGGACTTGTAGTAGGGTCAATATGGAGGGAGAAAATGCTATCATCACTGAGTCCTGACTTTGTAAACAACAGGCAACTAAAATCTCATAAGAATGTCCATTAGCTGCAGATGTGGTATTTTTTCGATCATATCGATCTTCCTGTTTTCCTGCAAACAGATCTCAGTCAAAAAACAAATGAAGATAAAACATGGGAAAGCCTTTAAGACCTGACTTGAAATGTGGGCTTTGGAGATCAAAGAAGGGGCGCCTGAAGAGTTAATCATCATTGAAGGGTTTTCCTCAGTAAATCAACGTGTGTCAAATGAGCTGCAATCACTAGGCAACCGTTGATTGACAGGAGAGGAAGTTGGGCAGATGATCATTATCTCAGAGCATTTTGCTCAGATTGTGGGGCTCATGATAGACTGTGCCCATCGCACAATCACAGAAACCAGTAATTACCACAACATGGGGCCAGTGATGATAAGTGATGAGGGGAGACAGAATGTCTTCTACTTTATTCTCAGTGTGTCACATTTCTCCATTGATTCAATAATCTGAATGTGTTTTATTTCAGTCCTCAAATACATTCAGGAGGAACAAGTGTCTTTCACATTGCTGTTATGTAAACACTTATCTCCTGACTCACACACTGCTGCTGCTGCTGCTGCTGCTGCTGCTGCTGTACACATTGTAATACAGGGATTAGACAGGATGTGACCCTGCACAGGTTAGGCTTAATCCAGTAGTAAACAGAAGTGCAGCAGGTTTCAGCTCTGAGCATCCACAGCTGATGTTTCATGAACTTTAAACAGAAAAAAACTCAAGCATGTCAAGCTCTCCCTATTTATATATTCATAAAATGCAATTACATAGTCCACTCAGGTCTTGCTTTAATGTGATTTTAGTGGAATTAAAAAGGTTGAATGGCAGATGAAAACATGCTCGCAACACAGAGCTAAAGCTGCGGAGAGGAGAACATGGCCATCTGTCTGCCTGCTGCCCTAATGGACATCACTGATCTCTCTCAGTGTGGAGAATTAAACTGCAGGCTTTTAGGAGGGGATGTGGGTCACACAGGAGGGGGCTTTAGGGAGCTAAAGGGTGTGAGCATGGAGAGAGTAGAAAGGATAGAGAGATGGAGAATTAAACGGCTTAGCACTGATCATTTCAGTGTTTCACTGCTAATCTGACATCTCTGTGTTTTATCCTCCATCCCAGTGATGACCTTCAAATCCATGTGGCCTGGAGGTCTTTAGGTGATATACAATAACTAATAATCACACAAGAGATTTACATTTTACAGCCTCTGTGTCTATGGTCTTTCTGCAGAGTGTCCATACCACAGGCCTCTGGGCTTTGAGGCTGGATCAGTGAGTCCGGAGCAGATCACCTGCTCTAACCAGGACCAGTACACCGGCTGGTTCTCCTCATGGCTCCCCAGCAGGGCCCGCCTCAACACTCAGGGTTTCGGGTAAGAAAAAGTCCAAAATGTTTCTATCAAATTGGGGGTTTAACTCAAAAACAGAAGACCAGGATGCAGACTGAAAGAAGAATCCATTGCAACAAAAATGGAAAAAAGGCTTACAATAGGGAATATAATATTACAAAAATGTCATGACTAGAAACAAAGTGGCAGAGAAACAGAGAAAGAAAAAATACCCTGTTAATGTTTGGGTAATCAGACAAAGGTGAGACAATTGAAAACTGACTTCATCAATCACGTAGTTTCAGTTCCAACTATGTTGAATACATGAGGCAACCTGAAAAAAAATGAAGAAATGAAGACAACAGCAAACAAACTTGCAATTCCTGAATTGTCCACTTGAGGTTGTATGGCTCTCAAAGTTAGATCCCATATTAAATGTCCTCTTATACTGCAGAAATAAACATGTTTACAGTCTGGTACTAGAAATGGTTTTCGTCTCAAGAGCTTATTTCTTTATTCAAGGTTGTCGAATAAGCTATTGAAAAATATGGAATTAAACCACAATCTACAAATGTTCATTACGTATTTTACCATGTGGTTATTTGAATATTATTTGACCACAAATTAAACGTTTAACAGTATGGTTATTTCATTTTAAACGGCACTTGTTGTTTGGCCTGTGAGCTCTGTCATTGGATAGTCTGAAGAGTTGCAATGCATTGTGGGGCAGTTGAGTATGTGAGCTGCCGTACGCAAAAATTACTAACTTTAAATTAAGAACGCATTACATACTATATTAGACGTCACACTTGAAATTATGTGATTTCAAACACAGCCATTAAAATAGGAACGGGTAATGCACAAAATTAAAACAGGAAATTATTACTGAACTATCTATAGAATGAAATTGAAACTATTTCAAGATACAAATAAAAACATTAGCAGCATCATGTAACCGCGTGTATTTTGATTGTTTGACAACAAATGCATGGATCTGTTCAGATTTTAAAACATTAAATGTTGCTCCCGCCAGACACAGTCGACTGTTCTGCCTCAGTGAGAGACCCTCGTAAACAAACGTCTGAACGCGCCATCTGTCAGGAACAGACAGAATGAGCAGAAATGCACTCAAACAAAACGTGACCCATCGCTCGTTCTGTATATTAAGGTGCATTTGGTGAGGTTGGCATGCAAATATGCTCCTGCTTAAAGACATACAAATATACAAATAAATAGAAATAATCATCATGCACCGAGAGCTGCATGACAAGATATGCTTTCAGAAATTGCTATGAGCTGTCACCTGTCTGTAGAGATGTACAGGTGTGCTTCAAGGTCCAATGACATCATAAAAGGGTGTGGTTAAAGGTACCAGAGGGCATACACCCGACCAACAACAAACATGGAACCTTTGATTAGAGAGGGAAGCAAGAATCAGCGTTTTATCCTGGCTTTACATTCATCTTTAAGGATGCATTCAGGGAAACTTCTAACTTTTTTTTGATAAAGTGATGGAAGAAATACGAATATGATATTTCGAGTTAAACTGCATAGCCTGACATGTTGCATCATATTCACTATGGATTATATGCTTGTGTTCCTCATGCAGGTGTGCCTGGCTGTCTAAGTTCCAGGACAGCAGTCAGTGGCTGCAGATCGACCTGATGGAGGTGATGGTGGTCTCAGGGATCCTCACTCAGGGCCGCTGTGACGCTGATGAGTGGGTCACAAAATACAGCGTTCAATACCGATCAGATGAAAAACTCAACTGGATCTATTACAAAGACCAGACTGGAAACAACCGGGTCAGTTTAAACCCTGTCATAATGGTTCAGCCTTTTCAACTATTACTGATCTTTCATTTGGATAGTTATGGCTTCAAGGCTTCTTACAAATGAACGCTTATAAAATTGTTTCTTTGCAACATGTTTTGAGACATTGTCATTCATTAATTAAATGATCTTTAAAATAATTTTTCATTCACCCTTGTGTTGCCGCTGTCATTCATTCAAAGCTCTTCCATCCTGACTTTGACCCCTCTTTCCTCAGGTGTTCTATGGAAACTCTGACCGCTCCTCGTCTGTGCAGAACCTCCTTAGGCCGCCCATCGTGGCGCGCTACATCCGCATCCTCCCGCTCGGATGGCATACACGCATCGCTCTGCGTCTGGAGCTGCTGCTCTGCATGAACAAATGCATGTGAACTTCTCTCCTCCAAGCGTCCCCCGAGGCCTCGTCCCAAATCGTAACCTAAAGCCCCAATTCTAGAGTGTGTGATCCATATCATATTGTCCACAGATTGTCCTGCAGAAGAACCACAAGTTAAGCCGAAAGGTCCTGTAAAAACATTTAAACTACAAAGAAAACAGAGTTAAGATATTTGTTTGATATGCAGAATGAGCCTTCATTCACCCTACTCTCCGTTGTCTGTGTCGGACCAGTCTCACGCTGCAGGCTTTAATCGGCTGAGTTCTCAGTAGATTAGTCCATTTGAAATGAAATGGCATAAATTCAAAGCAATAATTAGGTTTGAAGAGAGAGGGGCAGCGTTGCTATGGAGGTTTGATATCCTGGTCTGAGACAAAAACGTGTCCTCCTGTGACCGGTCTGATCAGTTCTGTCTGCTACACCTGAAATTTTCCTGCTAAACTGTGGATGTATGCTTCTGCACCTCCCAGATGGTCTCTCCCCTTCATTAAAAAAAAAGAAAGAGGAAAAGCTGTTAAATATTTTTTTTCAAACTGCCGACAAAGCCCAAGAAAAGACCAAAAGTATTGATCCTACTAACCAGTTTGGATTGTGATCTGTATTTGTGTAAAATATTTTTTTTTGTTAAATTTCTGAAAACAATTCAAAACACATCAGTGAGCCGTACTGCCACCGTACAGAGAACATGGTCACTTGAGTTTATATCAAGTAACACAAACATTGTAACGTTGCTCCAAATACTCCGTTTCAATGAGGATCAAATGTGTATTCATACGCTTCTGGAAATAGTCCCTAAAATATTTCAGAGTACTGTTGCTAACAGTTACAGCCCCCTGCTGTTTTCAGTTTTTAGTTTTGCTTTCTAAAAAAAGTTCCAATGATTTTTTTTTTATACATAAATGTACGTCTTCAGTAAAGTGTGAGACAGAATCATGTCTCCTGACAACAACAGTTTTGGGATTTTTGGTCTTTTCATGAGATTTGTTGGTACCAAGTAAATCTGAAATCAAAGCAGGCTTTTCTTGTTAAATCTACCTGTGATTTCACTTCCTGTTTTGCCTTTGGTGTTTGTAAAAACTTGTGATTATCTCAGGCACTCGTTACTTAATATCACTCTGTTGTGCTTTATAAAGATTGAGGGTTGCAAAACTCACTTAATATGCAAATCTGGTTTTGTACTGTGGTTCACTCCTGGCTTTTTTTTTTCTGTATTATTTCAATTCAGTTTCCCATGATGCTTTGAGAATACATTTCAGGGACTTTTTTTTTTCTCTGCATGTGTGATCCTTATTGTATCCTTTTCCTTGATTAAATCAATAAATAAAACCATCTCATGTTGTGTGTGCGTCTGTGATACAAAACAAACATATGAGCCGTTCAAAAATGTACAGTTGGCTTTTATTATGAGACCCAATCGTTTTTAAAGTAGAATGGTCAGTATAGATACGCTCTATTATTTCTATTTACACCCTGTAAGAAGTGGGAAACAGTTTAATGAAAAAAAAGGAACTCATGTTTTAGGGAACACATTCATATTTGTAAAAGAAAAATTCTCCTCAGTTCTGAGTAGATGTGATTTACGGGCCGGGGGGGGGGTTGAAGCCTCCGATTCCATCTGAAGGGTTTCGACAGTGAGCTAATGTAAGGCTTCAGGTCACTGGCAAGGCAAGCTTTGTCATCACTCTGTCCCATAAATGATCCCACATCAGCAGTCGTTTACAATCATCCACAATCAGGATTTCCTTAATACACAACGGGGGGGGGGGGCAGTTTAAGCCGACCAAGGTCACGTTCAAGGACAAACGTATTGCAGAGCATGTTTTGATATTATATGTGGACACTTAACGTCAATTACAGTCTCCTTCTCTTTGCTATATCGGGCTCCAATTTAACTAGCCTCTGATTTGACTAGAACGATCTGCTTCAGTCTGACTCTCTCAGTCAATGTTATTGCTTTCAATCACACAGGTGGTCAATTGGTTTTTATTTTTCTTGTTTGTGAATTTTCATCCGATTGACAGATGAGAAACAAAACATGATTTTATTTTTTTTTTTGTCTTGGATTTGCACAAATTTATTCCATTCCCTGTTTCTGTGATATAACAGCTTCTCTTCTCACTTTAAGTTTTAAAACCACAGAAGAAGAAAAAAAGAATAAAGTGAAGACTGCGAGGAAAACTCTGCGGTGTATTCTGACCAGGCCACAAATAGTGTTTTGTTCTAACTTTGCATCGTCCACATGTCAGGAACGAGTAAATGCTTTCATGAGTGAACCCAGTTCAGTGAAGTCATCCCTGATCATGGCTAGAAATATTCTAATGAAAAAGTTGTAATGCAATTCCATTAATAAAACCAATTTCAGAATTACAAAAGGCATTTATGTAAACCTTGATGACAGCTTTTTAAATGCACACAGAATAATGTAAACATGTACATTAAAGGAGAAGTCTGGTGCTATTTTATAACTTTCTTATAGATATTAAAAATCCTTCTTCTACATTTCTCAACAAATTTTATGAAACAAAGGCAAGGGGCTGCAATGATGAGAGCATATTCCAGTAAATGATTACAATAATAAGAGGTATACAACACTGAAACACAGAGTTTTGCAATACTGGAAATGTATAGTCAGCATTTATTTGATCTATTATCTAATTTCACGACAGAACTATGGCATTTTGATCACAAGCATTAAGTCATCTACCTGCTATATGCACTAGCACACATTAATGTTGCTTTGCAGCATCTTGAGCTAAGTTAATATTTCTGCAGAACTATCAAGAGCTGTTTTAACAAACCCCCTTGCCTTAGTGTCCCAACATTATCAGAATGACCTCAATCAGATGAAGAACAGGATTGTTGTTTTTCATGCAGAGGAGTCTCCATAATACCTCTCTGAGACAAAAGTACATGATTTTTTTTTTAACAAGACCCAGAAGGATGTTCCAGTTCTGAACAGACACTACACCAAATGAGTAAAATAGTGCACTTGTAAGGGGCTATTTTTAGCAGCGGTTAAATACACATTAGGTTACCTGGGGAGCAGTTGAAGCGTCAGGTCAGCGCGAAGGATTCCAGATTAACTACAGGGCCAATGGTATGACCATGTTGCTCGCTTTTTGCTGTTTATAGAGTTAGAGCTATAACACTCAGTATATAAGGTTTTGAATATACAGACACCGCGTATAAGGATGTTCATTTCAGTGTTGCTTTTGATCTTTTCATTTGATTTGTTAACTTGTAGAAGTATAAAAAACACCAGACTTCACCTTTAAGATCTTAAAGGTTGTGGGTGACGTATGCCTTTTCACAGAGTTCACCCGGACTTGCCTTCAACACTGTATGTTAAAGGAAAAGTCAGTCACCTAAAGAGGCTACACTTTTCACCACTGATGGGCACCAAAGTGTTGATGCACATTTCTTGCTGTTAAGGCTGTAGACGAAAGTAGCATGGCAGCATGGAGCTGGAAAGCTGTTGTAGCTGATGAATGAACTGAAGAACACAAAGTGGGGCTCCTTAAAGAGTGGGACATTAAGCAAGTTGCCATTAATGTTTGTAAAGGACAGAGACTAACAGTGTCACTCTGTCTGCTCTGCTACCAAACCCTGTTGACAAAAAAGCCTGACTCGACTCTGAACTTCAGAGCTGATGTCATGAAGGTGATGGGCAGATTTTTTTTTTTAACTAGGTAGATATCCTAGATTTGTTTTTCTACTTGGGCAACAAGTATCTGTGAATTTTTTTTTTTTACATTCTGATAATACAACAAAAACAGAAAAAGGGTCAAAATAATGTGATATGACATGAAAATCTGTTCAATTGAACATAAAAAGGACATTCACCATTATTAAATATTTTTCGTGACATATTGTATTATCAACACATAAATATCTATGCATTTCTCTGTGTCGAAACTAAAGCTCTTGCAATTACACTTTTATCTCTATATTACCTTATAATATTCCCATATAGCCTACATACTGTGTCATTTATAGCTTATATCCTTGAATTTATAACAAATAAACATTTAATAAATAATGTTGATAGAAATCTTTTTTTTTTTTCTTCTGTCATTGTTGTTGTTGTTCTTATCAAATATTAGAGCATGAAAAAACATTTGAGTTTATTGGCCACTGGTTTGACAGCAGCTGTCCGATGTTGTTGCTGTAGCGTCCTTTGGCCAGAAGATGGCAGCAGAGAGGCCGTACAGGCAGTGTCTCCTTGACTGGAAAGATCAGAATAACATTTGACTGATACCACAGTCGCACCCTCTTTCCCGTCTTTGATTTCCTACACAGCACTGTTACTGCTGAGTGTGTTTAGTTTTTGTAGATTTCAGACACATAAGCATCAACAGAAGAACTACGTTTCTAAACGAGGATCCAGTGAAACAGGTTTTCATGTAAACTTGCACTACAGTACCATGATGTTGGTGTCTGGCAGAGGCTCTCAGGGTGGAGACACAATTGAAGTGACTCGGGTGGGGGTGGGGGGGGGGTGTTACAGCGCGGTCTCCTTCAGGTCGTTGAGGTTTGGCATCCTAGTGCGGGAGGCTCGGGTAAAGGTGGGTCCGTTCTGCCCCGGTTTGATGCCCAGCTGTTCTGGGGTGAACTGAGCGCCCTCTGCCCGCTGCAGAGCCGACACGTGCCAGCTGGACTCGATCTGCCCGGGAAGAGGGTAGCTGGTCTTGCGGCTCTTGGCCTGCTGGGTGGAGCTGCTCACCCCGGGGTGCCCCCTACTCTCGGCGTGCCCTCGACCCTCGGGGTAGACTGGTTTGGAGGAGGGCTGAGGGGGGTTGGGGAGGGGGGCTTGGAAGCGCAGGTCAGGGGGAGGGGGAGGAGGTTGTCCTTGATTCGAGGAAGACGGCGAGAGATGAAGGAGCCGGCGGAGCGACTTCAGGGGTTGACTCTGTCAGGAAAGAAGCAAATAACTAAAAATGAAAACTATTATACATGTTTCCATCCTTCTGTCTACCCATCTCTCATCTCTCTATCCATCCATCCATCCATCCATGCATCTATATTGCTGCGTGCATTGCGCCGTTTCATTGCCAGGGGCAACCACTGCTGTCAAGTGCTCGTCTTGATCTCTCGCAGAACTGCAGCCAAGTGAGGGAAGAAACTTAGAGATAATTCAAGCTTCATCTTATGAGGACGGTTTAACAGAGATGACGGACATACTGCGGCTGGTGTCAGAGGCGGTTATTATGTGTTTCTTTAGATATCAACTGTATTTGGACTGATGTGTCCACTTCCATTGAACGTCAGATGACCTTAAAGAAGATGAGTCTAAAGGCCTATCTGTCTATCGATTTAAAATATACGGTTGTCAGAAGAAGGCTGAAGACTGACGGAAAATAAAGACTTTTCAAATTGAGACATTTACTAGATGTGGATCAGATTCAGACTCGAGAACATTCACATTTTGTCCACATCTGAGTCCCTATCAGGTAAAACGTCTCTCCTTTTGTCCAATTCTTTCAAATTAACACAACTGGTTTTGATGACATGCTGCTATGTTCATAATGTTATTTTAGTGAGAGAATTTAAACTTAAATTTAAAGAATTTGCCCAACATGTACATGTACATGTTTCAATACTTAGGCCTTGGGATAACATTTAGGGAGAATGTCAATACCATAATAAGGCCGACATTAATGGAAACATATTTTCTTTTAAAAACCTTAATACTAGGATTCTCAGCAACAGGCAACAACTTAAAACCCTTAAGTTGGGTTCTTTGTTGGGTTCTGTATGGCTTTTTTGTGTTTTGCCCAAACCTAAAAGTGGTTACTACGTTGCCGAAATAACAACAACTCCACACACACTTTAAGGGCTGTTTGGAAATATAATACCATCATTTTTGTGAAAGAAGGTGCTGTGATCTTTAATCACATACGACCTTACATCTCCCATGTGTCCGTACCTGAGAGTGTGAGTCCACTGGTTTGTCTGGTGGCCAGTCATTGACTCTCTCTCTCTCCCTCCCTCTGTCCCTCTCTCTCTCTCTCTCTCTTTCTCTCTCTCTCTCTCTGTCTCGTTCCCTGCTCTGTTCCCGCTCTCGGTCTCTGTCTCGGGATCTCTCGCGGTTTTTCCGTCGGCTGCCGTGGTGAGAGGACGACTTTGAGCTCCTCTGCAGGGACATGTGCTCTTGTCCGTTACCAGGAACCTGACATATGAGAAAGAACATACAGACACTTCATTATGAGCTGTCCCAAAACCACTATGAATATCCTGATGAGGTTCTTCATGCATACCTCTCACAGCAGCTGACAAGTCACAAAGAGACGAGGATGGTGATCAACAATGACTGATATGAAAAATATTCTCTGAATGTTTGTGTCTAAATATGATTTGACTTCAATCTGCTGATTAGATTTTTGCTAATGGATCACATGACAAAATACTCATGCCTTTCATTATTTAGAATTGGTCGAGAAAACATATTCAAAAAGTCAGAGATCACATATAAACTGATAAACAACTAAACGTTAAAGAAGCTGATGATGGGAAACAAATGACATTACTCAAATCTTAGACTACAAGAGACAATAGGAGTGTGAGCTGATACATTTAGGCAGAGCCAGGCTGTTAATCCAAACGTATAAGCATAGTGCTAAGCTAGTCTAACTTGCAGCTATCTGCAGCTTCATGTTTAAAAGATATGATAGTGGTATCGACCTTCTCTTTAAGCCTTAATAAGCTTCAGTGATCTATGTTTTAGGACTACCATACAGCACAATACAGAGTCATTGAATGTCTACAGGATGAGTTGAGATACATGTGTGGGTTCATGAGCGTACAAAGGCATTGAATGCATTCATGGCCCTCATGTGATACTTTCTTTGAAAAGGATGAGTCTCGACGTGTGGGCCTCACAAACAGCACACACTGCAGCATGAAATCAATGTCTTACAATGCAATGTGAATGCAGGAGGACTGCTATTGACATTCATTATAGCGAGACAAAATGGATGCACATACAGCGTGCAGTATTAGCCCCAAAAGGTATTTGAAATCCTTTCAATTTGGAAAATTTTACAGTCAATCAGTCATCGAGCCCTTGAGAGGATTTCAAAAAGTAGGTCATGTGTGAGTCAACATGCAGCCGTAGTGTCGAGGTTAGATTACTGGTGAGGCAGGGTAGGGCGCGGGAGGCTGGTGTTGTACCATAGGCGAGGCCACTACAGGTAGGACTTTGACAGCTGAGTTGTGCTTTAAGCTATTCTTTGAGCTAAAGAGGGGGAAAAGGCTTTTCTTGATGCTGGGGTTCCTCCCGTCCTCCATGTCCGTCTGCGGAGCAAAAGACGCACAGCCACAACTCTCAACACAAATCTCCGACAGCAAACAATGTTTCTTTCAATTTCTGTCAGCTGAAAGAAATCAAACTAAACAATAGACACAACAAATATTTTGGATTACAGTATGAAGATTTGATTGTTGAATGAAATAGAGAAGAAGTCAATGTGGGCCTTAATGTTATTATTTCAGTCATCTCTTGATTTAAAGAACTGACCCTGTCCCAAGTGAATGACAAAGCACATCATCACAATGAAGTCTGACAGGGCTACAAATAAGATGATGTGTTGTAAACAAGCGAGCACGTTGGCTTAGTTAAACACAAAAAAGGGGACTCTTAACTGTTGTGATATTCCCAAACTGCACAGGCAAATTGTTAAGAGTGCAAAACATGGGTAAAAAGGCAGAACATTTCAAAAGAAAAACATTTCACACATTTTTATACTCATCTTATAAAAAGTGCAACAATAAAAAAGATTTAAGACAGTGCACGGGAAAATGACTTGACATTCTATCATGAGGTACTTAAAGGATGTGATTTTTACCACTGAGGAGACAAATACTTTCTTTGATTTCATGATGGAATTCACAGAAGTTTTTTCACCGGTCTTACTGATCACCATTTACTTTACAAATACAAACATTGTAAAACATTGTAAAAAAGGACATTTTCCACAGGTGGAGACATAAATGATCTTACTATTTGTGTCTTCTTCTTCTTCTTTTTAATGGATCTGAAGAAGCCTTGTTTTTCCTTCTCTTTGATCGGCTCCGGAGGATTCATGACCATCGCTTCGGCAGCAGTCCTACGAGACAAATGTGGAAGATTGTGAAAATGATTCATGTTTTATAATAAGTTTGCTTAGCACTGAATCTGTCGTATTCCACGTTACTACTGGGCTTAAGAGTAAAAAAGGGACACAAGTAGCAGAGCGGAAGACAATAACTGATCTTTGAATAATCCACTTGCAGATAATAAATATCCCAGAGAAAAAAAAGGAAATAACCATCTCATTTCAGGTCCTTGAGACAAAGTTGAAAATGTTTTCATTCTTTATAATTGGGACCTTTATAGAATTAAACTCTGATTTTAAAGCAGCACCACAAAACAATCTGAAAGCACTCAAAAATCTGATGGATCTAAGTGAGTGTGACAAACTTTAAAAAATGATTTTAAAAAGCTTGGGGTGACGGGAGCATCGTGGTTAGTGCGCGCGCCCCATGAAAGTGGTGCGGCCCAGGTTCAAATCCAACCTGGGGCTCCGTTACCGCAAGTCGTCTCTCTCCCTGATTTCTGACTCTTTCCAATATCCTGTCTCAACAATAAAGGCGCAAATAGCCCAAAAATAAATCTGAGAAGAAAAAAAAAAAAGAATCTGAAAAAGCTGTGATAGAAAATTCACACGAACACAGAATCTGACTTTAAATGACTTTCATCTCTCATCTAGTTACAGAGACTTTATTAAGACAAAACAGACCATGTGAAGGGGAAGAGCGTACAATGAACATTATGAAATACCGTCAGTAAAATAAATGTCTGAATAATTCTTGTAAACAGTACAAAACGTGTTTGTACTAACCTTGATATTAAGACGGGTTTCATACACACATAGGTTTCATGTCTACCCTGGTCAGTTTTATTCTAACAGCTAAGTTGTAAACAGTTCAGAGATGTTGTGCTGTCCGATTAGTTGTATCTATGAGCGGCCCATTTGAATTAAATTGAATGACATGTGAGTTGGGAAGACCTTCTACCTTTTTAACTGTGGATGCTCCAGTTTGGACCCAAAAAAAATAAATCCTCACCAGTCAAAAGCTGTCTGACGTTTGGAGTGGTTGGCCATGGCGACAGGGTCTCCAGGTACAACGGGTACGACCGGCCCTCGACCCTGCCCGACGCCATCGTGGAAAGAGGAGGAGTTATCTGGTCGGGGGGAAGGGACTGAAGACAAAAACAAAACGGAGAAAGTAATATACAAAATAAATAGATCTATTTTATCAGCAGATCTCCCTAAGTTCTTCGTTTGCAAAGCTTAAAGAAACCATTTTTCCTCATTATTTTCATTAATCTGTAATGAAAAATGTTTTCTTCAAAAGATTCTGTAATTATTTTTTTTAAATTACTTTCACTTATATTTCCCAAATCCCACTGTGTCCTGTTTGTATAAATCCAAGTTGTATTCTTTGCCTCTTTCATTGTGTATCACTTCCTGTATGATTGTTAAACGCAATAAAACACGGCAGGTTCAGAAAGAAAATGTTGTGTTTTTTTTCCAAATTTAACATTTCCTGTGGTCCTTTTTAGCTGTTTTTTTTTTTCCTTTCGTCTTTTAAACAGGATTATATAATGGATGTGTCTGCTTCTTTCTCTCAGAGTCAAAACTGAACTGAAGTACTTCTTTATGCACCTATTATCAGTCTCAGTCTCCAAGAAGACATGCAGTCGGCTGAGACTTTCAGTTCTTTTACATTGAGACTGAGAAACTTAAAAAGTGAAAATGAACAACAGAAGTTTGATTATTGAGATTTTCCATTACGTGTCGTCATCAGGTGAACATTTTGTTTATGTTTATGTTTTTTTAATTTTCAAAATCCCAGCCATACATTTAAATAGTAGTCTAATTAACCAGTTCTACATGCTTGAACTCAATAACCCTTATGTTACATGGAAAATTAAATTAAATTATTAAAATGGTTACCACCTATGTAACTCACTTCTCTTAAGGAGCAACTGGTGAAGCACACAGAAAAAAAACATGTTGTCATTGAGCTATTCCTGGCCCCTACCACGGTAAAAGCTGCCAACTCTCCGTGGCATGGACTCAGTGAAGATCATCCGGTTCTCCTTGGAGGATCCGCCGTCCTCAACATGCGGGTCGTGATACATCCCGACCTAAGACACACGCACACACACAACAAAACCAAACAGAAAGTTCATCAGAATCTTCAGCTTTACGATCGAGAATCTCCATGTACGTCTCTTCTAATCTTATCATTAGCTGTCACATTCTCCGCTGGCTCACATCACAAGACATTGGGGACAATCTTAAGAGCTGTTCAGTGACGTAACATTTATACCAGCGACAACGTGCAGTGAAGCTGTTGGCCTGATAGAAACAGAGAAAGCTATGGAAACCAGCGTTCAGAAGAGCTACTGTCTGTGTTCAGTGAAGTGGTCTGGGGGGTCGGACCTCGTTTTTAGAGCGCTGCGTATGATAAGCAGCAGCGTTGTCCCTCGTAGAGTCTTTGATGGGGGCACAGGGGTGGCTCAAGTCTTTAGGGGACTGCTCACTCTGTTGGGAAGACGGACAGGCGCAGGTCAAAGCAGACTAAAAAAGCAGCATGAAGCAGAGGCAATGATAATGTGAGACAGTGACAGACCCTGCAAACACACACCAATTCAGGATCACATACAGTACATGCACTACTAAAGTAAAGATTCACCTTTTGACACTCCCGCTAGTCACAGCTGAATAATAAATGCCTCATTATATATCCATACTATTGGCTTTTTACAAGTTTAAAAGACCCTCTTGTCTTTATCTTAAAAAAGGTAATACATATATCATAATTCTTACTTCATTGTCATACATGCATTCAGCTGCAGAATATACATTTTATTATTTTGTTTAATTCAGCCCTAAAACTGAATTTTTTAAAAATAACTGTAATTAGTCTATTTTTTCTTAAAAAGCAATAAGAAAGTAGGATCCTGCACCTTCTGTTATCCTGACATTTTTCTGATTCAGTATTGGTCAAAGGTGGATGTTCATGTGAGATAAAGGATCCTGTCTTAACCCTTCAACAGTGCTATTGTCAGCCTTTTGTTTTTAGTGGTAGTTATTGGAAACATTCACCCTAACATTTCATCTTCCACTAACCCTGGTCATGTCATCTGTGCAGCTCTCTCTGGACGAGCTAACCGAGTGTCCTGTCAGGGTTGTCCGGTGCTGCAGCTGAGGGGAGAGGAGCTGCAGACTGCTGGCACGTGTTGGTATTGCCTGTCCCGGCGCAGGCAGGCCCGCCATTCCCCCCTCCACCCCGTGTGGTCGGTGACGCTCCCTCCTCACGTACATAGAGTGGCGCTGAGGCCTTTGCTGGGAGGAGAAGGGTGAGGTGTAGCCCAGGCCGTAATGATAAGACTCATGTGGAGAAGGTAGAGTGTGTGTGGAAGGCATCCCAGCTCCTCCAGGGTCTAAGAGCTCCGGAGCGCCGGCCTCCTCTGGGGAAGAGGAAGACAAGAAGAAAGAAAAGATCACAGTCATCACATCTTTCATTCTGGATTATTCTAGTATATTGAAGGATCAGCTGGGTGAAAAATGTCCTAGACCAGTTTGTAAAGTCTACAGTAACATCATCAACTTTCTTTTATTTCAGTCCTAGATTTGTAGAACTATAAAAGAGAGGAAAACTAAAGATGAGTAGCAATATGGGTTCACCCGTGTTTCCCACAAAATGACACTTACCGGTAGATTTACAGAGAAACATGATACTAAAACAAGTCTCTTTCTTTGTCTGTGTATCTCTGCAGAGCATGTGATGGTGAGTAAAACCTTCCTGGGACAGCAGAATAACAGGTGGGGAGAAGGATGAGCCATGGGGAATGCTCCACTTATTCATCTTTGGTGGTGTTGTTTGCTCAGACACATAAATCAAAATAAACAGGATATCTTTGCAATTCCTTCCAGGCATTACAAAGACATCATGTTCTTTAGTATGGGAAAGTCGTAAGGTCACTGTGACCTTGACAATAAACCTAAAACCACTGAAATCTGATCACATCATTCTGTAATTCAAGTTGAATTTGGTCCAAATCTTTAACAGAGGGTTCTGAACATTGCTGAAACTCAAAACACTTCAGTAGCTGGAAAAAGATGTGAGTTTGCCTTATTGTTTCCATAAGTGATGAATGATAATTAAGGATGAATTAACAATGTTGAGGATGAAGTTGACATATCAGTACAAACCTGACTCTTGAACCTACCTGGTGTTAAAGGTTTATGTCTGGATTTGTGTCTGGACGAGGAGTCCAGTGTGCTGCTCTCCATTCGGACGTTGCCGCTGCTACGCGAAGCGGGGCTGTGTCCAGATCGATCGCTGTGTCGAGCAGAGGGGCTGCCGGGCGGCCCGGGTGGACCTGAAGGAGCGTTCAGGTCTAAGCAGCTGGCTGGGAAGAAGCGAGCACTGGGCTGCATCCCAACATTGGCGTTGGCGTTTGGGTCATCTAGGTGGAGTCGACCATCACTGAGGTTCCCTACAGATTTAGAATCGCTCAGCGCGCTGTGGCTCTTAGACAGGCTGAGATAAGAGGCTGAACTCTTTGAGGACGAGGACATGGACCCATGGGTAGAATCGGCCATACTGTGGGTGTGTCGGCCATGTTGTTTTTCTGCTGCAGACTGCAGGGTATTGTTCTTTCCTTCCAGGAAGGTGTGGCGGCTGGCCTGCTGCTGCTGCTGCTGCTGCTGCTGTTGCTGCTGCTGCTGAGAGCGAGAGGAGCTGGATTTGCTGTGGCTGTACTTCCCTCCGTGTCCCTGGTCAGACAGCTTCGGGGACGGTCCCATGCTGAAATCAAACTCTGTCTTGCCTTTTGTGTCTTTTGGACTGAGGAGGTGCGGCAGGTTGTTGTTGGCTAGGTCTTTGCTGGATGAGGCTGAACGATTGAGGGTTTGGGACAAGTACTGGCCCTTTGGGAGGAGTTGAGGACTCAGACTGGAGGGGGGTGGCTTGTTCCCGTTGAGGAAACCCTTGTTGCTGAGGTGATGGAGGTCGCCATGGCGAGGGAGGCTGGAACATTCTTTGCTGTTGGAGCGACGGCTCGTGCTCTTTTGGTGACTCCTAGAGGAGAGAGACAGATCAGCATTGTAAGACAACTAACAAACCAAACTTTAGAACTAAAATTAAACTTAAAGTTCTTATTCCGACAATCCCAAGCGTGCTTGATCCAAGAAATGTTTAAACAGTTTCACTTTTATTACTGCAGGATGAAAAGCATTTGGTTCATAACTCACAATGACAGTTCCATTCCAATTCCAACTCGGGTCGTTAGCATCTCCTCTGATATTTTCATTTCAGAGGTACAGCATGCTTTCTAATGATGCATTATATTTAGATGTAACAAGAGAGAGATCTATCTGTCAGAAAAGATTTCCTAAAAGCAACTCTTCAAACAGAGGTGTCTATCACGGTTTTTACTATACATTATAAACTAAAATCAGTCCCAGTGTTTAAAGACATGGATTCAAATTGCAAAATTCTCTCCCTACACTGGCTCCCAGTTTCTGCTCGCATCAAATTTAAAACCCTGCTGCTCGCTTACAAAGCAGCGACAAATACTGCTGCTCCTTACCTAAAGTCTGTCATCCAGGTGTACATCCCCTGACCCTAACCCACCCACTATGCTCTGCCAATAACAGGTGTCTGATCCAACCTTCACAACAGTGCCCTAAGTCTCTAACTAGACTCTTCTCCTCTGTCGCCCCCCCAGCGGTGGAACAAACTACTAAACACCATTCAATCAGCAGAGTCCCCTGTACCTTTAAGAAAAAGCTAAAGAACCAGCTCTATCATGAATACCTAAGCACTTAATGATATTGATGATGATGATGATGATGATGAGGAACAGCTGTCGTTGTCGTGTTTTGCCTCGGTCCGATCGGACTTAAAGCTGTTAATTTACACTTACTGACGTCAATTCCTCCTTTCTAGATCCTTGCTTGTGTTGTGTTGGATAAGAGCGTCTGCCAAATTAATTGTTGAATTGTAGAAATTGAATTATGGAAGAACATCGCAAGATGAAGCTGCAACAGAAAGCTTACATATAGGCTCTAACCTTGTAGGAACTGTGTTCTCTCCATGATGGTGCGTTTTCCTTTTGGAGGAGCGCGGCAGGTTGGGAGATGCAGGGGGAGGTCGTTCTCTCTCTGCCTGTCTCAGAGGCTGGAAGGCTGGATGGTTCAAACTCTGCTCAGTCAGGTAACGCTCAGTGGGGTTCAGCAGCAGCAGGCTCTGATGGGAGCGAAAGGGGCAACATACTTTAGCAGGTAGTGACTCAAATTATTTATTTGAATATAGAATAAGAAGTTGAATATACTGTAACTGGATTAAAATAGACATAATCGTGTTTGAGTAGTTTAAGTATTTTTTCTGTGTTTTACCTTCATCAGATCCAACATCAAACCACTCAGGATACCCTGGTATCTTCTCTCCAAAGTCTGAGGATGAGTAACAGAGGGAAACTGGCACACACACACAGACACACAGACACACACAGACACACACAGACACACGATTAAATTTGTATCCACACTGAACATTTTTTTGTTACTATTACAACTCCAAAACTACATTAGATATTCCTGTCAGTACAAAAAAAATGCAGCTTTTGGTTTAAATCATACAAAATCAATCACCAGCTCACACTAAACAAACTACTAAACATGCACACAAATACACACACACACACACACACACACACACTCACACACAAAGTCTTTCTCTGTCTTCTGGGACATTTTCGCTAGCTGATAAACTGAACACCAACCACCTATCTCATGAGTCATAGTAATCTACTCAGTCATGGTGCTGGGAACATTGCCACGAGAGAGATAGAGAGAGAGAGAGAGAGAGAAAGAAAGAGAGAGAGAGAGAGAAAGAGAGAGAGACAGAAAGAGAGGCAGACAGAGCGAGCTCTGGAGATAGAAGGGAAGGAGGTGAAACAATTTGAAGAGGAGGAGAGAGAAGAAGAATAGGAGATGTAGAACACAGGCTTCTGTACTGTAGTAAGGATGAACGGTAGCAGTTTCCTACCCTGATTCCATGAAAGCGAGGGTTGTTGTAGAAGAGTTTCATCTGTTCTGCAGGAAGAGGCCCCAAAACCTTCTGAATGGTGAAGAGCTGTAGGTCAAATAAAGCAGAAACATAGTTGGTGATGTGATAGTAATCTGAACTGCACAACGTTACTAACAACAACAGCCCTTCCTATGTTAACACCATGCGTGTAACTGTCCTTGAGCAAACTTCAAAAGGTTGGAAAAAAAGAATGAATATAGAGCATCAAAGTTCACTGTTGATTCTGGAGGAACATGTTCACAACACAAACTAAAAATCCCTTCAGTTCACAAGTTAAGAGGCAAGACTGTTTGTTCAGCCCCTGTGTTCATGAGCTTACCTGTAATGAAATGTGCTTTATAAATAAGTATATTTTGTTGAGCGCATTTGGAGACACGGTGCACACTTTCATCAGTTAAATGTTTTAATGAATGAAATCAGGAGAGCAAATATGCAAACGTGGGTATCAACCTTTTACATACAGTTTCTAAACATTACATTCCCTTTCATTGCTTTGATGAAAGATGAAACACAAACAATAAATTAATAAAGACTTTTTCTGGGTAGACACTGACGATGATCTGTATTCGTCGATTCATCCTTCCTCTTATCGTGGATTAGGTCGGTTGTTTGAGGGTTTTCTCCGCCCCACAGATTGTTCAATTCGTGGACATATTTTGGGATTTTCTGATTTGTATGAACAAACATTTCCTTGACTTTTTAAGTCCACCATGTTGTCTTCTCGTTGCTGATAGACACAGCTGTGTTGTTTCGATGCTGAGTCCAAAAGACTGTAACTGTGATTCTTGTATAACAACTTTTCATAACACCATCAAATGCTACATTATAAAAATCTATTTTGTCCTTTTAGGGAAAAAAAAAACCCATTCCAAGCTAATTATGATCTTTATCAGGTACAGAGCGACCATTTATTCAGCCATCAGAAGAGTCAAAGACACCTCAAAGAGATTCACTTTAAGTAGATATTATCTACAAACATCCATTTGCCACTTTCATGTGGAAAACAGCTTAAAATGGTTAATTTCTCGTTAAAACCATCAATGATGAAGTTTCTGTCAGTACATTACAAACCTGATCTATCTCACTTTCTCCTGGGAACAAGGGCTGTCCGTCACTCAGCTCCCCGAGGATACAACCCACTGACCACATGTCCACGGCCTTTCCATACGGAGCCCTGGCATGGAGAGAGAAAGAGAAAGGGAGGTAAAATTATCATCGTCAGAAAGTCAATAAGAGTGTTGTGACCACTGTGTCACTTCGACAGCATGGATGATGATGGTGTTGAAAGGGATGGAAAAATGAAGCGACCCAAATGAAGAGGAGATGATTATGAGGATCAAGGTAATGGCAGTGGCAGGGTGATGATATAATTGCCGTGAAAGCAGTAAAATAAGATTATGGATGCCGTCTTTCTGTTGGAGGCGCTCAAAAAGACGCAGCCGTTTATGGAGGGAGGGAGGAGTCTGGTGAGAAATGGTGAGAGATCTGGCAGCAGAGAAGCAGAGGAGCGGTGGTGTTGGAGGGAGAGAGTATTTGAGTGGGCGGCATTCAAACGCTGTCTCAATAAATGTTCCAGGGCATTTACTAAATCAGGCTACAGCAGTGAAGCAAGATGACATTCTGCTGTCTCCCAGCTAGAATGGACATTCAATGCAGCAAAAGGGAATCAAAAAAACAACATGAGCAACGACAACAACTGCGAAACAGAAATGTGATCTCAGGGTACGGTGGTTTCTGTCGTAATGTTGTAGATGGTGAATCAGCCCCTATGAGGGAGGAGATGAAAGCCAAATAATATCAATTAAAACAATGGAGATGAAGATGGTTAACAATTTACAAAAACAATTACAAAAAATGGTTATGTGACTCAACCACAGATTGTATTAGTATGGACAGCCGAATACCTCACCTCAAGTGAAGCCAAAAGATGGCAGCAGAATAGGTCATATCCCCCCCCCCCCCATGTTAACAGATAAACTATACAATCAAAATGCACGTCGAATACATTTTCCTCAAACCCAGTTTCCTCATTATATTTATCACCATGTTGATTTGTTTTCTAAGAAGTTTTTTTTTTATTTGTTATCTGATGTTAGAAAAAGTTATAAGATGCCGTGATTGGCGGCTCTGTTCTGCGGCGCCGTGTGCACCAGATTAGCAGAGTGTAGCATAAACGGTGAGGGAAAACGTCCTTGAAGTTCAATAACCGCCAGTGTCGGCTTCAAACCAACACAGGATTCTGTTCTGCTGTAAACCACTGACAGGAAGGACCTTTGTTATTTTAAAATGTTTTTTTTTGGTTGCAGAAGTGGCATGGTGTCATTACAGCGGCTCTTCCTGCCGATCCTTCTGGTTCCAAATGTTCATTATGTCAGCTCCTATCAGAGGGAAATTTTGGCTTCATATTTGTCAAATGGGAAAATGTTGAGGCACGTTGTCCATATACAGTCTAATGAGTTAAATAAATAAAAGAGTTTTGTGATGCTAAATGACCTTTTTATGTGCAAATACATGTTCCTGTAATTTCACCAAAAAGCCATTGACAGACAGAAAGTACAAAATGTACAAATGTACAAAATGTTCTCATTCATATTGTCTGTGCCTGCAATGCAATACAGTTCTACAATCTGTTTCTTACAGAGTTGTTATATATTTTAATCTCTGGGTGTTTAACGGCTGGTCTGATTATATTTGCAAATTTTTTCAGAACACTGTGCAACTGAAAAAATCATTTGTAGTTTTAGGTCAACCAAACAATTCAGTTTTCTTCTACAACTTGAAAAGAATCCCTACATCTAAAACTGCCAGTATGACAATCATGACTAGACACTTGAATCTGCACTGAATGTGAGGGGTTGAAAAATGAACCAATAGCAGAACAGTTATTATCTCCCATGTTTAAGTTGGAGTAACTTCTGCTGCTTGTTTTTGAGGACTTGCTTGAATTCCCTCATGGATCTCTAGAGGTTTAGGAAACCATGAGCCTGATATTACCCTGACATGTTGATGTATCTATTTTTAGATCTCAGGATAAAAATGCACTAATCCGCTGGTCAGTATTAACACCAGTTCCTCATTAGCAGCTTATGTAATGGATCTAGTATTAGCCAAGACTCCGTGTTTTTTACAGCTGCATCGTTCATCCATCCTTTAGCTACACTGGCTTATCTTTAAGGGTGTCTGAGAGGGGGAGATGAAGCCAATCCCAGCTGACAGTGGGCGAGAGGAGGGTCAATGACAGGGCTGACACATAGAGACTGCATATATGCTCACATTCACAACACAGAGTCGTCACAATCCCCAATTAACCCACCTGCATGTCTCTAGGGTGTGGGAGGAAAACCGATGCATTCCAACATTGTAACTTATCCTGCATACATACCTGAACCGCTCCATTACAAGTTTATATTCTACCTGTCTGCGGCATCATTTCAGGCACATTTAGCAGTAAACTCAACGTTACACTTTTCTTTCACAGTTTTTATGGCCAAACAGAATTTTCTTTGGTATCATACAACTCTAGGATAAACCAGGGGGTCCAGGCGGTGCTTTTGTTTTCTTTTGTTTTAGGTATGTGTGTTTTTTCCTGGGGTTTGTTTTCTTTCTTTTTAAATTGATATATTTAAAAAATATATATTTAAATTCCTTTACTCTTATATATGTCTTTTTAGCCATTACTTTTATATATTTACATTTTTTTTTTAGAAGGTTTTGGAGTGAGTTTGAAAGATTTTGAAACCTGAAACAATGATAGGATTTGAGTTTCATTTCAGCTGAAACCCCAAACTGTGGTATTGGACTAGTTATTGAGGGAGAAAACGATGGATCTGTGGGTCCTTATGTGAATCAATCTTATGAAAAACCTCCTCCCTTCCACTGCTCTGAGAAAATAAAACATAAAAAAATGCTGAGGATGATTTGCAAAAACCAACAGAATAAGGTCTGTTTCTCTCTTCTCTTGTTTCTCACTCATCAGACTCCTACACTCATACACACTTAAACACAGACTCACCCCAGCAGCAGCTCCGGCGAGCGGTACCACCGTGTAGCCACATACTCAGTGTAGTTGGCATCTGTTCCTTCAGACAGGTTACGAGCAAAACCTGAGCCAGAGTAACATGAAAATAAATAAATCACCCAGTGCTCGGAGTGCATTTAGACATCCAGCAGTCTGTCATAATATGCAGACAAGTTAGAGTCTTTCACACGAAGATATAAATATCCCACTAGTCAGAATAAAGTATCATCAGCTCTCAAATCGTTTGGACAGCTTCAGTAACAACATGCTCGTCGTCTTATGTGACCAGGCTCTAATTGGTTCTGTCACTGCTGGCAGACTGAGACCCTGCTTTAGATAACTGGAGAAAAGAGTCAATTTGAAGCATGAAAATTCACAATACACAGAACGCCTGCTCCAACAGTGAATAACAAACAAATCTCACCCCAGCCGACTCAGTTAGGCTGCATTAGCCAATTATGCAAAGCTAACTGACCGTGTGATTTTGCATCTTGAAATGTAGAATACACACCTGGGAAACTTGAAATCATTAACCTTACTTTCTTGAAATATACCACGGACAGATTCATTGTGATAACAAGTAATGGAGGACATTTGATTGGACTGGTCTGCTGCTTCCCAAAGCCTGAATTGGTGACACATTAATGCTGGCTATTTTAATAGTTGACAAAGTCCAAAAAAAACAAAAAAATGGAATCCAGATATACCTGCAGAAATCAAAGAAGGTTTTTCCTGATCACGATGAATCTGCACTTACAGCAGTATGTCTAATAAATCACTGTAAGCTGATCAGGATTATTTAACAAGACAGATTTTACAAGCAGCTGCCTTTATTTGACAAGGAAAATGTGCAGAGACTTTATGGTTTCATTGCATTGCACGTGTTAATCGCTCATGCCAATACTGCTGCTGGGAAGAACAGGAGAAGACCAAAGACTCACCAAAGTCACAGAGTTTGAGGACGTCCTCCGAGCTGATGAGGAGGTTTTCGGGCTTGATATCTGAAAGAGACAAAAAGCCGTTATAGCTTTACATGTCATTCATTAAACAAACACATAAAACAAAGACATACATAAAAAAAAAAAATCATTGAAAAATAGGCGAGTGTGGTATATGAATGTTGTTAAAGATTTTATCTACTAAAATGTAGTCTGAGACACATATTCCCTAAACATCTCCTAAAAGTGGAAATCAAATCAACAGCGGGTGTTGTCATATGTAACAAATGTTTCATGTCATGTGTGTTTTGTAAGCTGCTACTGGATGCTTTGAATTTTCCTCTGGATAAATAAAGTGTCTATCTATCTGTCTGTCTAGTAGAGACATGAATCTAGTTATAAATACGCTCACCTCTGTGTACTATCTCATTCTTGTGACACCAGTTGATGGCTTTGATGAGCTGGTAGATGTAGCTGCGGACTTTATCAGGCGGTGCACCGTTGGGCAGTTCCTCTAAGAGCTCCAGCATGTTCTGCAAACAACACCAACGATACAATATCGGCTAGATTAGGGTTGCTGAAGATGATTATTACCACGGGGATTCCTCTCCCGGGTTCCTTTTTCCTTTTCTAAACCCTGACTGGGAGTGAAAGGGGACGCCGTGCTATGATGACTAGATTACAGTATGAAAATCAGTCATGAAATAAACACTTGGCTGGAAACCCTGGCAACACAGTGGGGAATACCATTATTCACCAGCAGCATAGTTCATATGTTGCCATGGTGATGCCTTCTTTTTTTTTTTATAGTTAACTGAGCAGTCTCAGCATCCTGAGTCCAGATACATCAGACTAGAGAGGTAATGTTAGAGTGAATGTGTCCAAAAACAGTTAAATATTAATGATAGTGTCAGTAGGCGTACCCTCTCAACATATTCAAAGACAAGGTAGAGTTTCCCCCTGCGGCGAAAAGCTTCCTTAAGCTCGACGATGTTGTCCTGCTTCAGCGTCCGAAGCATCTTCAGCTCCCGAAGAGTCGTTTCTTTGACCTCCTCATTTTCTGTGCAGAAATGAGCGATGATAGACATAAAACAGGTGTTCAGCTCTTCCTTTTTCACTCCATCATTTCCTCCCTCCCTCAGCAGCTCACTCACCTTCGCTGTCTTTGAACTTCTTAATGGCCACCAGCTCATTGGTTTCCTGTAACGACACAAGGATGTGAGGTGTGGTAAGGCAAGAAAAACTTACTGAGACAAACAAAGACCTCTGCAACTTTCTAACATAGATTAATAGATATAAAAATACATACAACATAACACACTGACAGATCAGAAATTAATGAAGCATTTCTAGAAAAAAGGTGAAGGGGAGATGCTCAAAATGGTGTATTATTTACATTAAGAAGTGCCCAAGTTACTGTCAGTGCCTACATCAAAGCCATGCCGGTTCTCTTATTTAAATTGTTTCAAAACAGAAAACAGCACATCCTGAGCATAGTTAATATGCATCTTCCTCAGGTTCTTGCAGCTTGCTTGACTGACCTTGCTAAATTTTAACAGGCCGGTGTTGGCTGCCAATTCTGGGATTTATAGTAGCTTCAAACATTGTGCTGCAGCTGAAAGCTCTGGTTTAAGCATTAAGTATTTACCAAACTCTTTAAAGGGATTATTTATTTATGTTCACATGGCTTAAACATCAGTCGATATAGGCACATGAATCAAAGCTTGATCGAAAGGCAACTGGACTTAGTTGAAGATCTTGAAATGTCTTCCTTAACAAAGTCCAGTTTCCTTTGGATCAAGCGTTGCTCTACCATGAACCTGAATCTTTACCCCCACAGCACTGTGTTTAAGGTGTCGAGGATGTTACTTGCAAACACACACTGGTGCAGTGGAAATATCTGGTTTAAGATTAGTGACGTGTGTTTTGGACGAGTGGTTTTTAACTAGTACAGCCTCAGCACCCACCACCAACCAACCAACCAACCAACCAACCAACCAACCAACCAACCAACTCCTTCATAAAAGAATTGTGACCAAAGTTTCAGTTCATTTTCAACCAACCAGATTTATTTAATGAAAAGTTATACATACATTAGCGACCAACTGAAAGCAGCTCTGCGACCCCCTTTTGGGTCTTGATCCACCAGTTTAAAAACCACTGGTCTGGAGGTTACTGAGGTTATATATGACCTGGTCTCACACCTGACATTATTATTGGTCAATGTTGCAATTTTATAAAACACTATTTCTCTAAGACGCACCTACCATTATTTCTTGATTGATTTAGTCATTCTTTTAAATTACTGCATTTGTGGTTGTCAGATTGTTGTGTCACAAAACATATGAAATATTGGTTAAAAATCTTTCAGATTTGATTGTTTCCCAGCAAGTTCACGGTGTATGTAGTTCTTAAGAAAGGTAGTTAGTCTTTGAAATATAAACTATTTTTGTTGGAAAATCCCATTTTCTGTTTTCCCACTTCATCCAAGATGTTCCTCATTCCCCAGTTTTAGGTCCATTACTTTAATCATTTCATGTGCTTGCCCTGGTTCAGGTCATCAGTAAACACATAGTACAGTACCACTACTATGCTGAAGAACCCTGATTATATGAACCACTATTATGCTAGCGAGCCCTGGTTAAAGGGGAACAGCTTCTCCAATATCAATTGCTGGACTTCTTGAATCTTCAAAAAAATAAACAAATCCAGAACAGAAAGTACCTTGTTTCTTAAGTAAGAGAGTCTGTCATACATAATCTTTCATAGGAGATGAATAAACATCAAATTTATTGGAGGAACTCCATCGGTACATTGTGTCCAAACATGCTTGAGTCAATGTAAACATGTTAATTTGATCTTAATGTTGGACCTTGGGGCTGAAGTGATGGAGGAAGATTAATGAGAATAACAACATCCTGGCTGCTGCACTAATGTTCCTCTGAAGGTCCTTTTGTTTAAGGAGGGTCAGACAACAGAGTCAGTTTCAGTGTCAAGAAGAGCCATGCAGTGAGGACTGGCAGTGCTCTGGCTCACACAAGACAATTGTTCAGCTGCTTTTTAATACAAAGCTGTCTGTTTAGAGATGTTCACTTGGGAGAAGAATGAAATCAAACAACAGAGATTTGCATCTTGAACAAACCCTTAATCCTAAGAGTAAAGATACATTTTCCAGTGAGGGGAAGTCAATCCGAACATCAAACCGGGAGATTTACTGTGTTTACCAGGCAAGATAAAACACACACATACCAACACAAATACAGCACATTCAACATTTCCAGCATCAGTTCTGATGCAGCATCCTGCAACATGCTGCTGATGAGATGTGATGTCTCTGACCTCCACTGATTTACCTCTGCAGCCACTGTTAAGTCAGCACACCTAAAAATAGCCTCGAGCCTGTTAATTCTCTGCTTAGGACATGAGTAGGTCTTTATTGTGACATTTCAGAGAAGTAAAGCTCCAATGTTTTCTCTTTTTCCTCTCGACCATCTGTCATCAATGTTTCAATATGACGTGACATATCGAATGCAATGAACAGACCGCCGACACCAACAGTGTTGCTGTTGCTGTCACACACTAATAATATGAAACGTCTGTTAAATAAAGAAGCTAATTATAAGTGTGCTAAATGGGACTTAAAGGACTTTTCCATAAAAGGGCTCCATTAACAGAGCGATTTGGAATAACTCTTTTTTTGTTCCTCAAGTGCAACCATCCTTTTCTTTATTTTCTTCCAACCCATTTTGTAAATGTATTGATGAAACTAAATAAAGTTTTTGTTATTTATTTTACTCATGAATAGTCCATCTCTCGGTTTTCTAATGACTTTGTCTTCTTACGGCCATTTTTGTTATCACTGTATCTACATTTCCTTACCTCCTGTTTGTACTCGTATGTCTGTATGATTTTGTAACTTTTTCCTTTACATTTGTGTGAATTTAACTTTATGTGTCTTGTTAAAAAAGCACTAGTTATGAGAGAAACAAAGACTCGGCTCGAATTGACGTGTTCCTTAATGCACATAGCAAATAAATAAGTATATCTTTGGGAGCCATAATGTTGCAAGTCTTTGTTTGCATCATACCTAGTGATTTGTTTCGACTCAGCACCTAAATAAATGATGTGAGCTTGTTTGCTGACTTTTTCTTGTTAAGAGGCAGGTCATATTTATTTGGGATGGAAACATAAAGGTAAAAAAAACAGCTTTTAATTTATAAATTGTCGGCTAACAAGGTAAGAGACCTATGACGAAAAAATTGACTTTTGTTAAAAACAATGAATTCACAATATTGGCATCACAAAAGGCGGAAGTAATAACCTGTATATAAAGTGAGGAGAAGTATATGGCACTGTATAAATACGATGAATGTTGTTATCTCTGGTAACCGTCTGCATTAAAGATTAAGATAGGCCCGCAAACTTGCTAAAATGCCACAAAAAGTTTTAATAGATCACAACGTTTCGACTAGAGGTCTTCTTCAGGTGATCATTTTTTAACTCTCTGGATGAGAAAAAAAATTATATTTGCATCTCCTAATTTTGCTACAGTTTCTAAATTGTACAAATTAATTTACATTGAGAGGTTCACTTATCTAATTCCTGGAAGAAACACAAATGAGAATAGAGAACTTAATCCACCTAAACCCAAATTTGACCTTTAATTTGTCGAAGATTTAATCAAGATAAACAGTCAAGTTTTTATCGAAGTTTGACAAAACAACTCAAGCGAAGAAGCAATATCGTTCATTTAATAACTTAATAATATCAATGGTTTTATCAATCACGCAGTAAAATAAAACATTCCACTTACAAATATCTGATAAGAGGAAAGCCATTAATCACTTCACAAAGAATGTCTGATTCATTTTCTAAGGACTGGTTTTTAATTGAAATTTCACTCCTGTATTATAATACAGCACAGAGATACAGTATAGGCACCAGGAAACACTGGCTAGCTTGTAGGTTGAGCTATTGTCTCTCCAAAAACACAAATTCAAGATAACACATAAGCCTCCGTACACACACCCACATACGCTAACACAACACTTCCATAAAGTGGCAGAACATTGCACAAACCGAGGCGCACAGTCGCTCGGCTAATTAAATGTTCCATCAAACACGGACTGTATTGTACAGAATACATTATTACTAGAGAAATGCACCATTTAAATACACTGTATTTCTTCATACTACAGTCAAAGTCTCTTCTGGGTCACCTGGTTGTTTTTCTGAGCCCAGTGCTCTGTGTCAGTGCTCCCCCTTCACCACACACAGGTCTGCTGTAGACTCCTAACAGGGTGACCCATTTACCATCAGCATGGTCTCCATATCCAATACCTCCCTCTGCATCTCCTGCTTTCCTGAACACACACACACACACACACACTTTAACACATTGCTTCTCTGTCTCTCTCTCTTCCCTTTGCCAGCCCGCTCTCTCCTGCCCTGTTTCCAGCTGAGAAAAGTAAAAATAACTGCTCTCTAACAGCAAAGCTTAAAAGCCTTTATCGCCATGGTCTCAGTCTCTGGCTCTACATGTGAACATGACTCCCCTGCACTTGGAAACATGTAGCATTTCACTTTTTAATAACATAGTGTAACTGTAAGAACGTGCTAAACATAACCACACTTCTCTAAGTGGTATCACAATTAGGCCAAAACTGATCAAGCTTAAATTAATTAATTAGCCCAATTTCTCAACTTTCATATTTCACACTGGTTTCACTACTGTGCAAATGTCCTGGCGCTTTCTTGACACAACAAAGAAGTCATAATGAGAAACCAAAGGCTTCTGTGTCTTAATAACCTTAATAACCTCCGTAGAATTTGCATACAAATAAGCAAGTTGAGTAATTCATATTAAGAAAAACCAAAGATGTTTTGACACTTATTCTATCAACGGAAATGCTTCAGAGCACCTACAATGCTGATATGAGGAATTGGCAGTCACACACCAATCAAATAACCTTTTTCTATCCCCCTTTAAAAAAAAAACTCAGCTTGTTTCTTTTCTCCAAAAACAGCAGCCTGCACAGCAATAAGGTTTATTATGGAAACACCTGACAACAGCAGCAGCAAGGTGTTTAGCAGCACTTTCAATCAGCCAATACTAAAGTCTGGGTGTCAGAACTGGAATGGAAAAAGGAAGGAATAAGACCACAATACCTCTAAATTAAATATTTGTATATTAATTCTTCCTTCTTGCAAAATTGTAGCATTTAACTTTAACTGCTAAAGACCTTATTAGGAGAGAAAACACTTAGGCATAGCAGATAGACATGGGAAGAGTTGACAATTGAAATGAGACAATATATTTCACATTCACAGCGAGTTGCTGCCATTTCAACACGTTGCATGATGAAGACTGCAGCTTTCTGTCTGTACGTCTATGTTCTGCCTACCATGTTATATCGTTCACAGCGCTCCATAATGCAAGCGTTTGCATATTTCGAATCTCACTCAATGTATATAATTCATGGCTCGTTTGAATTCTTCATGAAGCTATAGCGCTGACAGAAATTCTTGGACAAGGGACAAATGTGGAGCCTCGAAGTAAACATGCATAAATTATATTTATAGGAGAAAAAAGGACCACAGAGCAAACAGCAAGAGCCCCAGAACTCCTTAATGAAAACACGTTTAAATTCAAACTAAAAGGGGTTTCACTGAAGTTAGGTTTGAATTCCCTTTCATCTGCTACACTAGAAGGCTTTGACTTGTTGCTATTGAGCTCAGGATTTTTTCAATTTACAAAACCAAAAAAAACGTGAAAAGAAAAACGTGTCCAAAAGTGAAAAGATTTGTCTTTCTCTTGCTTCATGTTAATTTTCCCTGAGAAACAACACTTTCAGCCACATTAAACATTAAAATAATCTCTTCCCATCTCTTATGCTCTCCTCCTCTTGATGAATCTGCTGTGACTGTCACTCGCCCGCAGCCGTCCCCCCTCTCCCACTCTACATGTGAAGTTTGGTGTTTTTCCCTATTAAATCAGGATCATAGAGGTGCTGACAGAGGGACTGATACAAACTCGCCTAAAAATATACACACAGTCAAAGCAGAGCATGTTGCTGTATCGACAATGCTGAATCTACAGAACATTTCGGTTAGCTCCCTAAGTGGCTGATTAATTTATCGAAGAGTGAGAGTATATTTTCACAAACCAACAATTTGAAGTTTAAAAAATAGAAAAAATGTAAGGGCTAAAGTACAGGGAGCAGGTCATATGGAAATAAACCCTAAAAGGATTCTGCATGACTAAGACATTAAAGTTTGGGGAGCTCTGACTCACTTGCTATAGATTATCCTGTAAGTTTAATTCTTTGTTTTAACAGGGACATTGCACAGCCTATATTGGCTGTACCAGAGTTAGCTATAAGCTAATTTACATCTGTAGTTCCTAGAACAATTAGAAGATTAAACTTAACTTGTGATGATCTTGTTTTTAACTTGGTGAAAGCAACACACACCCTGCAGAGCTGAGACATGGTAAATGGGACATCACATACAGATGACCTATTTAGGTTTTCTACCCCATATCTCGCTGTGAGTTGACATCGCCTTTTTGTTCCCTTTACTTCAATTCTGTGTTCTTCAATTTTCTCCATTTCGATTGACAATCCATTCCTGATCGTCTTCCAGCTGATCATATGATCATCAGCACAACATGCGGATGAATTTGACCAAAATTTGTGATTAAAATAAGTGAAGAGAGTCAGTGGTGACTGTGAAAATGTGACACAGAAAGTCACCTTTAATTATGACTGTGAGCTTGAGTAGCAGCGAGTGTTTCTGTGAGTAGTTTGATTCACATATATTTAACTCTTCATCAGAACCTGCCTGCGGCTTACCAGGGGAAAAAAAACGTGTCTGTGTGCATTTAGACACAAAGACCAAACATTTGTTTAACCTTTCTCATGATATCCTTATGTTGTAAGCATTGTGTTCATTGTGGCCTCATGTTCTCTGTTGTTGGTGGAGCAGGTCGTGAAGTCCATAAACAATTTAATTCACTTTTGTCTAAGAACTCAAAAGGTTTGGTTGAATAAATATAATCTTCAATCACAACTGGGGTTCTTTAAATTTACATGTAAATTACGTCATACCAAATCCCTAAATCACTTCAACTCTAGGTGTTACTGTTGATGGGTCACCTCTACAATAACTGCTTCATTCATTAAGATTAAACTTCACTTTACTAATGAGGCCTTCAATCCAGTTACTAATAATAGTTTCAGCAATCTGCCATTAACCCCATTAATCAGTTTGTTGTTCCCTCCATAAGAATGTGGATTGACCTTATGTTGTTTAAAAGAGAATCCATCCATTCGGTCAAATAGCTTTACTTTCGTATATTTTTAAATTTCTTCTTTTGGAAAATGTCTTTTAAAGCCACTTTCATTGCAAAAATATGAATGAACATGATTGAAAAAAACCAAAGATACTAAACAACCTAGTCAGGAAAAAATATAAATGAAGGTATAAATTGGAGAAGATAAATCCTATGTTTCACTGAAAAGCGTTATTTCAAAGGCTCCTATGTGAATGTCATATTTGCCAAAAATCAACCCATCTATTTCTTACTCACAGGGAAGTAAATGATTATCAAGCATGAACGGTTAAGGGCTCTGTATTGTTGATAAGTCAGTTTGAGCATGTATTGTACCAAGGTCCAGAATTTATTGAGATTACTTGCTATTTTCATTGTAGTAATTGTGTTAATGTTTATCAGACAAAATTTAGAGTTTACTAAACTTAACCTTAAATACTGAAAAAACACCTCTTCATTGTTTTCTTATTACAATGTTAACATTCATTAGCAGAACACACATTTGCTCAGTTCAGTACACTGTATGTTAGTTGCAATGTCTTTGAGCTTGATTTGAATTTGTTATTTAAAAAATTTAATTAAATGTGCTGAGAAGTGTATTAACTCCGTTAAGCATTGTTCTCAAGTAAAAATAAAAATCACAAGAACCTGCACACTCTGCCTCCCTGTTAGCAAGCTAGGCTAATCTTGTTTTCTTAGCAACAGGAAAACTGAGAAACACTAGCAGGCTGTAATATAACTCGTATCTATGACAAGAAAACATTTCAGATGCAAGCCTGTGCAAGACTTTCTTTCAGAAGGTATAAACTGCAGGTTAAAGTAGGTGTGTTTGTCTTCTTGGTATAATACAGTCGTTAATTAAACGTTAGCTTGATACTCAAGTCACACTTTGGAGTAAGCACAAAACATCAGTTCTTAGATGTTCCATCCGCTGGCCTTCATGTTTGGGTTCCAAATAATTTTAAAGAATAAAGTATTTGGTTTGCCTACACTATTTTCTTTTTAACGTAACAGCTGTAATTTGACATGACCAGTATGACTAATGGCAAATGTAAGCTAATGTTACTTGCCTTGCTTAATGTTAAGCATGCCTTGCATTGCTGGTATGTGCTTGTTACTGACTTTGACACTTCTATGTGCATTATAGTGGCACACATTTAACTTTTTTGCATTAAAAGTCCCCTCCCACATGTTTATTCTCACCAAAATGGTCATTGATTAGCCCAAGTAAACCGGTCTAGTCTGGAAGTTGAGAATTTTCTAATCATGAAACAAACACATTTAGAGATAATGTAATACCCTTTTCTGTTCTTTTAATTCACAAAGCAGCTCCACACTGCAGCGAGTAGAGGAAAATACATCAGCCAAACATGAGCTGGGAACCATGCAGTCACGTATGGTAGGAACTGCTGGATGAGTCACACCAGCAGGATCCGCTCCCATGCATACCAAGAACATTAATGACATAAATTTAAATACTTTTTTTTCCCAAGAGCCACCGTTGGAAACCACATTATACATCAGTCTTTCTCAGGAAACATTTTGATTAATGCATAGAATGAGACATAGATAAACAATGTGTGAGGGTAGGTGGGTACCACAAGACTTAAGTTAATGGGTTTGTAAAAAAACAAGATGATTGTGACATCAGGGACTGTAGACAGCGAGTGTATCACAGCTTGTGAAATGTTCAATGTTGATGACATGCTATAATTTAAAATATGCTACCTACAGTGAAGAAAGATTTAAAACTGTTGGAGTGATAATATTTTAGACAGATGTTTGTATGTTTCTAGAAGGTTTCTATTGTATGTTCTGAAGTATTCTGAAATTTCCCTTTAAAGCAGAAAACAGAAATATCTGGCACGTCCTTCACTGAGAGCGGCAGGTCATAAATATATGTTATTAACTTTTCTTCTGATTACTTCTTCAATTCAGGGTTTAGTTAGTTTGTAATCATGAAGTATAGAGACATCCCCATGACAATCTTGTAAAGCACAAACAAATAACCTTAAATCTTTTCTTGATTCTTCCTAGTCAAAAACAAGAAAACAAAACAAAAACTAGTAAAATGTAAAAAAAATAACTGAAGTTTTTAATTCATTTTCACAATATCACAGATCAATCGACTGATCGATTGTTGCAACTCCAGCTACATTGTCTTCATATTTAAATTGTCTACATATCTTCATTGTCTTATTTTGGAATCTTAAAAACACTGACATAAAAAACATGATTCTATTGAATGGCAAATAAAAACTATTTCAAGGACATTGCATGTGTCTCCGAATTTTCACATGATCTTGTTTTGATCTACGCTGTCCAATAAGAACATGTCAGCGTGATGGTTACAGTAAGAAGCACCCTGTTAGTGTTGTGAAACAGTCGTAGTTAAGCTAGGTTTAGTAAAAGGATCATGGTTTGGAGTCATTTAGTGTGGGTAAGGTTTCATATGGAAGTTACATCACTTCATTTAAGTGAACTAAGTCAAAACTCCAGTGAGGAACTTTTGGTTTGTGGAAATTTCAGCGCCCCCTGTGGACACAGCAGAACCTTCAATGTCTCTGTTGCTTTTGTCCTGTATATGTGTGAGCTGAGAATAAATCTCACCCCGCTTGATTTGAACAGTCAGATAAATCACTTATTGAGATTCCTTGCCATGTAAAAAGGAAAAAACTGTTTTGGCAGTATGCAGTTAATCATCTTGTCTGACACCTACCCCGTGGCAGTTATTTCTGATGTTTAAAAATCTTTATGCTTATTCTTGTTTGCTTTTGTAGGTCATATAGTTGCATCTATTTTATTTTCAGCCTGTTTCATAACCGGCTAAAACTCCTCACAGGAGCTTTAAATAAAATAAATACATTTACTTATAAAGGCAATTTGTGTATGTTTGACCTAAAGTTTTGTTTGGAATCTTGTTTGGTTCTCCTGGTTCAAAGTACCGCGTTTGTTTGACCCATCAATCCACCACAAACTCCTACGTGATATATTTTTCCTTTCTACAGTCACACTTAAAATAACAAAAGTATAAGATCAGTTAAGGAGCAAATGTCATGAAAAAGACATTGTAATAACACACAGAATGACTTCAGACATTACTCAAATACCATTAGGTGAGACCTGACTTAGACTTTACATCACGTTAATGTAAAACCAGGATTCTCCTACAAACGACAGACAGAAGAGGCGTTGTCTTACCTTATGCCTGCACTTAAGCACCACTCCATACGCTCCTGGCCAGAGAAACAGAGGGAAAGACACACAAAGATCAATAACAGCGAGGCTGAGACGTGTGTTAAGTTTCGACATCTTAATTATGTTTTGACCTCCTAAACCTCGAACAAACATGTTCATAGAAAACAAGAGCAGTAGGTGAGAAGAACCAGAGGAACAGCTAATAGGTGAGGCAGAGACATGTGTACTCTCCCACACACTCAACAAACAGTTTAAGTCTAAACCTTTGACAACTCACACCACAATCACACATTAGCATACACACGCAGAGTCCCTGTAGGTTTCTTTCTTTGCTAAGCACATCGTGTTCTTGGTTCATCTATATTTAATAAGTCATGACTTGAATTGACTGAAGATTAAAACTGTTCTATAATGAAAAAGGAAACTCTTTGAAGACACTGTATGCAGTGTCGTCAAAGTGTTTCCTCTTTATTCCACCAATATTTCTTTAATCTTCTTAGATTATTTAAAAAAAAAAAAAAATTAAAGCTCTAAAAAAGGAAACACAGCCATGCGTCCTTCTGTGTAGAGCTCTTAAATCTTCTCGCATGGGTCCTAAAAATGTTGGTTGGGACATTTTGAAATGTACAAGTTCTTAAAACTTCAATGACAAGAAATTACCACCAGCAGGAAATTTGATGAACAGACTTCAGAGGGGAACAAATGTTTTTTTTTCCAAAGACATTGTTAGGTGTTTCAATCTGTACTCTTTTATGGATTCTGGACTTCAGCATCAATCTAAGGTATTCCTCGTGTTTCTGGAAACACTGGTGCAAATGTCTCTTTGTATTTTAATCACTGACAAACTGTGAAATGTAGTGATGATATCCCTTTGTTAATGTCCTGTATTTATATGTCTTGTGCTTTTTTATAACGATATGGACCTATGGGTCTAAAATAAATGATAAAGTAAAGTAAGTAAAGTAATACAGTAGTTTGTTCTGAAGTGAAACGTTTATGTGTTGCATGTAGAGTCATTCACTAGCTTAAAATACAGAATTTCTTTATAAATAATAAAGTTTTGAAGGTTTTAGCTAACAGTGATGACGTATATTTCCAGCAGAGTTCAATGATGCAGTTGATTGCACAAGATTTATCTGAAAGGTGCTTAGCAATAACAAATAGTGTCTTTAAGTTAATGAACACTGCACTATCCCAAGTGCAGTAAACATCCTTAATCTTACAACATGACTGATGAGATCTGAACCATGATACAAACTGTTTTTGTGTAAACCAATCTTGTATGTTGTCTGTGTTATTGACTGCCTAAATGTTTTTATACTTTTTGACATATCTGGAGAGCCGAAGGCCAATTTCCTCCTCTAGTGGACAATAAAGATTTATTCTATTCTAACAACCAAGTCAAACGCTGTTGCTGGTGCTTTAAATCATCCGTCATTTAATCACATTTCTTTTCATATTTGGCTTTCTGACATCAAGACGAGCTCTGATGTAGATCACAGTTAGGGAGTATTATCAACAGTACAATACACTCTGTCTTCTCACATTAGAATAAATCCACGATGGCATGTCAGCCCAACGCACGGAAATCAGCCACAAATGATGCAGCCGACTGAAAGAGGTAAATGTTGCATGGTTTGATGTGTGAAGGAGCTGTGTGTGTGTGTGTGTGTGTGTGTGTGTGTGTGTGTGTGTGTGTGTGTGTGTGTGTGTGTCGGACTTATTTGAAGCTTAAAATGTTGTCCTCATTTATCAAATTTTCTAGCCAGCCATCACTGTCACTAGTGCAAGAGTTGACCAATGTTTTATTCTTAAGTGAAACACACACACTTAGATATCAAAAAGTTGTCTGTGACAACATTGGAAGAAGTCAAATCAAATGCTATTGCTATCAAATAAGAAAAGGAATAGCTTGATGTTTGGTTATCTTCATAATTTTACTTAAACAAGTCTTTAAAACTAAGGTGTCGTTTATGTTATATTTGTCCCTGCCTACCAAAACAACCAGACTGATAGTACACCTTCAGAGGATACATTTTCTAACCTGCCACTGTAATAGTTACTTTGATTGGAGTATTTGGATCATAGAGAGGTCCTGATTTAAACTGAGCTTTAAACTAAGCCTGTTTTTAGGTTGACTGAAAGTTAGGCTGAGACAGCAGCATGGCCACTGACAGAGCCCCCTGACATAAAAGATGGCTGACTTCACTCAGGCTTCGTCCATTAATATTTACCATCTAAGGTAGAATGAGGTGCTCATGTGGGAAATCAATCATTGTATAAATTTCCTCAACACAAATGTAAAAAGTACTACAAAATCTAACTCATCCCATTGTCCAGAGTTTATTTTTTTAACACATCTAATGTTTGATTTCACTTATCTATTCTGGTTGTTAATGCTGAGCTGTTTTTTGTAAGCCTGGTTTAGTTTCAGCCTAACTCAACACAAAAGAATACCGTTCTACCAGTTCTGCTTTTTGAGCTGCAGAAAAGCTGGTAACGTGAGAAAAGCAAACATTCAGGGGTTTTTTTTCCGTTAAAGGTAACTTAGCCATGCTTAGCAAAAAAATGTCTGAAGAGAAGAAACTAAAAATAAATAAGGAATTGAAAGAAATATGTATTTTATATCCGAGAAACTCAGCAAAATGGTGACTCTGACATGAACTTAGTGCTCTGTGAAGACATACCATGTTGAGAAAGCAGAGAAAAGAAGAGGATGTTTTGAGTTAGCATTACATGGGAGCTCATTGGTGAAATGAAGGCTACTTACTAGAGTATAATAAAATAATAATTATGAAGCAGGTGAATAAAGGAATAAACAAACCAGTTTTAGATAAAGACTGCTTCTGTCTGCAGCTGAGGTAATTAAAGGACATGGTCACTACTTGAGAAAACATGGTAAAATAAAGCTGGAGTTTTTCTCTGAAAGGACAGCGTGACGGGTGTACATGCTTCCTTTTAAGAATGTCTCCAACCTGTAAGGCTCACTAACTTCTTTGAAATAACTCTGCAATGTGTCAGAAATGTTAAGGGATATTTATAAGTTAGTGATATAATCTGACCAATGTTCAGGTTTTAGCTTTACCATGTAAACTGTTTCTTTGGCTCCCAAATCCGCACAAAGAAACATGGTGGATATAAACTCATAAGGTTAACAATTGTACGTACACACGTTTTCCAAAAATGAATAATCTGCTGTGTTAAACCACCCACCTTCTCCCACAATGCCAAGGACTTCAAACTTATTCATCACATCACCGAGGGCGAGGGCTCCTCCTGCAGGTGAAATGAGCTGCTCTGGTTTTTAGCGAGGAGACTCCTGCTTTGACCAGCGTCTGAGGGAGTGAACTGTCGAGTCCAGGAGAAATGTGGTATTCATGTGAACACACCCCATTTTTACTTCGGCTTCTCTCTCCCTCACTCCGCAGATCTCCTCCAACCTTTAAATGTCAGTCTTTTATTTATGGATCGAGTTGTTCCAGTCGTGTCTGAATCCTCTTTATTACATGTCTTGAGGTTGTTTGTCTTGTACTTCTATCCAAACAAAGTCGTACCTGCATGACCAGAGACGAAGAAGAGAAAACAAGGTGTTAGAACATGCAGTCAAAGGGTCACTCCAAGGTCCAAGTTCCCATCATTCCCTGCATGCTGGAAGTACTCCTGGCACAGATGGCGGCTAACTAGGACATGTAGATGTAAAGAAAAGGCAGCACTTCCTTGAGGATACGTTTAAATTATGTATGACTTATACATGACTTCCACACTCTCCTCCTTTCCCATCTATTCCTGTCAGCCACACACTCAACCTGGAGGAAGCTGCACAGGTGACAGTCCAGACTGAATGTATAATAGCTGGCAGCACATCAGTATTAAACCATTCCTGCTTTGCAATGGTTTAACTAAGTGGTTTGACCACCTCTTTGGTTCAGACTGAAACATCTCAACTATAGATTGATGTTTTGTCATGACACTGTACAGATGATGGTGGTCCCTACAGGACAAAACCTACTTGTGGTGATACTCAGACAAATCCTGTAGCGGCACAATGTGACATTTTTGTTTTTCAGTGAAATATCTTGACAACTTGGATGGATAGCTGAATATGTGGTGCAGAAATTTATGGGCCAAAAAGCACCTTTGACTTCTCCCGGTCAAAGCTTTGATTATTCCTTTAAAGAATTGCAAAGTCAGCTCAATATACTGGCATAATTCTTGGCATCAGTATTCATGGTTCTGAGATTATGTCATCTATTTCTTTGACTCTTAGTCTTGTGAAGCCACCAAGTTTACTTTTATGTCTCAAAAACTAATGAATGAATACACATGACAATAACAAACATACCTTCATGTTTATCCACTTGATGAATAATAAAAGTGATTTATTACTTTAGCATATTCCTAAAATGTCTGAAAACCAGTGACTTCTTTGCAGCCTTCAGTTGTACTTTTCGGCAAATTAGCACATTTAATAATGTTAATATAGACTAAACTAAGACTGTGAACTAAGTAAACATGGCACTCTCTTAACATGAGCATATAAGCCACTGATTTTAGCATTAAGCTCACATTGCACAGCTACAAGAATAGCAAAACGTATTGGATGGATGGCCATGAAATTTGGTCAGATCCATGTCTACATCAGGATGTAATTGTAATTGTAATTACTCTGGTGAACCTGACTTTAATACATTGCCAGCATCTGTAAAAATAAAAGGGTTTTAAATAAAGTAAATATACTGAGTAACCGTAGCTAAAATTATTATTCTTCCCCCAACTTTATAATTACCCAAAGCCCTCTTTTGCAACCACTTCAAAATGTTGAAATAATTTCAATTGTGTGCTGATTTTCTACATTCTCTCAGTTCAGAGTCTTTAACTGGATTTAAGGAACCCATTCTTTGCTTTTCCCACATTTTCAAAAAAAGCAAATTTTATATTTACTCAATAATAAAGTATTTTGTTCTAGAAAAAAACAACAATCATATCTAATGGCTCAGATCTCCTCCTGTCACTCGTCCAAAAAACCGACCACGATTATTAAATGCCTCTTTTGTAACGTGAACGTGATTGGAGTGAAACAATTAAAGCTTCTTACAGTACCAGTCCAACTTCGTTTGTATCACACTTGATTTATTCAGCAGAGCAAAAACACTTTAATGTTGATTTGGCTCATGTGCCTGTGTGGGCGTTTTCTTATGCAGTATACACTCCGCACAGCATAGTCCTTCCAGAGGAAGTGATAAGGTGGATGTTGAGGCCATCCATGGCTAGTCATTTAAGAATATGGTGCTGCTCTGGGAAGTGCTAACCTCTGTACCATATATTTTCTCTATAAGACACTTTAAGCCTGCAACTGGAGGCACCTAGGATGCATTTTAGTGTGTACTTAATGAACAAATGTTCCTTAAAAATGGACACAGCACAGGGTGGGTTAATTGATAAGCTGCTGCTTCTCCTTGCAGCCATCAGGCAGACAGCTGGTAAATGGAAACAAGGTGGACACATCACCAAGAAAGTGCTGAAAATATTGACAGAGCAGAAAGAAGCATCAATCCGCCTAACGCCTGTTGGTGTCTGCACGTTAAAAAAAAAAAAAAAAGGAACACCGTGATGAGTGAGTTTAGGAGTGTGAATTTAATGGGTAGCTGCGTGCGTCCGCGTGCACGAGACTAGTGTGTGTGTGCGTGTGTTTATGAGGTGTGAGAGAGAGAGGGAGAGAGAGAGAGAGAAGGGGAATAGTAATGCTGCTCTCTCTGCATCGAAACTGCGTCTCTCTCATCGCTGCGTTGCAAGAGCGCAACACCATTCCTTCGCTGTCCACGCGTTTCTCAGCCTACACAGCAACCAGTGCATACATTACAACGTAGTTCACGTACTATGTTCACGACAGTGTTGCACAACAAGATCCACAAATAGCGCTAACCTGTAACATCATAATTAGGCGTAATTAACGCATTTGATAGCACATACAAAGGATAAGAGAATAATTCATTGAATTGCACTGTCTTCATTGCAGCCTTCCTACCATTTAAACAATGAAGATCCTTTTACCTGCAGATGTGATGTGTCGCCTCAAGCTCAATATGTGAAGCGCAGAGCATCATGTCCATGAAGATGGTGATGTGGGAAGACGAAGAAACATCATGTGGAGCGGCAGGACGAGGGGGGGGGGGAAGAAGCTCAGGCCTGTGTGTCGTGACTCGATCAGATTTCCTCCTCATTCAATCTGCCGACGGGGATGAGACCGAATCCGCAGGCATAACGCCGATGACGGGGTATCCATGAACCGTCAACAGTTCTTCTGAGGCTCCGTGTTCATAGCCTCAGCATCAGCTGGTTATAGCAGCAAAATCGTCATCCCTCTGAGCGACGCTGCGCACAGCCAATAGGAACACTGACGTCTCTGCGCGTCCCAGCAGTGATTTTTACATCCAGTAAGAGCTGTGATTGAACAAAACTTTTTTTCATTTAAACGGAAAAACAGATCATTATTTATTTAATATTAAATATGCCCGAAAATAATCACCCTCCTCCAATAATAAACAGACTTCCCAGTGTCAGATGACACATCCTGCTGTTGCTGCTGCTTCCCTCCTTTGGTCAGTTCATGTTGTGTCACTGATTAAAAAACCTTCCTGCAGCTCGTCTCCACCCTCTCCCACCTTCACCTCCCCTTCATAACTGCACTAATTGGCCAAATCAGTGTGAATTCATAGACACTCGGTCTGTTTCTTAACTGAGCAGGTGTTGTAAAATATGTTGTACAGTATAGGCTGCAGCCACAGGGTTTTCAGGACACCATGTGTTCTTTGTTTGACCTGAAAGTCATTACAATAATCATGTTTTAGGCAGATAAGGCCTGCTTCACTTGTTTGTCTGACCTGCCTGACCTACAGCCAGTGGTGGAGGGTCATTTCTAATACCACAAATCAATACCCCATTACAAGTATGCTTAAGGTCTTGAGTCAATGTAACCAATAGGTGCTACAGAACTGTGACTGAGGGAGCTTTGGAGGCTTGGGGCTACATTTAAAGAAAAGGCACACAGTCATCATTGTCATCACTACCTATAACAGAGACTGCATTATGCTGAATGAATAACTGATATGAACACAAGTTGCACAACTAACTCAAGAGCCTACAGGCTTAAGAATTGATCAGAGTCAATATGTGCACACAAGTATTTAACACCAACTCCAAATATTCACGATCAAATTAAAGAAAGCAACAAAATTCACTTATGAGCCTCAGGACAGTCGACATAGTGCTGGACTTAATGTAAAAGAAGATTCATGACTGCTGCTCTGGAGGTAGCACTAGTAGCTGCTTGCAGGTTTCTTTCACTTCATGACTTAACTTACAGTATAAATGCAGCTCCTTCAGACAGTGCTCTTCTTCTCTATTGTCATTATCCTCAATGTGTGTCAATGTAAAATCTCCACTGTGTTCGCGTCCTCAGAACCAGAATCTCTGATTGACAACAAACTCAGAAGTAATGTGGTCCTTAAACAAGAATAATAATTAGCATGAACTTGCTGTAGGCTATTTCACCGAATGATACGACACTTGTTGGAACTCCTTACTAGAAACAATAGCTAGAAACTACAAAAGTCTGTGTTTTTGGATGTCCAACACATTTATTCAGACTCACAGCAACATCTGACCCACCAATCAAATCAGCAGGTCAGCAGCATCACCGACGTCACTTTATCTTATAATTACAAGCCTACATTAAAAATATGATTAGGCTATAAGTCATATCACAAGTCATTATCACAAGTTGCAAATATAATGGCACAGTGAAGCCTTAATAATCACTCATGTGAGGTATGACTCTCAGGTTTGGAGTGACATTTGATTTTGTTAGAGCCTATTTTATATTTAACATTTAGTCACACTCATTGACCAAAGAAAGGTTCACCTGACATGTCATACCACATTTTGAAGTAATTTTTGGAGGCTATGTGGGGATTTACATGTGGCAGTTTGAATAGTGTTTGTAACCTGTGGGTTTCTTAATTTTAAGCTTCATATGGGATCTTTTCAAAAGTTGTATTTCATCCCTTTCACTTCTTATCTGTTTGAACAGAGAAACTTAACTTGATTATTTCTGACATTCTGCTTTATTTACTACCCTACGTGTTAAAAGCCCACACTGCCCCACTTTCTCCTCTACATTACACTCTGGTGATAGATTATTTAGCCTATTTATTTATTTATTTTGTAAGTGTTTTGAATAAAGAAATTATGAGTTGATTAACTCAGAACATAAAATGAATGAATAAGCAAAACATACAGCACACATTTACAACTGCTTAATTTCCTGGTATGGCACATATAGTAAGTTATGACACCTTGCCTGCATCAAATTATTCAGTAGTTAAAATCCAGAAAAAAGTTACATATAGGTTAAGTTAAATGTATTAGGACCTGTAGTGTCAAAGTGATTTACCTAAGAGGGACCATTCTGCATCTTACTTTTATATCGGTATAATTCTCTGACTCTATTTCTATACTTTGATTCAGAAAAAAGTCTGAATGCAAAACACTTCTTTCAGGCCTATTAATATAAACATAAAATATGTTTTTGGTAGGCTACTTCTTCCAATGTTAATCTTCAATCGATATTTATCTCCAAAAGTGTAGCCTATTTTTTCTTAAGTTGGCTCGTGAATAGTTTTATTAAAACAATCAATTAAGCTCGTGAGTTTTATAAACTGTTTCCATATTTCTCTTCATTAGCAGCCACGCACATAACGTGCCCCATCCATAAGGCTGTACCATAGACTGTGTACCTGCAGTTATTTCTCCGCTCTCGTTTCCATCACCTTTCTGCTGCAGGGACACCGTAAACTACAACACTTTGAAATTTCGTTCCCTCTCCACGTGCAGTTTATTATTCAAGCCTAATATGTAACGTTATCTTTCTTAATGACACGACTTATTCATTATTTCCCTCCTCTGTCTTGTCTCTTTTTTTTTTTTCTCTAACTACCAGTGGAAAAATGTGAATTACAGCACTGCGTGGTGGACATGCGCGAAGCTGCAGCGAATATGGCGGCTTGCATCTGTTAGAAAGTGGAATCTCCCCTCAAAATACGCTACTCAGACGGTGGGTACGGCTCATGTCTCATTCTTTCTCTCATGAATGGCTTCTCTCTCTTGTTTGTTTCCTGGTTTGTGATGAAAGCGTGCAGTTGTTCTCCTGCTGCTTGTCCCCGCAGTGGCAGACAGCAGTGTGTTTACTGTTATGCTGTGCAGGCGGAAAGCTCGTTGGTACAGTGTAGCGACATTGAACTGTGCAGATTTCCCTTCGCTTTCTGTTTACTGGCTTCCTGCTGGAAATACATGCAACTAAATACACGTTTGGCTCGTGAAGCCTTGTAGTATCACACCCGTTTGAGAAAACATAAAGGTTAGCAATGTGTAGCCTGTGTAATGATCACCGTCCCGCCCACTAAATGTGACCATAAAGCAAATGAAAATGCGTCACAGACTTTTCTGCAAATTAAATGTCGATCCTCGCTCATTCAGACATGAAACATCCGAACATTAAACCTGCAAATGAAAGAATATTTATTAATTTTATGAACTACACATGCAACCTTATTTTACAGATGCATGATGCAACTTCACTTGAGCGTTAGGTGTCAAGAAAACTAAATAGGTCTAGATGACAAATGCTCTCAATAAAAGTTGTGGTTTGGATATGTAACCTGTCAGTGACCACCCTGGAGGTGACGCCCTGCAGCGGCTCACACCCTGCAGCCTCCAGCAGTAATGTGATCCTTCACTGTCCTCAATCCAAACTGAGAAAACACCAGGCTGTGAGGAGGGTCTTCAATCTGGATTAAAGGGTTGGTCTTTATTACTTAAGTAAAAAAGAAGGCATGTTTCTCTTCTAGTCCAAAAGAAAGGTGCAACATGCAGGGAAAACACCAAAAAAAACCTCTCCTTTTCTTCCTGATTTCAATTTACTGAAAGTATAGAAGATTGATCAGAGGTGAAAAGACAGAAGAAAAATCTGGATTATTTGAACCATCAATTCAGTTATTTATCAGATATCCGTCACAAAAGTGTCCAGCTTTTAAAATTAGAGGGTCTTTTTTTCTTTATGTTATTATGATTTTTATCAGTGGGAGGCTTTTGTCATTTTCAACAAAGCTTTGGAGTTATTATCAGTATTTAAGGGCGAGGGCTGGTGTGTTGTTGCAACTGACTGCTGTTTTCTATAGGCTATTACCTTATTATTCATTTGACTACTGATTTGCTGCTTTCAAACTGAATATATTCAGTATTTGAACTGATACGTTTTAAAATAAGCATTCTGAACTTGAATTCAGTTTTTTTTATATATTTAATTTGAGCCCTGATGATAAATATAACATATCTAAAGTGTTTCAGGACAGCACACCAACATCTTAAATTTCCACTTTGTTTATTGCAGCAGACGCTCAGGCAAAGCCCCCTCTCTGAAATTAAGGGATGCATGTACAAAACTATTACAGGAAACTATTACATCGTCTTATGAATGCTTTTCTGCGTGGAAATGAAAAACATCTATATTTCATTGCAAAAAACATAATTGAAAGAAGAAACCTTTAAAAAATATCAATTTGTCATTGATAAAACAGAAATGAATAAATAGCTCATTTTAAACCGGTCGTCCTTGAAGTCATTGATCCAGTCCAGTTTCAGCTTTGCATTCTGAATGTTTGAGATGATCTGCTTTTCTGACATTATATTTACTTGTAAATGTTGGTTTTAGCCAACAAGCCTCTGCTCTGGAAACATGTGACAGCAGTTAACAAAAAAAACCTGACATTCATCATTATAATGGCAAATTACACCTGTGATATTGTTTTTGCATTGCACTTGTTATACAGGAAATTCAGCTTCAAGTGTTGAGTGCTTCACACAAAATGAGATGAATGAACCAAAACAAGTCCATGTGGTCAAAGTCATTGATTCATTATTGACCTGGTAATCGATTTAAGCATTTGTTATTTTACTCATATTCATTTAAAATACGTTACAATAACGAGCCTCTGTTTCATTAAATCTTTTATGTAACTTTATGTTCTAATTATAATTAGACTCTGTTCACTAACGTAATATAATAATAATAATAATAATAATATTACAAGTGGCAAAAATCAAAAAGGGAAGTCCAAATATATCAATTAAATCACTGTGTTCAAATGTTGCATCAATATAATAAAAGTCTTTGAGTAAAATTTAAAAACTATTTGTTCCACGAGTTTAAAAAAACTCCTCCTGTCAGGTAAGAAGTTACAACCTAAGAGCAGGTCTCAGGTCATTTTTCTGAACTCTGGTCTGTTCTGGTTGGTGAACATTAGTCTAATCCCACATAAGTGGAAAGGGGGGTTGTTAAAAGTAAGTGTTTCCTGGTCTGACTGGGTTTTTGTCTGACCCTCTTGAGTGGGGCAGACAGAGCAGAGCAAACACTGAAGCAGTCTGGATCAGAGCGAGGAGCAGAGCTGGAATCCTTTTCATGTCGGCCAGCAGACGTCCCACATCCACACGTCGTAATGGCTTTTTATGGCAGCTTGGAATCTTTATGGCTTCTTCGGACTCAATGGGATTCGCTGCAGATACAGAGGGGTTGGGGGGAAGTGTGTGTGGGGGCAGCCACAATACAGTGCAGATGGTAAAATCTTTCAACACAAGGGAGGAAGACGTTGTCTGGCTTCCAGAGACATGTTAACCTTTACATTTTTGGATAAAAAGAAAAATCTTGGATTCATTGACCTCTTGGTTTCGAGCCGGCCCTCTGATCAGATTTTGCAGAATGATGACAGGATGATGCACAGAGTTTTTGTAACCCTGGATGCCTGGTCCTTCAGCATGAACAGTTTGGTAACAGTTTTATTGTATTTATATGTTAGAGTGACTCAGGAGAAAATGTTTATAGTGTGGCAAAATTGATAACTTTTATTTATTCTGAATTGTATTCATTTAAGAAGGATTAATAGAGGTAGAGGTTTTTAAACTTGGATCTTATTCACATGGCACCAAATGGCACATGGTATTTTGTTTCTTGAGAATGCTAGTACAGATAACATATCAGAGGATTATAGTGTGTACCCAAAAAAACCGATTCATTCTGTAGCATTTGGACATTTCACAGAACAAATCTCATGAATAAAACTAAATAATCACATTTGAGATCCTTTTACGACATCAGACCTTCCTACCCACTCTGCAGCGCTGTGTGTGAGCCATATGGTCATACCGCAGGCAGACGCTCTTTACTTTCCATAAATAAACAGCTCCACTTACAAAAAAAACACACTGTAGTTAGTAACAAATGTACCGGAAAAGGACTAAAACATTGAGGATAATTTTCAGACTTTATCTTTGCAACAAAAATATTTCACTTCATGAAGAAATAACTTGTATAGCAGGACAAGTGTAATGGCAACTTTCTATAGCAAATATAGAGTGCTTTTCATAAGACAGAAACTGCATCAAAAAAAAGATATAAAAGAAACACAAGGCAACATATACAACAATTTATTAACTAGAGTTTAGAAAGAAGTAAATACATATTAACACAAATTTAAGATTATCCCAGCCGCACAGCGGGGTGCGATATGACAACAAGTATTCCCACTTCTTGCTCTAAGATGATTCAGTGTGAAAAAGATTTTTTTTTAAGCCTTCATTTAAAAGAATGGATATTTTGAGCAGACCTCCAGTCTTCTTTAAGTTTGATTCATCACATGTGGAGCTTAAAAAATCAAGTGCTTCTTCTCTGTCTTTAGCTCTGACTCTTATAGTATGAAGATCAACTTTATTAACCTGTTAGATCGACAGGTTTCGGCTTGTGGCCTCCATTAGGGCCTCAAGACCTTGATGAAGGCTGCGTTTCTGATGAAGGCCACAAGACGAAACATGTCGATCTAATTTGTTAATAAAGTTGATCTTCATACTATGAGTGTTGCTGGAGCTTTTTGACCTCTTCCAAGCCTTTCACTCTTCATGCACCTTGGAAGTTGTTCACTTCACGTTGTGCCAGAAAATCCTGCTCTGCTTCTTCAGCTCTGACTCTGGCATCATTCAGTGGACGTATCCTACTCTCTCTGAGAGGTCTGCATCATTAATAATTACCTGAAACCACTTAGTGCTTTACAAACAGTTAAGTGTTTTAAAATCAATTATCTCACTCACTGGAAGTCAGTTTAAAGAGCAGGAATGATGTTATCCCTTTTCTTAGTGTTCGTGGTTGTGTGTATAAGTTTGTAATCTTGGATTTGTTGTGATTATTTTGATCAAAAAAAGAATCCCAACATGTAGTTTTTTTAATTCCTTGTGGATTTTTCTTTTTAAATTTCTTGTATGGTTTGTGTCTCCTCTCCAGTGTCTGTGCAGATAAAATCCTTCCTGACTTCACCTCTTCTGCAGCAGCAAGTTGAACTCTTGTCATCATGGGTCGTACACCACACAGAGGTACACCTTCACAACACGGTTTCCCTGGGTGCTGCTCTGTCTCAATTTGATGACAAAAGAGCTACCTTAGAGCGGTTGTAATAGCTTGTTTTTATGCGGCCGTTCACACAGTAATTACAGTGTGTGTGTCAGTAGCTACTAGATCCTGATGAGCCGTTCAATCATCTTTTGATTTCAGATCAAAAAGAGGAGAAGGAGAGACCGAGCAGCATCACAGCAGGCTCTGCCCTCGACAAAGCCAACGGTTGGCAGCTCTGATCTCTGTCTTCATTGTTGATCCTTTTGTTATTTGCTGTATCTAAATCTTTCAGTCAATAGCTTTTCTTATTCAGCTATGATCAGAATCATATTGAATTGGCATTCTCTTTTGTCCTTTATTAATTTTTGCATCCAAATGTAGATATATATATATATATATATATATATATATATATATATATATGTTTTAATTGTATTATTTACTTACAATAAATAAGTAATAAACAATCCAATAAAATATCAAATGAAAAAACCCAAACATCATGAGCAGAGCTGATCACAGCAGGGTTTAACCAGAACACAATGCCTTGAATCTGCAGGAAAGTTATTTTCTATGTGGTGAATAAACTTTCATTCACTTCAGCAGTGAAAGTAAGTTCAGGGTTTCTCTTTTATTGTGTTTTTTTTCACTAACCGTCCTATGACAGTGATTCAGAAGTCAGTAGTTTCTTTCTGTTTTTTGTTGTTGCTAGAACCGTTCAGTTGGGAGGACTATTTGAGAGAAACGTCCTCCATCGCAGCATCGCCTGCATGCTTCAAACAGGTAACTGATCATCATGACTCCTTTATAGACTCTCTCATTTCCCTTAAAGGTCACATATTATGTTTAAATAAGTCTCAGAGCTCCCCAAAACATGTCTGTGAAGTTTCTTGCCAAAAAGGCAATGTGATCTATTTTTCTTGTTTTTTACTCCGTCAATAGTAACAAAGTGGCCCGACAGACGTGAAAGGCTAAATCTGAGGAGAAACGCACCAATCCACCTGTAGTTTTGGTTTCTTCATTAGGTTTGATTAGACATAACAAAACAATGAAACTAAATTCCCAGTGTGTACAGTACTCTAACTCTTAAGATTTAAAAAGCCCTTTTAGACAGAGAACCAGATAATTATCCGATCTGAGTCCGGTGTTCTGTTCAAACTGTCATAACCTGAACCTCTCATGACAATTTAACAATACAATATTTAATATTTAACCATGCTGGTTTGTTAGAAGTTTATGGGTATATCGTGTATCATGGGGTACACATCATGGGGTAAGTGAACGTCCCTTTTTGTCCCTATGCAGTCCAGAGTCCCCCCCTCCAACGACTTCAAAGCCGGAATGAAACTTGAAGCTCGGGACCCTCGAAACTCTCACTCTGTGTGCATCGCAACCGTGATGGGCATGATGGGTACGCGTCTACGCCTGCGACTGGACGGCAGCGACAACACCAACGACTTCTGGAGGCTGATCGACTCGTTAGAAATCCAACCAATAGGAACCTGTGAGAGGAACGGAGACATGCTGCAGCCACCGCTTGGTGAGTGTGAGGAGGACCAAACTTACCTGGTCTGTCTTTGCACAGCATCACACATGGCAAGAGAGAAACCTTCCTGTAACTGTAGATGTACAGAGCAGTCTTAATCAGTTTTGTTTAAGAGCTTTCTCTGCCTTCCATGGACACGTCCACTAGGAGACAAGACAGTCAAGTTGATTTAAGTGCAATAAATCCACTTAACATCCTGTTAAGACACATATCATTTCTGTTTTATAGGGAAACCCATGAATGCCTCATAAAACATTTATTGTATAATCAAACAAAGTAACACTTTAGGAAAAGCATAAAAATATTTATTACCCTGAACATGAAACTTTTACTCTTTGAAATTAAACTCTCCAATTCCAAAAATGATTTTATAGATTGCTTCCAGTGAACCACAATAGGCCTGTATTTAAAAAATATATATGTACAGTCAATGTCAAAAGACAGATATTTTCTGTTTCTGTTTTGATTAAAGAAACCATTTTAATCTCTGATTAAATCTCAACAATTAAAAGTCTGCTGTAGCACTGACAGCTGTTTCACCATTTTAAAGTAATAAATATAATATATATAATATACTTCTTTAGAAGAATACCCCAAAAATATCAAACCAAACCAAAGAACTTGTAAGTTTAAAACTAATGGAAAAAATAATCTCTCATGTTTATGCTTTGACATGAGACGGTTCTGCTTGTTGAGTTACACCATTAACATGCGAAAAAAAGTAGTGAAAAGAGTTTGACCACCAAACTTAATAGTGCCTATAACCCCCATAAAGTTGTCATGCATTGTGTTGTATTTTGACCCGTGTTGTGTTGTGTTGTGTTGTTATGTGTTCAGGTTTCAGGATGAACGCCTCCTCGTGGCCCATGTTCCTCCTGCGCACTCTGAGTGGAGCAGAGATGGCCCCCGCCTCTGCTTTTAAAAAGGTAATAAATGACAACGGGAAGAAGCTGCTGAAGACAAACACGGACATTACTATTTTCCTTTTTTTTTTTTGCAGATAAAACAACTGTCAGAGTTAGTTGGTGTGATGCCTAAAAAATATGACTTAAAGTAATCAGTTCTCCTTGTTTCAACTGGAGCGTGAAAGGACATGTGGTACATGGGGGCTGACTTTATAAAAGCAGTGAACACAGTTTGTATTAGAAAATAATAATTGTCTTTTAGTCTCTAAATATTATAAATACAACTTACGTTTTGATTAAAAATTATGAAATACTGTTATTTAGTTGTTTTTCCCTCACTGTTATAACTGCAGTAATCAGTTTAGACACAAGGGGGAGAAATGTGTCATTTGCATTCTGCAACAGACAACCTTGTGCTAATAAAAAGTTAGAGAATTTATCAAAGCAGCTCTTCATATAAAACAGTCTGTCTCAAAAATAAAAAAATAATTAAGATTGTGTTTAGTTATCAGTTCTACTAGATTTCTTCCTTTTCTTAATAAGTGCCCTTTCTTTTTCATTGTGGAGGACTATACGTTCTTAGGAGTGTTAAACTGTACTGGGCCAAGTATACTGACGTCTTGTACAAGAAGGGCCTGAGCCGCCTCTACTCCCCTCAGAGGCTGAGGTTCTTTAATATCTGCAGGACGATGCTGAGGGTGTTCTATGTGTATGTCAGGACCATTACTGACCTGTTTGCTGTTGTATGCCAGGGCAGCAGACTGAGAGTAGGGATCCCCAACAAACTCAACAAACTGATCTGCAAAGCCACTGATGTTGTGGATGTTGTGTGCGGTGGGGGTTGAGGCAGACTATCTGACGGTGGTGTCAGGGAAGGAGGATTCACTCCAAGTTACACCTCTACTTGGACAATGTCACCCTCCTACTCCACGACGAGCTGCTTAAACACAGGAGCACATTCAGCGCAAGACTCATTCCCCCACGATGCCCCACTGAACATCACAGAAAGTCATTTCTGCATGTGGCCACCAAACCTTCAACTTCCCCCTCTGAGGGTTGGACACACTGTCTAGCCTTGGACACTCTTTATTTGTCCTCTTCATTTATTATTCATTTCTATTGTTCATCTAACTGGAAAGTTGCATGTGCAACAATTAAACTGCCCAATACAATAACTTAAACGGATATATTTCTTAATTGACTCTTATTTCTTCATATTCATGTTCTCTGTAAGAGACACTGGAGTGCCCAGATGTTCCCCTGGATGAAATAAAGTGTGTCTGATTCTGATCATTTGCATGATACTGGTACCTGTTTAACTTTGTTGAACTGCTGGTAATCTATAATCTGAATGACCTGTTTATGTGTTTGTGTGTGTATGTTCAGGAACCAGCCAGTCCTGTTAAAAACTACTTCCAGCCTGGAATGAAGCTGGAGGCGGTGGACAGGAAGAACCCCTATCTGATTTGTCCAGCCACAGTGGGAGAGGTCAGAGGTCAGGAGATTTTCGTAATGTTTGACGGCTGGCGAGGCGCCTTCGACTACTGGTGCCCCTTCGACTCAAGAGACATCTTCCCCGTGGGCTGGTGTGCTCTGTCAAAACACAGCTTACAGCCGCCCGGAAACTTCTGTAAGTGATGCTTTTAGTATTTCTTTCTTTTCCTGCACGGTGTGGATTTCAGCTGAAGAATTCTCACTGACACCTTATCCTATCATTGAATTATATTTAGCATCAACATTGCGCATACATTTTAATCACAAAGAGGACGCATTTAATATATATTAGAGCTGTAACTTCATTGTTCAACATTAAAGTGCTGTTTACGGTTCTCTCAGATCTCTGAATAACGTTCTCATTATTCACCACTAGAGGGCAGCAGATCCCAAACTCTGATGTATCCTCTACCTTAGCTGTGTTGTGGCATCTCCTGCATTAATGTGGGGTTGACTTAAAATACTGTGTATTTACTATATATTTATCTAGAGTATTTTTTATGTAATATATATATATATATATATATATATATATATTACATAAAGGATGGACGTAATGCATTATGCATTAGCACTGAAGTAAAGAACAAGCAACACTAAAGGTAGCATAGTGCATTTCTGAAGGCCTGTTCTGTCCAAATTTAGCAAAACCATTTCAGCTCGTCTGTGAGACCAAAGAGGACATGTACAGGATACTAGTGAATAAATAAAGGAAGTCCTTTCTGAGATGCTACCTGGTCTCGCTAAAGAGAGCTCTCTACATTTGGTGAAGTTATGTGAAGAATCTGTTTTGATTGTGATGGATTGACGTCACCTACTGTATCATCGAGGGAAGAAGTAAAACCATGCAGTACATTATCTGAGCAGCACCTTTTTAGTAAAAGGTTTTAAATCATATCAGTCACCTGAATAGTTTTTCATTAATAAAGATGCAGCTTCTTATCAGACAGGAAGTGATGAAGAGGAAGTGATGAAAAGGGCTTTTAAAAAAGCTGTTATATAAAATCTCACGTTGATATCAAACCGGAAACATTTTTATTCAGTGTGATGTGACTATCACACTGAAGAAAAACTGACTGAGCAGAACACCAGAACAATGTCACTTTTTTATAAAATGAATCTCAGAACAATCAGCTTTTAAACATCTAAATGTCTTGATCTTAAACCATGGACCATTAAATAAAAGTGAATCTTATTTGAGCAGACATCGGTAGCATGATAAAAAGAACAGGGGACTAATAAATGGTACGAAATGATAAATCTGCAAAACAAAGATTATGAAATACACAGAAAGCAATGTGAATTTAAAAAATGTTGGATATGTTTGAAGTTGAAATCTTACAGAAGGAAAATCAGTCAAAGATTTCAAAGATTATATTTTTAGAAAGATGAATTACGAGCTGTCATTATTGAAGACTAGTAAAGTATGAAGACAAAGTCAGAGTGGGTGGTACATTGTTAAAATAAGTTTAAGCCTCTCTTTTTTTTTTTTTTTTACTGTAAATGGATAAATGCATAAAGATCATCACATTTAAGGTTATATTAATATATAAATGTAGCACTGACTTTTACTGTTTACATTTGTTCATAAAGAAGTTGGATTTATATTTAATTTGTTCAGTCTGTTTAAAATAAGTAAATGCTCTTCACAATTTATTGTGAAATTTGGCAATTAAAAAAAATCCTGTGTTTAAATGTAAAAAGAAAAACTGGGATGAAGATATATATTCTGTGTGAAGCAGTACAGAGCTATTAATTATTAATCAGGGAGTGATTATACAGTAGGTAAACTCAACACTTACAGGAGATTGTCACCATGTGATTTGCACTAATGCTGAAGCTTAATGTTCACAGTTTACTGTTAAGTGTCTTTGGCAGATATTCAGACATTTGTAATCCATCAAAAATCACTTTGACTAATGGCTCTGGAGTTCAGCAGTTTATTCTGAGATTTTTGGTTTCTCAAGTTTATAAATATCAGTCATCCTGTTGGTGTTACTTTACATTGGCTGTAATCCAGCAGTTTTCTCCTCTCTGCCCTGTGGTTAGTGCCTGACCGTGTGTCATGTGGATTTGAATAACCAGGACCAACAACCTTCTTGATGAATGTGAAGTGTGTGTGTGTGTGCGTATTTGTTTTCCCTTCACTTTGTTGATGGATGACAGCAGTTTCATGTCGGAGCATGTTTTCTGTCCTGTGGCTGTGAGGCAGTCAAGTTTACAGCCTATATCCAGTGTTTATGTTTGGATGCAAAGAAAGATGTTAAGATAAGCTTTCCATACGAGACTGCAAAGTTAAAAAATGTATTCTTTGTTGATGTCTTAGAAGAATAACTGTGGATGCATGGAACATTTACAAGGTGATATCTCAGTATCAATGTATAACAGGGTCCTAAGACGCTAACTAGACTCTCGAACTTCCAAACTCCATTCGATATGCAGAGTCCCTTTGCACCTTTAAGAAAAAGCTAAAGCTCTTTCATGAATACCTACGTCCTTAGTGATGATGATGGTTTCGATATTATCGATGATGATGATAGTAATGACGATGGTTTGTTTGATAATGACGATTTTAAGATGGTTTCTATACTGATTAGCTCTCTCAAGTAATGCCGTCAATGTTGTGCTTTGATTCTCTGCAATGCCTGTCAGCACCTGTGTGTCCAATCAGATTCAAAGCTGATCGTTTGCACTTAATGACATTATTTCCTCTTTTCTAGATCCTTGCTTGTGTTGATCTTACTCTCTGATGTACGTCGCTTTGGATAAAAGAGTCTGCTAAGTGAATTGTAGAATTGTAGAATATCTTTGATTAAGTTTACCAGACACCAGTTCCATAAGCCCCTCATGCATTGCCAGTTTAAGGCACACATGTTACACCTTGCCTGCAATGTGTAACACAGTGAGGCGGAATTATGGGGCGAAGTCGTTCCAACCCTCATTTGACATCGAGGGTACTAACAAAGCCAAATGTGGGCAAGACGGTGTCAATGTTCAGCACAGATGTGTGTGCGTGTGTGCATGCCTCAGTGTGTGTGTGTGTGTGGAGCTCCCGCTTTCGCAATGCCTCTCCTGCGTCCGCGGTGCTGTAACACAATGTAAAATCACACAATGGGACAGCAACATTACGCTGTTGCGGATGCAATGTTTAAGTAAAAAAAAACGTAATGAAGGCAGAACTTTGTTAAGGCGCTGTTGTGCACTCGCAATATAACGTGGCCTGAAAAAGGGCATCAGATTTCCCTGAATTGCCTTTCACACATGCACCTCACAGAGAGAGATTGTCTGTTGGATATTTTGATACATCTCGAAATATTCTGTTTTGTAAGCGGAAGGGGCAGGAGGAGGATGTCTGTTTCTTTGTTCTCACGAAAACATATTCAAAAATGTTCCACGATAGAAACACAACAGGTAACTAAGGTGATCCGTACATGAACAACGTCATCACCCCACTCACCAATTCCAGACTATTACCTGCAGAGTTCACACATCAGCTGTGTCTTACATTTTCAGGAGTATAGTGCATTTGTGAATGGGCTAATAGACTGTCGGATGAGATGTAGCCCTGGTTTTTGGACTTCACTTTTGGTGCCTTGCGTTTAGTGTTTTGGCTGTCATTGTGTTTTGGAGCCAGATGTGACCATATTTAGACCAAAGGATTTATACACAAGAGGCGGTAAGGCTCATTGTCTCTTTAAGGCCAAGGTGACCCCAGGCAGATGGGTAGTGGCACCCACCTCTGTTTTGCCCTAAATCTTGCATAATTGTAAGCCTTAATATGACAGTAACAAACAAAATGGCCATTTGTGTTCAAATCAAAGCTGAAACCAAACCACTGAGCTTTAAACTTGTTTATTTCTGCAGTATATTTACATGGAGCTTCATAGGAATTGACCTTTTGAACTATCCTCAAGAGGCCATTGGGGGAACTTCATTTTTTCCCCCCTCTGTTTTTTCGTCAGCCCAAGATGATTTTAAGCCAAAGAGCTAGACACACTGGACTTAGTCAGACCCATGTTTCCTATCATGTTAGTGGCACAAACTGACAAAAAAAAAAGAATAATAATAATAAAAAAAAAATCCTAGCAATCTTGTGCCAGGCCAGAGAGTTTAGCGTACGTTGAGAGTAGTATCTTGTTTTGATATGTTCTTGAGCCTGACTCAAGACTTTGTGTTTTTATTTGGTATTTATCAGCCCTAGTAGTATTTTATTCCAGTCAAATAACCTGTAACTGTTAAATTATTTCAGAAGTCTAACATTCAACTGAATACAGCTCGGCAGATTAACACAGTTTTTCAGTCAGCAATGTTTTATTAAAGTAAAATGCTCTAAGGTTTGGTCCAAAAATCTTACATCAACATCTGTCTGAAGTCTGAGCCTCTGCTAGCTCTTAGCTTAGGTCAGGTCTTTTCTTCAGTCCGGGTCTGTACCTGTTTGACTTCTAACAAATTCTCCCTTTTGTTAGTGAGTTTGGTTTTAAGATTTTAAAAAAAGTAGAGCGCAAAGATCATAAACAACCAGACAGCTATGTTAGTGTGCGAGTAAGTGAATAAAAATGGGCTTGGTGGAGGTGTTGATGAGCTGATAATTAGCTGTACATGTGAGAGTACGAGTGAGACACTCGGTAATTACGACTACGGTATGTTTAAAATAGTTTCATTAAAATAGTCCTTTTGTTCAGACCTTGTTACACATTCTGAAAAAGCTACTGAAGATGCCAAGATATGTTGTCTAATTGTTTGTCTCTCGGAACAGTATGCATTGATCATCACTCAAAATAGTTTTTTTTCCCCCATTTGTATGATACGTCTTTGTCTTTCTTTGTTGGTATTAAATTGGGTCAGAATGCAGAAAATAGTTGTCTGAATAATGCATGAAGAAAGGCGTGTGTATATTCTAGCAGATACGGTTTGTTTTTGTCTATTTAATACGGTTTGTTTTTGTCTATTTAACAAAAAATATATTTTATTATCCTAACCTTGTCAATGAGCAAGGCGTTTTGTCAAAATGTCTCATAGATATTAAAATCATCAACAAAATTCCTAAAGATTTTACCCCAAAACAAATACTATGAGAAAAGACTCAGAGTATCAAGATTAGTGCCTTATAATTCTGTTTATATGTGTTATTTCTCATTAAGAAACACTGTGCTGCGTATATATATCACATATTTGTTTTCCCTTTCTGGGATCTGTAGAGCCGCCGTTGGTCCTTTCAGAAGCAGATTAAGACGTCTGCAGACTGACTTCTCTGCTCCACATTGTTCATGAGTCAGGGTGAAATGATTGTGACTGTTTCCCGGCTGTGCTGGACCCAGCCGTCTCTCATCAGGGTAATGTCTGACTGGGTTTGGGTTACACTGAGGGGGCAGCACATACCCCTTTGGCCCTGAGAGCATTTGTGTTGAGGGAAAGCTTACTTATGTGTTCAGGAGTTTTGCCCTTTTTCAATCAGGACTCCTTCAGATCCAGTTTAACCTTTTCCCCCCCAAATCATCGTTCTCCCCATCCCCCCATCAGCCCCTGCGTTAACCCCTCTCCCCTCCCCCCAAGGGTCTCGCTGAGAAGCAGGTGACTGATGTAGGCTGTCGATATGGCCTACAGATAACATGAATAAAGGGCTCGAATCCCCCCCCCCCACCCCCCCACCCCCTCGCTACCTCTACACCACACCCACCCACTCTTCCTTCCCTCTGTCTACCCCTCCCGTGCCCCTATGCAAATCTCTCCCCCCCTCCTCCTGCTGCTCATTCATTGGGAGGGAAGCTTTGCTGAGGCTTAAACCAGCAGCAGAATCAGCAACAGCAGCAGCAGCAGCGTGGGCTTTGTTGTGGACTACAGCCGGGAGAAAAGAGGCATGCAGAGAGCAGCTGATAGAGACACAGAAAAAAAGAGACTGACATGCACATGAGGAGAGTTTTTTGCGAGAAAGTTAGAAAGAGGAAAACCTCGACAGAGACAGGAAACAAATCAACACCAGCGCAAAGAGCAAGAGTTCAAAGAAAGAACCAGGAAGCAACTGTACTCAGAGACTTGTATTGTTAGACACATCAACCCTGCTACTACTTGTACCATTGACTGTACAACTGGAACTACTACTACCGCTACTTCTAAGTAAGACGATTCTGCAGCAGTGAAGTTCTGCTTTTTTGGTTGGGACTTCCTGGTGAGTTGGATATCTTTACCCAGCTGTTTCTTTTCACTCTTTATTCACTCTTCATCCAACACAACAGAAAACACGCCTGGCAAAGCTCATGATTTGTATTATCATGTTTAAGATTAATTTAAGATGTTTAAGGTGTTATAGGATTGTGGGGTTTTTTTCTATCAGGACAACTAGTTGCAGTGTAGATGTAAGTTGCAGGCACTGTAAACATGTTTCTATTTCTTGTTGAAGTATCTTTGTTCCTTTTTATTCATGTGAGAGTTTACTGAAACTTCCTGAAAATGTAACAAATTGTACACAATCACATTTTTCTGTCATTGACCCACACATTTCAGGAAGGAATCATTTATTTTAACATGCTTAGATTAACAATTTAAAACTCCTGTTTTCTTCAGGTTGGTTTCTGTATAAAAGACGAAATTTGGGGAAGTAAAAGTTAAATCTGCTGTTCTGGTGAAAGTTGCATGTGGACTCACATGTGTGTAGCAGCCTCCTCCTCCTCCTCCTGTGTAAATGATTAAAGGCTGCAGTCTACACTGTTTCTTTGTTTGGCATGAAGACTTTTAAAAAGACTTGCATCCATTCAATGTAACTGTTAGAAACGTGAAGCTGTTCAAAATCAGAGAGCCCAAAAGTCTTAGTCGGCAGACGGGTTTGCTGTAATTAAATTTGAGGATACATGTGTTTTGCATCATGCTTAAAGCTCGGGGAATCAGTTTGCAAAAGATTTAGGCAAGGATTGGTGGGTATCAAACATGAAGAACATTGATTTTATGCATCAGACTTCGTTTTGTATCACCACTACTTATATGTCCAGTAGAAAGGTAAACATTCACATAAGTCCAAGTATTAAAAAAGTCATTTCCTGTGTTTGAAAAAAGCTGGCATGTCATTCTTTAGACCTGCACAGCGACACATTGTTGTGTTTATACTTGCCTTAAGGCCATTTTACTAACTTCCCCTTTCTGCTTCATGCACACACACACACACACACACACACACACACACACACACACACACACACACACACACACACACACACACACACACACACACACACACACACACATATACACACACACACACACACACACACACAGTTCACGAGTTTCAAACTACTTCAGATTCACTCAGCAGGGCAGCTCATGTGTTCGTGAATGTGTGTGCGTGTGTGTGTGGCTGATTGGTCTGTTTGCTGAGAGAGTGCTCGGCATGTGTGTGTGTGGGGGCGGGGGGGTGTTGTAATTAGATGAGAAGCTACTTTGTGGAGCCCTCCCCCCCCCCCCCCCAGACAGCAGACACACTTCTTAGCGACCCCGTTCTCATGCGTGTACATACACCCACACATTCTAATATGCTCACACATGCACATGTTTCCTCAGGCTGAGCTTCACACAGGTCAGAGGGTCGACTCAGAATTATATAGCCATGATCAGAACCATATGTCTCTGTTTAGTTGCTGCGTATGCATGCAGGGACACCATGCTCAGATTGGACTTTTTCAGATTCAGATTAGTTAAATATGTTTCTTTTGTGAACCTGAGTGATTTAAGGTATTTCAGAATATTTACTCAAAATACCAACATTATTCTACTTATTTTCAAACCCACTCTGCAGGTTTAAGGACTTATGAATGCACCCTTTTAACATTTTCTGGCAGTCATTGGTTACTGTTGATCTGCATACTGTGTGCAACAATAACCGATGGAAAGTAATGGCTGCAACTAACAAAGATAAAAAGAGAGCATAAGGAGCAGACGTTTTTTTTATTCCTTAGTTGATTAGTCAATTGAAAATTTACTGCAACGATTCTGAGTATTTGTATATTTTGCATTTTTTTGTATCATTGACATTTAAAAAAAAATGTATTTTGGGGCTTTTTATGCCTTTATTTTAGAGCTAGGACAGTGGATAGAGTCAGAAACGGATGAGAGAGAGATAGGGGAACGTCATGCATAATGGAGCCACAGGTCAGATTCCAACCCGGGCCACCCGCTCTGGAGGACTGAAGTTTCTGTAAATGGGGCGTGCACACTAACTGATAAGCGACTGGCGACCCATTTGTATCATATTTTAAGGAAAAAATATCAGCTTTTTGTTGGTTCTAGTTAAAGCACATATCGAAAATGTCTAACTGAACTGTTGATCATGATACTTGTTAAAGATAATATGAAATATTGTTGAGTTGTATTCAAATTAGCATCTATTCACTCTAAGGTATCAGTAACTAGCTTTCTTAGTCCATGTTTACATCTTGAATATAAACATGTGCTGATTTCTTCTTTCATATGATTTTTAAATCTAATATATGTCGACTAGCAACAACAAGAACATTGAAAATGTTACATTGGGCTCCATGATATTGCCATATACATTTTCAAACAATCAATGAATGAATGAATATTGAGGGAGAGTAATCATTAGTGTCTTAATTCATATTCACAAATGGTCAGCAAAAAATGTAAACTAAACAAGAGTTGAAGTCAAAGCTCGTGTGAGGAGTTTTTAGCTGGTCATGAAACAGACTGAAATAAAAACTGAAGATCTATAACCTCTAAATGAAATCCAGACCTCCAGGAACAGATTGATCATTTATATCAAGTTATTTTTTTATTGTCTTTTTCTTTCACTTTCCTTAGAAAAGAACTATAACGAGTGATACGATTTATTGACTTTTAACAGGAAGATTTTTTTGCCTTACAGAATTCTTCTCCCTCATTTACAGGACACGCTCTGCAAAGAGATACACATACTGCTCTGTCCACAGAGATGCACACACCTTTCCCCCTTTAACCTTTCTAAAGCTGCGAACAAGTTTAACTTAACCAACAAGTGATGGAAGTTTACCTAGATTCCAATATCGATCAGATTTTATTCCTAGTAAATAATGTATAAAATGTTGCTCTAGACTTTAAAACTATATCCAGAGTTTTTGGTTTGAATATTTCACACAATGTAAACGTTACATTCCTTCAATAATGATCTTGAGCAGGGCGCCAATAGCCTAACAGTTATGACTCGCGCCATGTACGGAGGCTGTGGTCCTCATCACAGCAGCCAAGGGTTCATCCCCAAACTCTCCCCCACCAATATTTCCTCTCTCTTCAACTGTCCTGTCAATAAAGATAAAAAAAAATTGCCCAAAATGTATAACTTAAAATAATGATCTTGAGCATGTGGAGTACAGAATACAGATGGTCCTGTCAGAGAGTGTGAAATAAAATGCATATTTAAGCAGAGTTCTGAAGTTGTTAAAACGCTGAGGTGATGAGTTTTTTTATACGCATGTGTGAGGATAAGCTAATATTTGACAGTAGGTGACACTAATCACGAGTCGGGAAAAGGTAGCCAACATGTTGTTGCAGCGGCTGTCACCCAACATGAACGGATTAGACTTTCGTTTCTGCAGCAGGCAAAGATCAGAGAAGCCCCCCAACTTGTCTCTCCTATGCTGAATTAAAACCTGCTGATTCTGATTAAGTAAAGATGAACTGCCTTTGTGGGGCTTATAGCTTCTCGCTCTGTGGGAATAAACGTGCCACTGTGTGCGCAGGTTGGTATCATTCCTCTGAGAACACGCTTTGTGTGACCGCTCGCCCTCTGAAACAAAACACGGCTCGATCCTACGCCCACTCTCACTCTTTTCCCAATTAACAGCTTTCAGGGTGCCCCGGCTGACCCCCAGAGGATACTGTAAACCTTCCATAGTGTCTCCATATTCCCTCAGTCAAGGAGGCTCTAATGAAAGCCTCAACCCCCTGAGAGCCTCCACATGCACTCTCAGAACCCCCCCCCCCCCAACACACACACAGTGGGCATTACGTTTGTGTTGAAACAGGAGATGCTCATCGTCCCCCTTTCCTCCTTTTCTTTGTGTCTTTGTGACTCATTTTTGCGCTCTTTCTTTAACACTCCGAAAATGATGATTATGTGATCCTATCACAGATTCACACTCAGAGCTAATGAAGACTGGAGGGGGGGGGGGGTTATTTTTCTCCAGCTATATTTATTTTCCTCATAAAAATGTCAGATATTTAAGTTGATGAACAGACCAGTATGTTGTTTTCTCACCTGACACACCACCAGTGATTCAATCTAAGCTCAAAATGCATCTGCCAATATACTCTCAACCATCGCTGCGTTTGGAGTCAGATCTGATGGTAGGAACTGACAGTCAAAATATATATATATATTTTTTAGCTCATTCCAATTTAAGGCCCTTTTACTAGCCTGGTGATGCTGCACAATTTGACAAATAGAAGCAGGTCTTAACTAGAGGCCACTATGCATTTAGTGTTGAAATAGTTTGCAGATGAAACATTCGGGTAAAAAAGGAAGTGCAGAAGGCTGCCATACACGGGCTGTCCTAGTAAGCAAGATCAAATAAGTGATTTTTAAGTTTATTTTTTTAAACGATATCCCAGTTGTGTACACAGTTATTCTTTCTGGTGTACACTTAAAATTGTCCCATCTTTGCTGTTCATGAGTTTGGTTTGAAAATAATTAAAGGCTTGTCTGGAATCGACGCCCATCCCAAATAATGGCAGTTTAAGTTAAAAATAAATACAAGCCCGGGCTATTAATTGAAGTTTTACGATATCTTGCATTGCTCGGACACTTTACACTACATACATTCATTATTACTTTCCCCATCATATCTCAGTATAGTTTATCATAGATCTGAATCTAAAATTTTGAATGGGCCATCATTTTTATTTTTGTGCCTTGTGTTGCGTTTTTCTGCTTTGGTACACTTTATTGTTATTTAACTGATTTCTCTATTCTGTCTGTCTGTCTGTCTATTCTTGCTCTTATTGTTTTCCGAGTCAATACCCATCTTTGTCATGACTTGATTGTATCTGAGTCTTGATGAAACGTGTCATTTTATAAGTATATGTGGATTTCTAAAACAGGTATAGTGGAAATGTGTTATTATACTTTTTAACTCCCACTTCACAATGGTCTCAGAAATCCAATATTTACTTTGGTGTATTGAAAAGAATTAAGATCTTATCACCATAATCATGAGTTTTCATGGGTTTAAAGGCACGGTCTAGCAGGCAGGTCTCGAGGGACTCATGACTTTTGACTCTGATTTCAGTAGAGGGAGGGGCTGAATACAAAGGACCTGTCAATCTCAGAGGACTCTGGAAAATCTAAACAAATCTCCTCTGCAGGACATCACAGTTATTCCTTTCCCCCCTCTACATCTTATTTTTCCTCGGGGAAAAAAGGATGGAAATGGAATGAAATATGCCTTATTATACATTTTAATGTTGTATTATTAACCACCTAACACTGCCTAACGTTTGGATTATAAGAAAGATAAACGTATATGCTTTGTCTTTCCTTTCTTTTTCTTTCTCTTCCTCTTCCACATCTCATTATTTCCAGTTACCCTCCCTGGTGCACTCCTCGCTCCTGTATCCTCCATCTCACCCTCCCTCTCCACTCGTCGCTCCTCGTTCAACTCTTCCTCCTCCATGCAGACCTCGTACAGACTGCCCAACCCCTTACCACCCCTCCCTGTGCGCAAGGGTGTCCGAGGTCGACGTCCCAAATCCCAGACCATCGCTTTGTTGAAGGCAGCGGCCGAAGCTGCGGCGGCAGCAGCAGTTAATGGAGCATCACAGAGCCCTGCCAGGACCGGCTCTGAGGCTCAACTGGCCCCCAGACCACACAAGAAGAGAGGGCCTAAACCCAAGAACAAGGTGAGATGTCACAAGAGCTGTAATCTGTTATGCTGCAGTCCATTGACCCTGCCATTTTCTTTTTTATGCATGTTTGCAGAAAATATTTGGATAAAGAGGACTCAAGGTCAGAGGGGCTTTAAAAGAAAAGCAGGAATGTTTTTTTTAAATCTTATAAATGAAGAGACCAGCTTTGATTTAGAAGCAGTATCTGCTAAAAAGACCTTTAATAAATCAGCAACTAACAGCCTTTGTAGATTACAGAGAGTTAATAAGAGAGGGATTGTTTGTTTTTTTACTCCAGAAGAAGCCTCAGGTGGGTCACTCCCTGGGGGTGCCATCGGTTACAGCTCCGCCTCCTGAGACCAGACTGAGCTCCATTCTTGTTTCCTCAGACAACAACCACAGCAACGGCTCCAATGTAGTTTGCACAGGTGAACTGGATTAGTCTGACTCCTTAATGTGTAGACCTTATGTTAAATTTCTTACATTTTGTTTTGTCAAATTCTAGCATTGTTCATCATCAACAGAAAGAATGCAAAAAATGTTGTTTTTTTTTGGTGTCTTCTCTCTCTTCGGGTCATTCCAGTGTGTGTCTATGTGAACAAACACGGTGACTATGGTCGGCATCTTGACAGAAAACTAGTACAACAGCTGCCAGACCACTTTGGTCCAGCACCAGTCAACGCTGTGCTCCAGCAAGCTGTTCAGGCCTGTGTGGACTGTACGTACCAGCCCTCTGTGCTGCTGTCCTTCCTACAGAGCCAGTCTCACACCGGAGGGGAAGTCATCAGAGGTAAATGTTTACAGAATAACAACTGATTCATTTGAAAGAAGAAGACACCCTTGCAAGTCACAAGGTGATGTCAATATAATGCTGACTTTGTTCAATTGAAAGTGCAAACCCATATTTTGGCAATTTAATTGGCAAAAAAATGATTTCTTCAGGCTTTTGAGGTGCAGTTAGGTGAATTTTATTTTCCTTGAAAAGAGCAACCTAGGGGTTATTTAGCCGTTTCCTGTCTTTATACTAGGCTTAACTAATAAGAGCCTTCAGGAGATTCATATATGCTGTAGACATAGAAGTAACCATCATTTCTTCTCTCGTCAAGCAATTGAATAAGGTTTTCCCAAACATTCGAGCAATTCTCTCGCAAGTCACATCTTAAAATAAAGCACAAGACACATTCTAATGAATTTTAGTTGCCAGTAAACAATCAGTCAGCTGAAATTGGTGTAAGCACACACTCTGTGTTTTGTGTGTGAGTGTCTGTCTGTGCATGTGTGAGTGTGTATGTGAGCAGTAAGAGAGGAGGAATAAAAGACCGGGCCTTTGGCAGCAGCTGATGCGAGCATTGCGTCTGTAATCAGAAATGACGTGCGTCTAACCTGGTTTGGGATGCTGGGATTGGATCTCCCTTGGGTGGCTGGATTGGGAAGAGTATGGTTAGGGGGGGGATGGGGGGGGGGGGGGGGTCTAATTTGTGGATTTGTGCAGGCTTGGCTTGGGTGGGAGGGTGCAGAGCAGTGTGGGTGAAAAATGCGGGTTTGTGCTTATAAAGGGAGGGAGCTAACCCTAAACCATCTGCTGCTTTTCTTTAGCTGTGAATGTCACAGCCTGTGTGTGTGTGTGTGTGTGTGTGTGTGTGTGTGTGTGTGTGTGTGTATGTTTGTGTGTGTGTGTGTTTGTGTATTTGTGTATGTGTGTCTATATACAGCACATAGACTAATAGTTGTTTGTGCTGTGTGCCCCCCTTTCCCCTATCAGTACGGTCTGAGCATGGTATCCGCTATGTGAAGCTGCCCTCGGCCTCCAGCACGTCTTCTGTGCTGCGGTTTCTGGAGAACATGTGCCAACATCTAGAGAGCGACAGTTTGTTCAGCTCGCAGCCATTCAGCGCCTTCACCAACAACGCGCGCTTCTACAACCGGACAAAGTCAGGTGGGCAAGTTTGTAAATGGAGTAGCAATAACAAGAGGGAGTAAAAAGCAAAACAATGAGAGGAGAGAGTGTCAAATGGAAATTACTGCAGGAAATAACACAATTAAACCAATGAAATGCATTTTATGCATATAAGTCTCTCTGTAATGTGCTCAACTGGAAGCAAACTTTGTCAGTTCTTTTTGGAGTGGCCTCAGTATCTCTCTTAACCACTCTTAAAACAGAACCAGTGTCCCACACTGAGAATGGCCTGTCCAAAGACGACTCCACAAAGGATCCAGCTCCCAGCACCCGCTCCCTTCACAACCCATCAGACTACAGAGCAGCGAAGAAGGAGCGGCCATATTTCCCTGGACAAACACACACACCGCCACCCCTAAGACGCGTCAGCTCCAACCCTACTGAGCACACCAATATGAGTGCACAGAGACGGGTAGAGGGTAAGCTTAACTACACACAGACAGTCACCTGGGGCAAAATGATCCTATTGTCAGGGCCGGTTCCTTTTAAAATGAGGTGAAAATCACAAATTACTTCATTCTGTTTAGTTTTAAGACTTCTTGTTTTCATGAGGTGAGCTAAAGAATTGAACCGCTCTTCCAATGGGGAGTAGGTCCCTGCTTCAGAAAGGGATTATGATTGTTTCTTTGTATTTTACAGTCTTGTAATCAGCATTTAATGAGAAAGTATCATACTCAGTCACTTGTGATTTTAGCTTCTGCTATGAAGTTTGCTGATTTAATAAGTGACAAAAGTAATTGGGGGTAATTAGTCCACTCTTAAAATGAGTTAATAAAGTTTTCTTCATATGTGAACTGAACCCTTCTATTGTTAAGATAATGTAGGCAGATTTTCAAACAATGTTTTCTTTGTTCAGTCACAGTAAAATCAAATCTACTGTTAATCCTGCTGGCTAAAAATGTAAGCTGTAGATCTCTTGATAATTATGCTAACACGGGAATGATGGGTTGTTACTTATGTGCTACAAGTGGGATATTATTATATTATATATATTGTGCTACAGGCAGGCTGATGCCAAACATCTTTAAGAGATATAGAATACATAAAAAAAAGTATACACCAGCGCTTTTATTGCAGTGCATAGCTAGTGTTGACAATGGGCCTTGTTAACATTTAATTGTAACTCAGATTGTATGGTATTTGATCAAGGTGTTATTTTAATTTCGATTGTCCTTTCTGTTGCCTGGACATCTTTACAGCAGCGAGCTCAACAACCGGTCCAGACCATGTGAAACAGGACAAGGAGGGTTCAGTAAACGACGCTTCTTCCTGGTCAGTCGATGATGTCATACGGTTCGTCCAGGAGGCTGATCCTCACACTCTTGGCCCGCATGTCGACCTGTTCAGGAAACATGTGAGTACTTAATTAATATAATATGTCTCCTATGTCCTGTTTGAAGGTGAACTGACTACATGACCGACTGGTTTTCACACTGTGTTCTAGTCATCTGGTTAAATAAACTCTCACAGAGTTTTTTTTGTGTCCATGCTCAGGATAAAGCAGACTTGAATCTCCACCAGATTACTCCTGACTCAAGTCATTGTTATTTGGTTTGAATAGTTCTGAGACAATTGTTTGAAACATGTCCCCATGCTGACGTCATGCTCCTTCCTTTACAGGAGATTGATGGCAAAGCCCTGATGTTGCTGCGTAGTGATGTCATCATGAAGTACATGGGACTAAAGCTGGGGCCGGCGCTCAAACTCTGTCATCACATCGAGAAGCTAAAACAGACCAAGCAATAGAGGATGAAGGCTCTCTTTTTATATTGCTGGCAAATTCACCTGAATGAGGGGTGAAGCTATCGCCTAGGACACTGAGGTCAAGTCTTCCTTTCTTTGTGAATTTTAATAACCTACAAGGATTTTACAAAAAGAAACATACACATGATGTGGATTTAAAAAAAACTGATTTCAGTATTTTCTTTTTAAATAAGCTGTTGAAATATGACTACTTTTAGCCACAAAATATCATAAGCCTCATTTCCACTACATGATAAACATGGAGTGACTCGACTTGCTTTGAATTGTTCATTTATGCTTTTCAATGGGCATATTATATGGACAGCAACTGTGACCTAGTATTTTTTTAAATTACCTTGGCTGAAGTTTCAAGTCACAGCATCAAAGTGCTGCTCCCACGTGATTGGTCAGAGAGAGCCCTCAATTGCGCGTCAGTCATGGGACACAGTACACAACCCCAACACCTACTTTGTTGTTCTGTTTTTGAGGGAAATACATTTGTGGTATTTTCTTACTACATCGCATTTACTATTACTGGACAGGAAATGAAGTAACAGCCAGGTAGAGAAGAAGTATGGCATGATTTAAAAAAGCTCATCTTAATTGATTAATTTAATAATCAAACTCAATGCATAAAAACATTAAATTCAACAAATGAAGTTATTTAATTTGAAATCAAATTAAATTAGTTTTTGTTTCAAAATGTGCCCCAATGGCTCTGATTTTGAACACTTTTCAACAGGTTTATTTTATACTGCATAAGGGTCATGACCCAGAGTAGATATCTGAGCTTATGCATGACTTCTGTTAATGTAAGTTTATTTTTTGCCTTATTATGAACCACTGTAGCACATCAAGCTATCAAATTTATGAAGTTCACCTCTTTAGCCTTTTCCACACCAACATCAGCTGAAGGTTTTCTATTTCTTCAGATTATAAACTATTATTTTGTTTTCATTTACAGTTTAAGGCTGGATTCTCAGTGAACGTCTCACTGTATCGTTTCTAACAATGCAACATTAACGCATTAATGTTTCTGAATGATTTTGTCTGTTGGAGAAAGTCAGATTTTGTTAATGCAAGCCACTGATTGTATAATCATTACGTTGATTACGGTGCAAACAGGTACTTAACCTCAAGAATGCTCCAGGTACGTGCGTAAGAAGTGAAGGAAGGGTTGCATTAATAAAATCAGGAGAAGTCTTATTATTTCCTGAAATGAATTTTACACAAATTACTCCTGTTTTTCACGAGTTAGGTTTGGTTGAATTAAATTACATTTTCTTTACATGGTGGATACTTTGTTTTGGAAGAAAACCTTTCATTAGTTTCTGCAGGGCAGGCTGCACACATAGAAAATCCGGGACTGACTCTTTATTTGTGTCTGTTTTTGAGTGCTGGAAGACATTCAAGATTTTGGTTTCAGCTTGAATCATGACATGACTACATGATTGTAATATTCTTTGAGAGACACACATGATACACCAAGATGAATGCCATCAACTGTCTAGTTTAAGTGCTGTACAGAACAATGAGGATCTCCTGAGCAAGTACGTGATGGACAAAACTGCTTTGTAAAAAGTTACTAGATTTTCTTTTTTAAACAAAGTGTATCAACTTGTATGAGGCGTGAGTGTTTTTGCGTGCACCATCATATAACTATACCTACAGGAAGATGTTGTGTCTTTGTAAATAATCACATGTCTAAAAGTATTTATCAGTTTTTGATGGCAGAAATCCAAAATTTTCTGAACATTTCAGAACCAATTTTCAAACCAAATCATGTAGCTGTTTATCACACTGTTGCTCTCCTGTAGTGTTAACAAGTTGATACTTGAAATGATTTTGCTTTAATGTGAAACTCAGGTTTTAGTAGGGGTTGTTTTCTAGAGGATGTTTTACATCATTAGCATTGTGTGTTAATTAATACAACATAAAGGGACTGCACAATAACCGACTATGTATATTTTTTAATGCCTTGTGATCTATTGCTTGCAGCATCTCATGTATATATGCGATTTTTTACTGTAAGTTCAACAAAATATGTTTGTTTAATATGTTTGATATGCATTCACACTATTAAACATTTCTGTACATCACCTGAAGGCTTAAAGCCACCATGGTTTTTTTTTTACAAGCCTTTCTGACCTGTGTGGTTATAATGAGTTATGACTGAATAAGCCCATCAGGGTGTTTAATATGTCCTGTCTAACCTATTCCGTAAAAGGATAAATCATCATTTTATAAGAAGACAGTTTATAAGTTTATAAGAAAGTCTGTTTAAATGATCGGACTTTATATGGCAGTAAAGCATTTTCCTGCTTCAATTTCCTTTTAATGATCTCACATCCCCTTTTTTCTGGTGGGGTGAGTGGGATTTAGCCACCCAGCTAGTGAACACTTACGCCCTGAACTGGTTCATAAAGTAAAAGCATAATTTTGATGAGAAAAACTAAAGGCAAACAGAAGTTTACATACTTGAACCAAATGTCAGAAAAAAGTTATAACTTTCAGAGATAAACGCACTTCAGTTTTTGTGGATTTTTTTTGTTTGTTAGGGTTTTATGTCTTTGAGTGTGTGTTGTGTGTTTCTGTGTGTAGGGGATGGGGGATGGGGTGAAAAGATCATGGATGTCTTACTTAAGTGAAAGTGACAATCCCAAAGGAATCATTGTTCAAGAGATCAGAAAGTTCAAATAGCTCACCAGAAGCACTAAGGATGAAAAGGCTAATTATGACTGGACTTGCAGATTCTATAAGAATTATATATGCAGCTATCTGTACTTCAGAGTCTGTTAAAAGCTCTCTTAACTGTTAACGGCACTGTTTTATTATTTTTTAACTAATGTGTAAAACAGGTTAAAGAAAACAATGACTAGCTCCCTCCATGTTGGCAAATGTTCAAAAGTAGGCACATAAGTTTAAATAAAGCGAAGTCTTTCAAATAAAGTGTTTCTCTTGTGCAAAAAGGGCAAAGTGTAATAAGGATTGTGTTGACTAAATAAAAACATGACTGGTTTCCCAAGATGGAAGAAGTACTCATCTTTTTGGTAACTTTAACAAAGTGTTACAACTAAAAGTCATGCAATTCTCAAAGTACCAAACAGAAGAACAAAAAGGTTTTTCAAATATTGAAAATGTTATTTATAATATAAAGCCTAACTATTGATTAATATTTCAACATAATCAATCTACCTGCAGCTATGGGACCTCTAAAAATCTGTAACTCTATAAAACGTTGAGGGGTGAGCAAGTCTACAGCTTTTGGCTACCTACAGGTTTAATTCTTAAAACAGTGAGTGTAAGTTACAAAACATTTTAATATTGGCCCTAATTGAGTTTGTAAGATCAACATTAGCTTGTTGGTTTGCTCATGACACATGTTGCTAGGAGACAGCTCCATACTTTTTGTAGACACCCACCACAGAGACTAGTGGGCTATAAGTAATGCGCTCTGATGTTTAAGGTAAGACTTGACCAATAATAATTTAACTTGGTAACTGTGAAGAAATATTTTAATTATACACTTATTATAATAGGTAATTTAGTAATTTAGTAATTTAGTAATAGGAGCTTTCAATTATGGTCAACGACAAAGTTTTACATTTTTAAGTTAGCTTAGGGAGACAGCAAGAAGCATGAAATATTCTGGCACTTGTTCAGGGACAATCGACATACCATTACCTGTAGGCCTACTGGTATCCCTATTGAAAGAGGACCTTAAAAAAACAAATTTTGAGGTCTTCACTTTACCGATTCTGCAATATAAAGGCGGTCATGGCGGTATGACATGATTTGGCCTATATATATTTGTTTATATAGCCTATATAATGGAACTTTGAATATATTCACAGTTCCATTCCATATATTCAAAGTTTCATTCAATATATTCAGACTTCATTCAATATAATCAAAGTTTCATTCAATATATTAATTTCCTGAACGGCTTGCCATACATATATGTGTGTGTGTGTGTGTGTGTGTGTGTGTGTGTGTGTGTGTGTGTGTGTGTGTGTATATATATATATATATATATATATATATATAGATATATATATATATATATACACATATATATATACACACACACATATATAGGCTATATAAACATATACTACCGACCACTGCCTTACAGATTTTCTTGTCTGTAGGCTACACAAGAAAACAGTCATTGAAGAGAGGGAAAAAAAGGGCAGAACGCTTCAGCCGTAGGCTACTTCAATCCCTGAACTTTCCCAACTGTTGAGGAATCAACTTCTATCAAATTCTATAAACAGGCATCTGCATGCAGATACAGCCAACAAGTTGCTCCAACTCAACTCTGGATTCTCAAGTTGCTGGTCAGGCTGTAAACAATGGCAACGCATACCTGGTAGTAGAAAAATGGCTCATCTCCCAGAGGTTTTATTGTTGACGGACGGCAGCTGATGGACACCAGGATTTCAAGTCACCTAAGTACAAGGTAAGTCACAAATCACCGAAACATTCAAGGCATTTCCCTATAAAGCTGTGCTAATAGAGTTCTAGAGGATATAAAACAGTACCATCTTGTGGAGAAATTCTGTCAATGCACTTGGTTCTAATAGAAATAAATGAAGCGTCACACAAAAGGCTGTCTGTTTGAACGCAATCACATTTATTGTCTTTTTTTCTATGCACAGTTACTAAGCAGCCGGATGAGCTGTTCAAATGAATTGGATATAGAATAATGGTTTTTTCACAATGTAACCCCTCCCCAAAAATAAATACACGACTGAAAGTGTTGCACAGCTCCAAAATATACAAAGTCTTGGAAATAATCATGTAAACTTTGAAAAAAAAGTATTGTTTGTTTTTAAGATTTTATTGGTTTATTTTACAAAAGAAAGAATTTGAAACATTTTTTTCTTTAAAAACTTATTTACAGGTTTATACAAAAATACAAAAGTGATTCAAATCTGTTAAGTCTTAGCTAGTTTTTTTTTTTTTTTTTTACCATGGAGCCTCTTTTAAATAGATTACACTGTATCTTTAACATTTGTATATTTTTCTGTTCTCTGTGGCAATTTTAAAGTCTGTTTTGTGTTCTTCCATACTGTACACCTTTAAAAAAGAAAGATTAGTTTCGTCACACTCCTCTATATGTCAAAATTGTGGTAAGACAGTTTTGGAAAAAGAATCTTTAAAGGTTATAAGTTCTGGCTTTGTTTGATTTCCAAGCTAAAGAGGACTGAGGTTTGAGACAGGACATGAGTGGTCAACTAGAGCCTGCATTGGAACCTCACTGTTTGTCTCTCTGATCAAATTGTGACAATCAATCTATTCTTTCACAGATAAAGGAAACAGTATTAAAATAGCGGTATAGAATAAATGCCAAGTACAGTACAGAAAAATCACAGTAAACAATAGTCGAATGCTTTTGGTTGTTTAAACAATCAATTTGTACGTCCCAAATTTCAGTGTGTTTTATGTGTTACTCTATCAGATTTAGGAAATGTATGTTTCAGTTCTAATGTTAAGTGGGATTCAATAAACTGTGATGAGTCAAAAGTAAAGACAATGACTTCATGGTCAGATCAAACTATTTTTAGGGTCTATAAATGGATATTTAATCCATTTCTGTTATTTTTTTATTTGTACACTTGATCCAAAACAGTTTGTCCAGATGTGCACTTTAAACTTAATCAGCAGTTTCTCCTGGAAAATATTTCTCTCACTTCCATAGCTCCATCAAGACAAGTACTCAGCACCAAGAGTGTTCAGATTCTCCATCCCAACAGATTATTTATATTTTTCTTTACAGTCTCTTATACCTATGATTGTCCAGTGAGTAGATATACAGTACAAGATAAACCCCTGTTTGTGATCACGACTATACAGAACAGAATTAGCCAGACAGTTTGTACATCTATAGAACACACTATTGAACTTGACATTGGAACAGAAAATACAGAAATGCTTCTCGTGGTATGGAGACATCCCTCAGATAAAAAGAATGATATGGTGGTGTTCTTTTCTTTCTTCATTTTTTCTTATTGCATGCGATAAAAAACACAACAAATAAAACAATGAACAGGAACAAATGCGCTTCAGCAATATGGGTATGACGAATGATAAATTCTGATAATTTCACAGCTTTTTACTCTCCCCATCTTACACAGTGTCAGTTCTGCAATTCTGATTCGCTGAGTATTTAACAGTTGTGGTTTTGTTATCTATCTATCTATCTATCTATCTATCTATTTATCTATCTATCTATCTATCTATCTATCTATCGCATTTACAATAAAACAGTAATATGCTTGTTGAGGTATTCACAGAATACAGTGAATGGTTTCTTCTGAAGTACGGTCTCCGTATGCAAAAAGTATATGTGTTGTGTTTGCTGTGGTAGGCAGGTGAGAGTTCAAACTGTTCACTGATGGTACTTTTTTTCTGTAACACACTTAACACTCCACATGTGTAACATATTTTGGAGGGATGAGAAGGCATATGTCATAGTTAAATGCTGTTAATATAAGCTGCCACAATGCATTGGATGCACGGTAGATTATTAACATTGGTGGTATGTAGTCCTTCCCTCCCTTTGTCTTTTCTCTTTGCAATTTTAAGTTTGAAGGGTAAGACAGAATCGCGTACACCAGCCACTGGGTTGAGCTTTCACCTGTCTAATGCTACTGGGTCAGTGCAAATGAAGGAGAGGCAACAAGGAGAGGAGAACAGTGTACATGGTTAAGAGTCATGTGTAATGTTGCCAGTGAGACCTGTTCTTCTTTGCTACACTCAGGTTTATTCCCTATAAAATTTCTGCTTGTTGTATTATATAGATATGACTTTATATTTAGTACAAATATACATATGCAATTTCATTATAAGATAGACTTTTGTTTCAAGACAAATTCTTGAAAAAACATCATCAAGTGCAAAATCGAGGTTGTTTCTCAGAAATCTTTCCAAACTAACCTCTAGCCAAACCGATTTAGGACCCTCTAAAGCATTTTACCGTCTGCACTCAATGGTATCTTTAAAACTGCTTTGAAATGCACCTTTTCAACGTCAAGTAAGCACAGCAAGACTGGCCAGCAGCTGGAAAAGCTTGAATCAGTCTTAACATACTAGATTTTGAGGTTGGGTTTAAATAAGTATGTGATTGAATTCTGATGAAACATGGTGCAGGTCCATGTATTTACAGGGACTTATAAATGCCCTGCTTACAACCACCTCTACTAGAGAAAGGCCACTGTGCGATTGTCCATAACTAGCCTGTATCTTTTACAAATGGGCCCCATCTAGGCGTAAGCCCTTACTCCTTGAAAGATTAATCATTCTTAAAATACAAAAGAACCACAAAAATGTCGACAGAAACCAGTATCCAGGGGATGTTTCCATATAGGGTCATGCAACATGGTGAACATCATCATCATGTTCTGAGGCATAGTTTTACAAAAATACATGCATCATGTTATCCTCTTGGATATATTTAATGTGAAGAAATATATCATTGGCTCCGTCTGTTGTAAAGACTGAATCAGGTCTGCAGATGGAAAGAAATTGATAACTTGGTGCTTTGTCCTAAGTAACTTCCACAATGAAATATTCCTTGTTTCTGGCAGATGTATGGACTCTGTGAAGTTTGGCCAATGCTTTGGGCACCAAAAGTTTAAAGAATATTAATTTAATTTGAGGTTTTTGTAATTTATTAAGAAAAACATATCCTCTGGGACACAAACACACCCACACCATTCAAAACACAAAAAGTAAAAATGTCAGTGGATAATGCTTGTTCATGCACAAGCACATAGTCCATAATTCACAAAATTTCTTTTCGTAATTTACCAAATATGTGGGACTGTTTTTTAAATGCTTTTTATTTTATTTTAGAAAACACGGTTCAATCAAAATAGGTCTTAAGTATTTATCTTTTAACTATGAGGAAGCAATTTATTTTTGATGATAAAGTATTTAGATATCAGTTCTTGATCAACCCCTTATGGTTCAGCATCTCCCAACACTCTCTCTGACAGTTTAATATAATACTTGACCAAGACTGGGTGCTGTTTTAGTAACAGTCAGATTTTGTTTGAATTGGCCTCGATAACACACCTGTCAAATATTAAAAAAGTAGAAGGGATCATTTAAAATGTAGGACACAACAAAGAAAAGAGAACATCTCTCTTCATGTGGTTTTAAGATGATCTGTCATCATGGGGGCTTCCATCTGAGTTCTCTGTCTCCCCTTCGGAAATGGCTTGCATGGGGGCTGTGTAGAGGCGGCTGCGTGTACTGTAACGACTGCTGTTGGCTACAGGGGGGATTCGAGAACGTCCCTGTCGAGATGCAGCTGACATTGGAAGGGTTTTAGGGGTGAAACTCTCTGAGTTTGCCCTAGGAAAAAGGCCTGGTATTTGGATTTGATCAAGGCCAGAAATAGCGGGCTCTTGAAAAGTAGAGGGTAATTCCTCGTACTGCCGAATGGACCCTTCCTGAACAGACTCCCCTGGGGTTTTAGGGGTGATGGGGCTCTTAAGAATTTCTGTGGCTGACATTCGGTAACTGGAATCAGACCTGCTACCTTTCTTGAGCAACAGGAGTTTAAACTCCTCGTTGGACGTGCTGGATTTCTTGGCGCTGCGGTAGATTGGCACTGGGGCTCGTTGTGACCCAGCTGCAGTGGCTGGCGTGGCTGGGATGTTGAGTGGAGGGGCTGGTGGGATGATAACAGTGGAGACAGGGGCCACTGGAGCAGTAGGGCAGAGACGAGACTTCACATTTAAGTCTCCTGAATCTTTACGGCCAAGGACCTTTCTTTTAGATCTGATAAAATACATTTAATATTAATTTAGACAGTGCATGAAAACGTATTGAAATTAATAAAATGAACACCGATATGAATTTGCTTTGAAGAAGCCGTCAAAAAGATTGACCACTATTAAAAAATATACATCACCTGTGTATCATAGCAAACAGATCCTCAGTTGTACGGGTCTTGTTGGGTGATGTGATTATAATGTCTTCATCCACTTTGGTGTCATCCGTCAGAGGGGAGAGCGAATTATCACTGGGCGTGGAATCTGTGGCACACAACATCCCTATCATGTCATCTGGTTGTCTGATCACTAAGAGTTCAATTGGTGAAGTAACCATCCTTTCAACTTCTCCTTGTTTATAAAGGGTAAAACATATTTTTTCCCTTTTTTTATTGCTGTTTTTTGATATATAAAAATAGTAGCAAGTAATAATATAGTTTTACATGATTTCTTTCTTTACAAAGGGTATCTTACTACTTCTGCCGTTTAATAGGTTGAAAAGCCTACCTTTACTGAAGTAATCCTCAGTGTCAGGAGTAGTTGAGTCATCTTTGCTCTCCTGTGGGTGATGCTGATGGGCACTTCTGGTAGCACCTGATGTCACTTCTTCCTCTTCTTCATGCTCTTCTTGTCCTCTTTTCCTTGCATCGCTGATTAGGTAAGGATGCGATGTCTCCATCGTGTTACCAGGCACTTTGACTGGACTAGCCCAGGGCCCTGAGTCTAAGTGTGATCCCCCAGCAAATTCATATGCTGGAGGAGGATGGTGTTCGGAACGTATGCCTCCTCTGGAACATGCAGGTCTTGGTGGTTCTTTCACCTGTTCTTCCTCTTCTTCTTCCTCGTCTTCATCATCATCATCATCTTGGGAAAATGACCGCTCCCCCAAAACCCTAAACTCAGGGTGTGCATGAGATGAGTGCGTGAGCCCTCTGAACTCTGTGTGTGAATGAATATGCGTGTGTAGATCCACAGGAGAAGGGTGGGGTGCGCGGGGCACAGGGCGGTGCAAGGGTGAGCTGTCCTCTGAGAGATCAGATGTTGGATCCATCCGAGCCCTGAAGGCTGTCATAGCCCAGAATGTTCCTGGTCCATAGCGGTCCTGTCTAAGTAGGAGGCTTTCATAGGATGGAGGCCCATCAGGATGGCGGCCGGGTGGAGGTGGATGCAAGTGTTCAGGGGAAGAGATGTGGTCATGAACTGGGGGTCTGGGGGGTGGTCTTCGAGGAGGGAGAGGCCTAGTGTTTACAGGTGGTGGAGCAAGAGTACAACCACTTGGAGGACATTTTGGTCTTGTAACAGTTTCCACTCCAATTACTGTGTCTTGGTCTTTAGTGGTAGCTCTATCTGCTGATTTGCTAACAGAATGGAGCTGCACTGAACGGAGAGCAGATGGAGTAATTGCTAAAAGATTGGAACTTGGAATTGTTAGAGCAGAGTTTGAACTTAGCAATGGGTTGGTATTGGATGCATCAGGGGCCAATGACTTTGTTCCAGAGACTAAAACATTTGCAACTCTGTGTTTGCTGTGGTGGAGCGTGTGCATGTGGTGTGTCCGGTGGGATAGCGTATGTCTGACATAACTGCCTTGAAGAACATTGAGATCAAGTTGAGATGGTGGAGGTGGGAAGTCTGGGTCTCTCTTATATCCAGAGGAAATAGCAGTCCCATCTCTGGGGAAGTGCTGCAGAGAAGAAAGAGAAGACTTCCTCTCGGGCACTTTGGGCTTTCTCTTGCCAGTTGAGGGAGACAGAGGTCCTGGGAAGAAAGCGGCCGAAGATGATGGCAAGGTTGATGTTGGAGTCTCTGATTGGCTGGAATAGCCACTTGATGGGGAGGCCAGGCCAGCTAACTTCTCAGGTGATCCGAGTTTGAAGTCTCCAGGTGGTAGTGGTGGACTAGTCGCCCTGGTTTCTGCCTGTGCAATGGCCTGGGTTTGGATTTCTGTGGAGGAGGAAGAGCTGTCTGGTGACTTTATACACTCCATGACAGTAGTGCCTGTAGCTGTGCTTGAGTTGGACATGGATGTGTACTCACCATTGTTGGACTTCAGCTCAGTGTTGTGAAGCCATAGGTCTGCATAGTCAGATTGCACAGCACCTTCATCCTTAAATGAGTGTGTATCTGCTGAGCTGAAGGACATGGGCTCTACAATGTCGACAGCTCCTCCAAGTCCCATTCCCCAGGTTCCCAAAGGCTCTGCCACTAAACAAGATGTCTGCAATGGTTCTGGAGCACCCCCAAGCTCGAGCTCCAGTTCCAGCTTCATATCTGTGGAAGACGATGTAAATTCTTGTTCACTAACTGTCTTTGGTTGATCCTGATCTGTCTGTGTGTCTGTCCCAACATCAACACTACTACTCGTCTCCTTCAGTGATGTTGTCCGTTTAGGTGGGGGAGGTTTTACTTTTGGTTTCCTTAGTGGTCGACATGTCCTTCCCAGGGTCATAGTGCCTGCTCTGAAGTCAGCTGAAAGTGTGGGGTAGTTTCCATGGGACAGTGTTGCTGCCACAGTGTTGGATTTGCCACAGTCAGGCCCTGGGTCTGCATAGTTATACATGTAGCCACTATAACTCTGATTATACTCCCCAAAATGCACCGAGGAAGAATAGAAACTGTCTATATCAGATGGATAATGAGACTCTTTTCCAGTGTTGCTTGTCTTGTTATCACTGTAACAAATGTGGTCTTCAAGACCTTGTTTGGAGCTGTAATCCTGGGCTAACCCATGGCTCTGGCGAAGGTTTTGGGTATGGTCAAGGTCATGATCGGGATCAGTCTGGTCTTGATCTGGGGGGTATGTCCACTCCCCCTCACTAGCAGTACTGACCCCTGCATCATCCAGTTGATCTGTGGCTGAGGATGTAAATGAGCTTGACCTGTGACCCTGGCCCTGGGGTCTGAGGTCAGAGTGGTATGATGGATCCAGGGAGAATCCTTCATCAATGGCATTGGGCACAGTGTTTAGTGACAGCTCTGAGTCACAGTGAGATGAACCTGTCAGAGGTGGAGAAGAGGGCGGGGGAATGGTTTCAGATGTCTGAGAAGGGCAGGTAGAGCTGGAACCGCTCCAGTTCCCACTTGATGACTGGTGGTCCTCCTTGTGGTCCACATGGCTGCCTAGAACTCCTGTTGTAGAAACAGAGTGGATAGGGCTACTGAAAGTATCTGAACTTGATGAAATCTCACAGCTGCCCATGTCAGCCTTGCGGGGCAGGCGGGAGCGACCCCTTTCCATCCAGCTATGCTCTGGACTTCCTCCTCCTCCTCCCCCTCTGTCTCTTTCTCCAGATCGCTGCAACCTTTTTAGGCTTCCAAGTTGGAGTGGCTCAGGAGCTGCCTGGTCATCTGTGCTCTCTTCCTCGTCCTTCATCATCATCATCTTCATTCTTGGACTTGGGCCAGGTGGAATAAAGTCCTCTGCTTCATATGGTGAAAGCTCCTCATCTTCGTCATCGTCGTCATAATTGTCATCATCATCCTCATCACTGTCCATCAGACGTCCACCCTCGCGTGGTAAGCTACGAGAGCGCAATCGTACATGAGCTGCGACACTGGTGTAAGAGGTGTCTGACTGGTCACCCAAGGAAGAAATGTTCCCTGTTGAATGGGACAGAGAAGCAGGGATTCCCTGATGGCCACGTTGAGCTCTAATGCGCCTTCGGGAAGGAGCAGCTGTACCTGAAGAGGGGGAAAATGAAAGAAGAGGGAAGGGAACAGAGGGATATATTTCTTACTTGACATAGATGTCTACCATTTGTGCTATAGAAAGGTTACCCTCAATACACAGTTTAATTCAAGTTTGATGGATCTAGTTTGCAGATGAAAGCATACTGGTTTGATAATTTAATGGCTGCCTTCAGATGGTTGTCCTGTTGAGAGTTCCTAAAAACACAGTTTTTCACCATGAAATATTATTGGGAAGTAATGGTGGTTGCACACCTACCAGCAATAATACTGAATGAGGAAAATCAGAATGTATCTAATGAAACAAACTATTGTAAAAAAAACAAACAAAGAAATAAAGGTGTTTTTAAATGAAAATAAGGCATGCAACTCCTGCAGGTTTAATCTTGGGGTTATGACAAAGGCTGTGTTCTAATTAAAACACTACTCACTCTACACACTATAAAGGGCTTCTATAAAAATAAAAATAAATGTGTGCTGTCAGAATTTTGAGGGAAAAATGATTATACCATAGTGGACTTATTGTATCCCACACTACATTCAGAAAATGAGTGTAACAGATGGTCACAAACCAAGCAATATATGCCTAGTGTCCTTGTCAGGCAAGTGTGACACAAGATGTAAGACACACTGCTCCTGGGTGATGTACTGTGTTTTTAGGGAGTCCCTTCTCCTCTTCAAACTTAGCAATGGCAGCTTTCTGAGGAGTAACTAAACATTATCCTAGAAATACTGACAGTAATAAGTGCAAAGTAAAATATTTTATCTTATTAAAGAACTTTTTGTCCTAGTCAGTATCACAACTATGTGAGCCTGATAGACTAAAAGGAACTACAATAGAGAACAATATATATTTGTGCATTCTGAGAAACGTACATGCTATAAGGAAATCATCTGTCTGGCAGCCAGAGTCACGAGTGTGATGGAGGCGACCACTGATAGAGAGGTCTTCCTGACAGAGAGAGAGTTGGTGCGGGTTGGCATGGACGATCACTGTGCGCTCCCTTGCTACAGGTGATTCATCTGAGTCTGAATGCGAAGAGACAAAGCATGTTGAGTGTCCAAAATATCAAGGACAAACCTTTTCTTTAGAGGATATATGGAAACGAACCAAACATGGCCTCCACATTGGAAGGTGATCCACAATACAATAAGGCTCATTTTGAAGTTCTGGCTATTAGTCCTAAGATATTGCTGAGAATTGGGCTCTCCATGATTATTGATCAGATTGTTAAAAAAATCTAAAATGTAGGTCATTTACTGAAACCATATAAATTGGCTGCAAAACAAAGATGAAAGGATTTGAAATGTACATGGAAATTGTCAATTGCATTAAAAACTGCATGCAAAACAGGTAAATAGATCAAAGTTGAACCAGCAGGTCGCTCACAGGTAGCTGGCATAGGTTGGTTAAAAAGATTTAATGACTTGAAGGACTTTTGTTTGCATGTGATTGTTGTTGCTGATTAAGCTTTCTCCCATGGATGCATGTCTGTATTTGCAAGAACACCTGCCAGAGCTCAGCAAATGAATGGGTAAACTATCGATGAAACAAATAGCAATATGTCCTACCTACAAAATTAAGACCCGCACTCTATAATACCCAAATTTTCCACCAATAAGCAGGTGTGCCCCATAACGTACCCATATCATGTTGTACTCTTTTGGGTATTCCTGTGATAGTCTTCCTCCTCCTCAACTTCCTTCTCCTCTGAAGAACTGACTGGGAATGAACTAGAGAGCAACGAGCACTTGCTTCTCTGTCAAACCCAACTCCTGCAATAACAACACAAAAGCCATGAGCCGTAAAAATAAGCTTATAAATTTAATTTAGTTCAATACACATAAAGATATGCAGGTAGTCTGGTTTTGATTCATGATTTAGGAACAGGGGAACTTGTTAGCAGTGTTGTATTACAACAAGAGGGTCTCTGGTGTGAGCCTAATGAGTACCAGCCCTGCTCTTGCTTACATTATTTTTTATTATTGTTCATATCATCTCACCTGTAACGTTAATGGGAATAATGCACGAGGAGACGGCATGAGAATCAGATGTGTTATGATCTGATGGCGGGTGGTTTTCCTTGGACCAGTTTGTCTGTTTATCCTGGGTTGAGGCTGCTTTTGGGACTGAGGCTTTTGCTCTATGGCCTACCAGGATCTCACCACCTTCGCCTTCCTCTGTAGAGGTAGCCTTGGAGAAAACAGACATGACAGCAGCAACATTATACATACTAGCTGTTCATACAATTCTACAGTTATAATTATTGTTGGCCAGACTAAAATACAATATTTACTATGGAAATGTATAGCATAGATTTCAAGGCATAAATACAAAAAAATAATAACAACTAATGTGATCTAAAGATAATCATACATTAAACAAAAAATGCTTGATACCTTTCTATTCCATGGAATGAAGATGCAACCTTCAATAGGGTGAAGTGAGTAAAAGCACTCAAACTAAGAGCACAAAATATGAAAAAAGAAAAACAAAAGAACGGATGACATGACAATCCAAAATATCAAATCATTTTAAATAAAAAAATAAAAAAACGGTAAAGAAAGGTCCAAATATGAAAGGAGAATGACACAGACACATTTTCTGGTTTTCCAATAAAAACGTAAGTCATGCCCACTATGGTAAAATCATGAAATCCTAATTTCAAAGCATTGATACTTTTAAAATCTTGCCATCATTTCCTCGATTTTCAATGACTAATTTAAGGATTTTCTGAGCTACAATTTATGTAAGATTAAGTTAAGGTCTAATGATTGTTTTCCTTTTAGACATCTTCTTTTACCTTTCTTTGGATCGTCTGATTATCTGCATCTCTCCCTTGCCTCTCCTGTGGCAAAAGAGAAAACACATACAAAAACATATAGGTGTATGTGCAAACACAGATTCAAATAGATTTGATAAAAAATTGATCAATGAAATGAGAGGCAATCTTTTTGGTTTTCTGACCATGTATCTGAGGATTTTCTTACTTTTCTCTGAATTGTCTGCATCTCTATTTCTCTCACGCTCCTCTCCTGAAAGAGACAAAGAAAGAATGAAATTAAGGATAAGTTAAAAAAGACAAGTTCTCAACATACCTATTATGCTTGCTGATGAATGATAAACTGATACCAATAAAATCACATAATAAAATTTAAATGTTTATACTGTGTCTCATGAATCATATGTTGCATAAGACCAAAGACAAACAACAGTAACTGTACAAACAGGTGGATTAAAAACAAAGCTTAAAACAGGGACCAACATGTTGTGCACACACAGACATGAACACACAGATCTGTTTACCTTCCTGGGTTGATATTCTAACTCTCGCTCCCTCTCTGCTCTCTCTTGCTGCATGGAAACATTGGAATGGCAAATTGTATCAGTTTTTTTTTTTTACACACATTTAAAAAGAATCCAAGATTACAATAAGCAAAAAAATACAAATTCTAAGTATGTTATATTGACTGATCCTTTACAACTCTGGCAACGTAAATATTTTTAATTCCTGTCATTTAAAGTAGATAATTGATGGATAAATATCCCCTGTGTTGTTTGATTGTTTACAAAGTGTTTTCAATAAGCACTGTGAGTTGTCCTTACCGCCCGTGCCAGGCGACTCCTCTGTTGCCGGCGGATGGAGTGTGGAGAGGGAAACGTGGGCATAGGGGGTGCCACTGAGATAGAGATGGTCACCCTGTTTCTCTCCCGACTCGTGGAGCGTTGGTGCTGTTGTTCGTCTATGAAAAACAGGCCACTCATGAAAAGTCACAGCCCATGCCATTTGTGTAAAATAAAATGCATATTTGCAGACTGGATCTGCCTCTCTCACCTCGATGCAGGGCTCTGAGGCTGAGCTGAGCGCTTCTGTGCAGCTCCTCCAAACATGGTGGTCGGGTACAGGGATGAAACACGTTGTGTTGCTGGTGCCATGGAGCCTGATAGTGAACCGATAGCTTGCTCTCTATATCCAGGTTTGACACGGCTAAGAGGAGAGAGGAGAGAGAACATATTGAATATTTATGACGTCTGACAAATAAGACAGATGAGTCTGTGCACAAAGGAGTTGATAACTTTGGTTTATTTGTGATGTTTTTCATGTGATAACTTAACTAAAGGTAACATTTTTTTGACTGTTTCAGCAGTCTAGTGGCGATTTTCCTATTAATGGATGGTCAACTGAGCCTACTTTGCCAAAACTTGCGAACTATTGATTTCAGGTCTCCGTAGTAAACAGACCTTTTCACTTTTCTGCGACAAACTTATCAAACATTTTTTGTCATTCAATCAAAAGACAAAAGGAAATTAACTTCCTTTATTTTACAGATACATGCCAATTCACTAACCAGCAGACATAGGTGAGCTTTTATCCAAAGCTGAAGCCCCCTTCTTCCTCCTCACTCTTCTTCATCCTCAATAACTCAATTGCAGAGCACATAGCAGACTTCATTTATTTTTTTAAATGTTGCCCTCAGCCTCATAAACCAACCAGTAGCGTGGTGTAAGACTGCCTGTTGCCAGGTACCACACACTTCAGTTTGGAGAAAACAAAATTTTCAAATACTAAAGTAATTAAAGGTTTGACATGAGATCTTTCTACAAGACATTTGAGGGAGTGATGCGTGAACTCAAGTTTCTTAAGTCAGGTCATGTGTGCTTAAGAGCACATACTAGCAAACAAAGTATTCAATCACATTACCAATTTCAGTGTCACAAACTATAGGCATTTGCTGAACAAACAAAACAGATCATAGATTTTAATCTTAATCCAATCCACACAAGGTCTACCACTCAGCTCAGCACCTCGCTAACCTTCCCTCTAGCCACAAGTCAACTCTAAAAAGACTCAGCTCCCAGATGTCAGTGTCTGCGTTGCCTAGTTAATAATCAAGACTTCTATGCCTAAAATGGATTATCTATGATTGGAAAAAAAAAAGAAATACACTATTCTGTAGTTCTAAATAACTAACAAAATGTTTTTTGTAACTTCAAGACATGGATTTCAAGTTTTGGATTTGTATGCCAACACTAGAAGCTTAGCTTGTGTTGTCTTTCCTACAGCATCACAGAGAAAACTGGAGTAAGACACACTAAAATGAGCAATGATCCAGGCCAGGCTTTACAATTTACCAACCCATACAGAAGCCTCACACCTAAGTCAGCCAACACATGACAACAAACAATACCAACAAATATGACGTCAATAACATAAGTTAATACACAGAAAACATACCAACAAAATTGAAGTGAGACTTTTTATTATGTACATAAAGTGTGAGACAAAACTGTGACACCCCAGCAGGTGGCATCTAAACACACCACACCAATGCAGCTCTGCATGCACCAACACACCAATCCTCACAGTCCTCCATATGTATCCCATACAAAGTTAATATTTTAGAGAACACAAACCTGTAATGATAAATGCTACAAATCTGGCAGATGAGGGAGAGAGGACTGTGATTATGCATCTCTCAGAGCCCATTTAGCTTTCATTATGGATCCCATTTCCCCTCTTTCAACTCAGAATTCAAAGTGCAATTTTGTCCTTGAAAGCAACACTGTACATCAGTAGCCAGGCAACCTTTCATCACTCATCAAGACGTTTATTCACCTGCAATTAAATCAGCACACTCTCATCAGACAGAAGCATCGAGCAAGCTTATGAGAACTAAACAAACAACTGCACAGCTTTTGTCCTTAATAATGTCACAAATACAGTTATGTCCTTGCTTGTGTCTTAATCAATTACCAAGAAATAATTACAAGAATTCAAAAGATACCAGCTGTATTGCACACAGAAACATGTAGATGATCAAACAACAAAAAGTTAAAAGATTTAAAGGCTAACTGAGATGCTGCTGCTCCAAAGGGGTTGTCCACCTAAACCTGTTAATAATCCACATACACACTGACCCATACTATACCCAGCAATTGCATACAACTGTGCCGATAACAGACTAACTTTCTTGAAGCCAAGGAATTTCTGAAAACATGGATTTGCTGCTTCAATCAATAACTTGTTCATGCACACACTTAGGAGATTGATTAAAAGTAAATGTTATTTTCAGAATTGCATTGAAAGTTTTAATAAATAGATTATTATAGGCTATAAATCATGATTAATTTGAAAAAAAAAGAAAAGAAAAATCTTTGTAAAATTAGAAATTGAGCACCCCCATTTAGCTGGAATGGAAGGTTCCTTGTTTCATAAGCAGGTGTTTGACTGTGAGATTGGCAGTCGAATGAGGCTCTTTCGAATGAATCGTCAGATGTTTGACTATTTGTGGTCACCCGAAACTCTGGCTGATTTTTTTTTTTTTTTTTTTTTTTTTACCAAAAAGTAAAACTCATGAAATAAAATAACTTGAAAAACATGGGGAAATCTGACATTAAAACGTTCTACATTCAGCACATGAATTAGAAAACATCTGTAAATCTTCTCCAGCATAACAAAAATCTAGAATGTATTGAATTAATGAATATTCCTTTCAGAAGTTTATAATTTTTGACATTCTCAGTTTATGTTAGGCTAGAGGCATCGTGTTTTCACATCAAACTTTGCTCTAAAATCGTTCTGATCACATAACGAGTTAGACCCCTTAAAGTTAACTTAAAATTCAACTAAAATAGCATAAAGACAGCAACGTTTTGAGACTCAAACACTGGCTGATAACATCTAGGAATATTGCAGAATACTGGCATAGCTGTCACATTAGCAGAGTTTCTCGTCTTTGCTGAACAAACAAAACAGATCATAGATTTTAATCTTAATCCAATCCACACAAGGTCTACCACTCAGCTCAGCACCTCGCTAACCTTCCCTCTAGCCACAAGTCAACTCTAAAAAGACTCAGCAAGACATGAATAATGCAGCACCAGATTCAAAGTTAATAATGTTATCTCTGAGAATCCACCAGGAAGAACTCATTTTCCAAAATAACATGTAAAAAAAAAGAAGTGTATGTCGCATCTTCTACTTTCCCTACCTGCAATGTCCTGCTCCTGCCTCGCTCTTGCTGGCCTGCACCTTTTGTTTTTGATCTGCACTCGCTTGCTATGGATCTTGCACTGGGTGTTGCCCATCTTTACCACTTAAGACCATCTAAAACCTTGCTTACATATACACTTATACACAGCACTTATAAACCAATCAAAAGCACACTCTGCCTCTCTTGCTCTCTTTCTGTCTTTTACCCATCATCTCTCAGCTTCTTACTGTATTCCTGCATCTCTGCTTCCCCTCCTCCTGAAATCTGCAGGTGCAGTGTCAGCAGCTTGCAGTGTCATCATCAGGACTTGCATGCCAACAGCGCCAAGAGAGGATAAGAGAGGAGGTAGAGTAAAAAAGAGGGCAGAAGACACTGTGTGGTAAATTATTGCAGGGCTATACAGAGGAGAGAGAAATTAAGCAATTCCCAGGGTCTAATTTCTCTCAAACTGGTCCAGTTAATAAATTCATTCATTCACAAACTTTACATGTTAAACTTGTGAATAAGCGTTGACGCAGTTCGGAATCCTTCTTTTAAAGAAACCTTAGATGAAGGCTCGCATGAATGGAAACATGTGAGAATTAACATGTTCAAGAGAACCCTGCTTGTTCATGTGGGCCCACGCCCTGACTGAGGCTCAGCACCTCATTAACTACTGGTCATTATTTGATTTACGGGATGTATAAAATGTATTATAAATCCAACTCTCTGTTGCTTCAGAGCATGTGAGTGTGTGTGCTCCTGCATGTGTTTCTGCGTGTATTAGACAGAATGCACACTGGAGGAAAGACACTTGTGCTTCGCGACATGTTGCTTTGCGCCCAGCGTATGATAGGGCCCTAGGTTGCAATTCATAGTTAAAGATACAAAACAGGTACAAAGAAGACACATCAACTGAACTTAAGAAGAATATAAACTACAGTTAAGTTATTGTCAAAGTTTACAGGTAGGTGCTTGGGTTGGGGTAGCCAATGGCAGAAGGAGATGCATCCGACAATTTGTGCAACTTTCCAAAAAGGAGAATCTGACACTAATGCCTACTTCAAGGTAAAGTAGGGGGTGTTTGTAATTGTCTTTCACGCTGCTTTTTCATTGCACACTGATCTTTAATTTGGACCTACTTAGTACACCTCTGGATGTCTTTTGAGGGTGAGATCAAAATGTATACTTTATTCCCAGCATATAAACTAGAGGTGTCTCCGACTAAGGATTTACATAGTTGAACCTTGTTGGTCAGATTTGCCTTTTGTCGACTGTTTGTCTAATGTCCTTTTTTTTTGGCACTTTAAACATACTGTCATTTGCAACATAAGCGATAAAGCACATAATTATATCTATTTATGTTGTAGACTTGTAATAACAATTAATTATATTTTAGGACTTGAACCATCCTTTTCTCACTCATTAGAGACCTTATATCACACATGCCCATTTACAACACAGAAGGACACACACTGACGGACTACATGTGGGGGGTCGGTCTGTGTGAGGATTCAACTACCACAGCAGCTATCTTTCAGACCACAGACAAACCACAACGATTTTTACTGTCTTTTGACCTTCCATTTGAAGATTAACTCTCCCGATCATAATATTCCAACAAAAACGTCCTGCTGAATCGGCAAGGGTCCCCAAAATCCAATACACTACACACATAAAGTTCCATGGCCTGCTTGAAATTTGCCACTGCTATTCCTGATTTCCCGGTGTACTTTCTGTACAATTTATCTTTTTTGGCCATGATACGTCAAAATTGCGACCGCACAATGACATTACGATTCACCAAATTTTGCCAACTAATAACCTTGCCTTTCCAAGCCTATAATAGCCAATGAGAGTCTGAGTTGAAGGGAGGTGGCTGTTTAAAAATATCTGAATGTCCCCGTACATGACAGACGATGCTGGAATAAACTCAAATGAAGTGTTACCCTGGCTCTTCTAGCAAATAAAATTCTGAACAAGTGGATGCGCTACTTCAATCATTAACTCGGGATGATTTATTTATGCACACACTTAGAAGATTAAAAAGTACAAGTTATTTTTAGAATTGCATTAAAAGTATTAATAAGTGGAAATGTATACCCAGAAAGGCTATGGCGATGTTTTATTCTGAGAAAACAGGCAAATCTATGTAAAACTAGACATTGTGCACCCCATAGAGCTGGAATGGAATGATTCTTGTGTCCGACGGTATGATTGTTGAATGAGGCTCTTTCAAATGAATTGTCGAAGATTTGACTAATTAGGGTCTTTATGCAGCAAAGGGCCGAGGTTAGAATTGAACCCACGGCTACTGCGACGATCACATAGCCTTCCTACATTGGGTGGAAACGTTACTGCTAGGCTATATAGTGCCACTGATTGACAGATTTGAACTTTGACTGTGAGTTTGGTGATTGGGAGATGCTATAAACTCAATTTTGACTTCAGGTGGTACCAATTAGTCATTTTCTAGCACACCCAAACTGTAAATGCAGGAAAGTTTGCTCCAACATTCACAGGTTAACTTTGGTCAGTCTGCTTAGACTTTACCAGAATCCTTCGGAAGAAGGCTACAGAAGACTACTGAACCTGGCCAGGGAGGACCCACATAAACTCTGGGTTTAATATAAACTAAGACAAACACAGATCATGCTTAATCTGATTGTGATCATCGCAACATTTTAACCTTTCCTGCTCATGGATCTAAATTTCATTTCATTGGGCAGTGAATACGTTTTTTAAAACAACGATAATATGTGCTGATAGGGTGCATGGTTTCTGTGATCCACAAACATTTGGAGCAGAACAATATCAAGAAGGACACGGAGAAGATAAATGATAAAGAGAAGGAATTTTCAACAATATTTAGGATAGAACATAAAACAATGGAGTAGGTGTCAGTACACAACACTGTTTGCAAGTGAACAGCCCTGATCTTTTTTATGCCCATAATTCACTACAGTATAAAAGAAAAAGCTATGCTTATATAAAAAAGGAGGGAGGGAGAGATTACAGCTGTATGCACAATCATTTGTTTCATTTTGATTTTTAAAAAAAAGACACTGAATCTACACGTCACTTCTTTCACATTGCTCTTTCTGATATATCATTTGTACCTTTCTCTCTCTCTCTCTCTCTCTCTCTCTCTGGTTCAGATGTGAGTGAATGTAAGTCATTAGTAGAGAATGTATTAGAGTGTATCTGGGTCAGGCAGCACACTCCCTATGGCAGTAGCTGCAGAATCTTGTTGTAGTAGACAGCTGTTATATAAGATACACTAGCTGGCCAGTTCTGCAGAGGAAAACCGAGCACTGAAAACAGGGCACTGGTCGTGCGTCTACAACAAGTTAATAGCCACATCAAGCACCAACTCCTCCCATCAACAGTTGTAATATTCATTTTAAAAATGGATAAAAGTAGTTGTTTTTTTTTTTACCACAAACTACACTGTATTTATACTGTTGCAGCACTGTTTTGAATATAGTCACCTGCCTCTAGGAGCCCTGCTGTTGTAAAAATGATCTTATTTATTAATGTCCCTTTATTGAAGCTGTAAGATGGGTACAGGTCTGGGAGTAACAGTTACTTCCTTGACTGATTAGTCTCCTGATTTATTTCTGTATGTTTTGCATATTCAACCAATCATTTGGTCAATAACAACAAGGTGTAAAATAAATTGAAGCCCATCACAAATTCCCACAACACTAAGAAGCATCTTCAAATGTGTTTCTTTGGCAACCAACCCCGATTAAATTTAGTTTACTATCAGAAGACAAACCAAAAGAACATTAAGTGTGACATGACTCGGTGTTGCCAGTCATTTCTGCATTAAAGAAATACTTACATCTACTTTAATGTTTGCACTGTTCAATTAAATGGAAACATTGCAGAGGACATTTACATAATGTTACACCAAATATATTTTTTTAAAATCAGCGTTCTATGATGCTTAAGTTTTGAAAACTTGGGAAATCGAGGTGGACGTTTTTAGCTGTGCAAAATTTTAACAACCTGCTATAAACAATGCCCGGATAGTAATCAAATAGCTTAAATTAAATCTTTAAGCACAAAAGTACACTGACAGGTGTGAAAGGTATTGCATAGTATTGCATCAGAATGTTAACGTTTGTATGGCAGATTAGAGCTGATATTTTAACAATACTACAGTGTCACTTTAGTCACAAAAAATAGCAGTTAACAATAATAAACAATGATAACAGGAACATTGTGTTGTTACAGACATACCTTTGGTTCGCACCGGGGTGCAGCCTAGACCGAGACAGGCCAAAGCCATGGTGAGCAGCTGTCTACTCTCTCTTCTCTTCTACCTCTTTTTGGTCTTTCTCTGTTGTTGCTCCTCCCTTCCTCCTGCAGACGCCTGGTCATCTGTCCCTTGATAACCCTGACTTATTGAGTCCTGCAAACCTTTCTAAAAAAATTCAAGTCCTGCATTCAGACTGGCAACATCTGCAGACACAGACCCTCCCCCTCATAACTCCTCACCCACCCACCTGCTGTCCCTGCTCTCGCCTCCCTTCAGATGACCCAACATGACACTGCAAAGAAATAGTTCTTTGTCAGTAGGGTATTCGGACATTTCAGTTTGGTCAAATTGAGAGCTTCATTTCAGTCACAAGGATTGATTCACTTATGCATCATCACAAACTCAAACAAATTTCCGTGTCGTCTCTGAGAGTCCCCCCCCGTGTGCCACTGTCAGATGGTAGGGTCCTGCCTGGGCATGGCCTGTCCCTGACCGTAATCTCTTTATGATGCAGTAATATGTGGAGGGAGGGTGGGGGGCTGCAACCACAAAGTATTAATGTATTAATCCACCTCATGCTGGGAATATGTATCACGTGTTCGATCCTTCAATTGCATCCCCCAAAGAGTGCTGATCTAAGGGTGTGTGTGAGAAAGACAGAACATCTGACTTTGGTTGGGTTTAAAAGCCTTATCTTTATAATAGAGATACAAAAGTATATAAATAAAGATGAATTCTAAAACATTAAAGTGGAAGCTGTAGATTTTAGGCAATAATTTGAAACTCTTAAAATTCACTTTTTCAATCATTCAGTGTCCTCATACAGTATAGAAAACGTGTTTTTCTACACTGATCGTGAGGAGACAACATCCCTGTGTGGTTGCAAAATAAACAGCATGACTCACACACAAACAGAGACGGAGACAGAGCGAGTGTATGAGCACCCTGCCCGGTAATCTGCTGTAATCTGGAGCTCTGGCCGTTCACTGACTTTGGAGTAGAGCTGGTGGAGTTGGCAGTGTGCTCGAGGAGCTTTCAGCCTCCCGCCGCTGCCGGGAACGACTCAGACACACAGAAAATATTTTCAAACGCACATGTGAACCCACCACGTGTCTGCTCACGCTTCACCACAGTGGTCAACATCAGCACTAACAGGAAAGAGAGTCGCAAATATAACGTACCGATCTGACCCGCGGTTTGCCTCAATAAATTACAGCTCTTTCTCTAAACAGGTCTTTAATAGCTTATCGTCCCTGGGGTTGTTTATCAGCTGTACTGTAGTATTGAGTGATCCATGGAAAATCGGGACAGATCACAGACCTTTCAACCACATGTGAGCCTCATAACCTGAGATCCTTGGATAGAACACTAATGGCTTGCCCCGCTAGAGGAGCTTAGGCCAAATCACTTCCAGTTTCATCTCTTAAGACACTTAAAACACACTTTTCTTGTAGATTTCACGGTTATCTAACATAGTTCGGGGGTTTATAAACCGTGACAGAAGTTGCCTTAGTGTTAGTAAATATGTTTAAAAAGCTCTCTTTCAGTCCCTCTCTGTGCCTTCTGTAGTGGTCTCTATATTTTGTCTCTGTCGTCCTTCCTCACACTATTAATAAATCATCCTACCCCCATTTCCTTCCCAGGCAGCACACCTGCACTATTGTTCCCTCTTCAATCCCTCTGTTCAACCCCTCTGACGTGCACCACATTCATGCCATAATAAGTGTGTGTGTTTGTGTGTGTGTGTGTGTTGTGTGTGTGTGTGTGTGTGTGTGTGTGTGTGTGTGTGTGTGTGTGTGTGTGTGTGTGTGTGTGTGTGTGTGTCTTAAAATGGTTGAGATCTATCTGTTACAGTTAACAGAGTTGTATCCCAGGTCTGACAATACAGCTAAAGTCTTATTTATAGCCCTCACCACGTCACAGTGAGCCGGACAAGCCAGAGAAAATATCAATAACATCACAGCAGGTTAAATGTCCCAGGGATTATTTTCTGGCTCTGCACACATTGTTTACTTGATATTAACAGACTCCAGTGAAAGTGCTGCCATGCTGCCCCTTAGTGGCAAATCACCAACACCACACACATTCAGAGACAATCCTGAATGGATGTGATAGGATAGTCACATCATTCAATTGCACAGTGGACTTTTAGGTGCTGCCATTTGTTAACCACTTAGTTTGCATAAAATAACACCTCCCTCCCAATTAGATACCGTGGTAATCATCTTAATGTAGAATCTTTCTGTCATTTCTCTTTGAGAGTTTAATGAGACAGTCAGTATAACGTAAAAAACATTTTCTCAGTTGTCTCACTTGTCAATATTTTGCAGTCTTTTTGTTTAATCTTTGGAGAATAGCACTAGACTTAAATAATCATTTAAGTTTCGGGAACATAACCCCCCACAACACTTCAACATATTGGGGAGGTTGATCTTTTCACTTTGAACTGAACCACCCTAACATTTGTTTATGTTTCCATGTCACTTTCTATCCTGACCCTCATTAACTGCACTGCCATAATCATTCCAGTATATTCTGTTACCGCTGCAGAACCCCACCCCAAAACGGACCGCAACATCACTGTAATTGCAATTAATACGTACATTAAACAGTGCACTTTACCTTTTTAGGGGCATTTTGGATTCTTCAGGTAAACGGATATTGTGATGTATCTTTATATAATTGTTTTGCGATATATTGGTTATCACTGTATTGTAATATTATAATTATCCTGGGCCATATATCCCTTATAGTATAGTATGTACTGTATCTAATCAATAGCCACCCTGCAATTCCCACCCCTATTCCAGATGTGATGCTAGGCTAAGCTAAGCTAATCGGATGCTGGCTTTAGCAGTATAATTACCATACAGTCACAAGAGCTGAACCATTCTTCCCATAAAGCTTTCTGTAAGATAGTCAATGAGCGTATTTCCTAAATGAAACACAGACAAAAGGGTGTTTTTTTTTTTTTCATTGTTAGGCATAAAAACAATACAAAAGTGACTTGAAATCCCACCAACACGTTTCTGTTGAGAAAAGCATCAGCAGCAGTAGATAAATGTTTTATCATCTCATGTTGTTCTAGGCCCTCTCCTCCTTGCTCAGACTTTTTCAGGCTTCTGTGTTTCCCCAAACCTCATCAATATTGCAGCATAGTTCCTAAAGAGGCAGTAATCAGGGAAGGAAATATGGAGAGAATAATGGAGACACATTATCTTGTGTGTGTGTGTGTGTGTGTGTGTGTGTGTGTGTGTGTGGGGGGGGTGTTCTGTTCTATTCTTGTTTTTTGTGGTCAGTTGGAAATTCTGTTACTTTTTACGTGTATTGACTTGAAAACATGGAAAATGGCATGAATTTATGCACACAAACACAAAAGGTAAAGCTCATATTGTGTCTACAGATTTGGAAGGGCCACTTTGGGTGTCGGGTTTGAATTAAATATTCTGCCTGGAAAAACATCTGCTGTACATCTGGTAGCTTGCTTTATAATTTAGCTTAGTTTTAAGTGAATAGCCACGGTCTCTAAAACAGAATAAACAGAGGCGCCCGTTTAGCTCAGCGGTTAAATCTCAAGCCCCATGTACAGAGGCTAAGGTCCTCAAGCAAGCGGCCCAGGTTTGACACCAAGCATCTTACCAGTTTCCTACTGTGTCCACTGTCCTATCCCCCTGAATCCCACTGATCTTCAAAACAGAAAATCTGAACTATCTCTTTAAAATATCAGACACATTCATGGTGTTATGCTTGTCTAATATAAATGAGGCAGGATCCATTATAGATCTCTCAACCAAATGTTCCCTTTTTATTTTATCTGAGAAACTAAGTTACAGAAAACAAATAAATAATAATAAAAAAAGGCAATTTTTCTGATAAATACTGTATTACACTAAAACAACAGTAAACTGATCCGACCAACAAATAAAGCTTCTGTGGCCAAACCTGATATGTTATTCTACGTATCAAAGTGCTCCATTGCTGTCTAACTGGACACTGTTGAGCCAACATGTCCCTTATTAACAATAAACACAAGCATGTGAATCCATCCCACATACAAATCAGAACTCACTGGCATGTATTCATTGATACAAATAGTCCCAAATAAATATACAGTTTACTTGAAACTACAGGACCCACTGCCCAGCTCTTTTAACGGCTCATTAGAAAACTAAATGATACATTTGCAATCATTTTTTATGTAATTGATGTTTTCAGTTTTCAGAGTTCTCAGAGACATGGATAGAGTGGGATAGTCCCTTATTGACATGCATTTTTTGTTTTGTTTTTTTCCAATGGAATTGATCTGCAATAAGAAAAACACAAAATAATGAATCTGTAGTCTTTAAAGCCCTCAAAGAATACTTAACTTACTTTAACCAACACCAGATATTATCATATAGTAATCTGTATCAGTGTCATACTCTAAAATAATCATTGATATTTGATTGTCTCTGTGTACTGTAGACCAACGGCAGGAGGGTGGGAAACACGCCATTATCATGCCAACAATGAAGGTTGCAAAGTCTCTGTGTGTGTGTGTGTGTGTGTGTGTGTGTGTGTGTGTGTGTGTGTGCGTTCATGTGTTTCTGTCGTAACATTGTTCTGTATGCTTGTCAAACACTCAGCCAGCATTTTTCTGTGCCAGTGTGTGTTGTGTGTGTGTGTGTGTGTGTGTGTGTGTGTGTGTGTGTGTGTGTGTGTGTGTGTGTGTGTGTGTGTATGTGTGTGTGTGTGTTTATGTGTTGGTGAATACTTCAGCCATGTTGGTGGAATGGCACGAGACAAGCCATCGCCCATGTTATTTTTAACTACGTGTCTCCATGGAAACCGGCACATATGCAGGGAGGGGGGGGGGGGGGATCTCCTGCTGTGCCTGTGTGTTGAGGACGACTCTTACCCCTGGTCAGAGTGTGAATGTGTGTGTGTCTGTGTGTAAACAGGTACATAGGAACATGTGCTTGAGTCTATTAATTGTGTCTTTTTTTTTAATCCAGCCTTTCAAATTTAAGAGGCTTGTATTTTTTCATTAGTAAGTAACAGTGTCTGAGGTATATGTGTGTGAGTGTGTGTGCAGTACATGTCACATCAGAGAGATCGAGAGAGGCAGTAATATGTAAAGAGAGAGAGAGGGAGGGAAGAGGACTTCTAAGGCAACTGAGGAAATCCTCACATGATGTACCTGATGAGGGGGGGGCGGGGGCTGCTGCTGCTGCTGCCTCAACCTGAAATAACCCAAGCTGGACTGCACTTCATTAAATACATTACCTGCCATATGTCACCTGTCTATTAACAGGTGAAATCATTTTATAATCTGTGAACCATACTGTTTCTTAAAAATATAATACAGAACGCCCAATTTAAGAATGTATAGCGCTAGAATCACGATGATGTAATTTTTAGTGAAATGTTGAAATTCTCACTCGAGAAACCAAAAAAAATTTGGTGGACGCAGTGAGTTTGGTCCCGCACGCCTGGCATCATCAATACTGACTCTTCATTATTTATAATTAATGGATCAATGAGCCCGCAGTGACTAAGATGTTCCTCAGTTGTTGGTTTGTGGGGGAGGTTTGAGCTGGGTGAGGACATTCTTCTATAGCTTTAGAAATCATCCAACAGTTATCAACTGAGTGAACGTAGTCGTTTCTATGGAAACAACTTAAAGATTAAAGCTGTGAAGAGCGAGAGCCATGCCAGAGTGATTCCCATAATGCCTTGTGCCTGGGGATCTCAGGGAAAGAGACAGAGAGAGAGAGAGAGAGAGAGAGAGAGAGCGAGAGAAAGGGAGACAGACAGAGTGGTACACAGCGGCAGAAGGAGTTTATGTGTGTGTGTGTGCGTATATGTGTGTGTGTTTCTCAACTCTAGAGGTGCCATGCTATAAATCCCCGCTCTATTGTGACAGATCACATGACCAAAGACACCAATCTAAGCATCTTCACACAAACACTCAAGTATGTGCACACAATTTGTTTGTCACATCATTTTGACTCACATTCATTCCCTGACACTTTAAGACCATTAACACTGCAATTACCTTAACCAAGTGAAACGTACACTACCTAACATGTTGCAAGCAAACTGTAAAAGAACCTATTTCTATCTAGATGGTGCTGCATTCCTGTACGTGGGCTGAAATTATTTCCTGATGTTGCTTAATATGTACCCATCTATAAATAAATCGTAAGTTCATGGAACTTAGTCAGAAAAAATAAAGGTAGGCATTTTTTTTTTTTATAAAAGCTCAGCCTGTTCATTGATGCACCGAGCAGCTCAAGACATCCATCCATCATGTAGAAAAACACAACAATCTGCGTCTCCTGCAGTTAGGAGTCAGAGTTAATGTATATAGCCATGCTATCTACTCTGTGAGGATCTACATACAGGGATAGCTTAGAGTTTAATGCTAATGTCAGGCTGCTAGCTTGCTCACAATGCCATGTGCTATCATTGTAAACTTAGGCAAGTATGTAATGTGGTGGACCGTTTACTATCTTAGTTTTACAAGCATTAAGTTAAAAATGTATTAACCGATGGGACAAGATGAAAAATGAGCCTCATGGTATTTGAAAAAGCAAGGGGATTACCTCAATCCTAAAATGTATACTCTAGGAACCATAGGTTTTTGACAAATGTATGGCAGTCTACAACTAGTTGTTGAGATAATTCGGTCTTGGACACAAGTCTGTGTGGTTTATGAGCCCACAAGTGTGTGTTTGCACTTGTTATTCAAGGGCAAACACACACAGACACACACACCTTAATGAGCATCACTGTCTCTAATTGGAGTCTGTACCTCACTCTCACACTCTCCGTCTCTTTCCTCCTTCCACCCAGTCAGCCATTTGCCACTTTTATTCTTTTGGATTTAATGTATGTGCCTCCTTCCCATGTCCCCCTCTTTCTCCCGCTCTCTCTCTCTCTCTCTCTCTCTCTCTCTCTCTCTCTCTCTCTCTCTCTCTCTCTCCCTCTCCCCTCCCCCTCCCCCTGGGTGATGCCAGTGCTGTTGTCAGGCTGGAGCTAAAAGCAACCAATCACGTGGCTCCGTGCTGAGGAGCTCTGGGGTGATGTTAGGCAGTTTCATGCTCATACGATGAGCTTTGCCAAATGTAGGTCATGCTTCTCCTCTCTCTCTCTCTCTCTCTCTCTCTCTCTCTCTCACACACACACACACACACACACACACACACACACACACACACACACAAACCTCCATGCAATGTCACACACACGTAAACAGAAAACAGATAAGGGTGTGTGTATTTTCATCTCATAGGTACACACAATTTGTCCCTCCACACACAAACACTCGGCCTTACACAGGGTGGGGTGGCAGTGGAAGAGCTGGGCGGTGACGCTTTCAGCTGTTTGGTAACAACTGGTGGATCTGTTCCCCACAGGACGAACAACTTAAAGACCTTAGGATTGGTCTTCTGTATCCAATAATTTTACTGATACTAAAAAATTGATCAAAGGGTGAAATCACAGGATGAAACAGAAAATAAAAAAGAGACTACTCCTGCGTTTTTCTTGAACTCTTGTTGAACTGGTTCTGTCTCTACTGCAGTATAAGAGCAGGGTTTTGATTTGAACATCAGCTATAGGAGCTGCAGATTATATATAGACGTTAAATCAGAGACCTGTACTGAGCAGTCTGACTGGATTAAGAAAATAATGAAATGTATGCTTGGTGTATTAGAGATATTTTTAAATAATGGTACACTGATAAGTGGGCTGTAGCTGGGGTTTTTAGAAATACTCAAGTCATGAGTGCAAATTTGCTCACTTCTACAACAGCAGCAGAGAAATTGTTGACACTCTTCTATAAAGTGTAATTTGAGTATTTTACATTTAATCTATTCAGTTTTCAGTTAAGTTTATTTTTGTATTTTCCTGCAATACGGTTCTTAAGTTTACTTTAAAAAAAATCAAAATGAGTAAAAATATAATTAAAAAACTTCTTATCATGTTAGCTTTGGACTGTCTATGCTAGTGAGTCATTTTACCTACATGAGGGTTCACAAAGTGCCATTTTTGATCCATACACATGTGCTTTTTAAGTTTGATGTTGAAGAATTGAACTTTGATGTCTGACTGAGAAGCAGAACGCCTTTTAATCATAATGCTTGTTCAAATATCAAATGTTAAAACCCAAAGTTTGAAAGCAGTTTTCAGTTGAAGCAAGCTGATATTGTTTTTACTACTCGTTAAAAAAAAAAATGCAGTGGTTCCCAACGTAACTGTCTTCCTTTTTCAAGCGTCACAGCATAATTCTGACCGAGAGATAAATGTGTATTGGAAAGAAGCTTCATACATCTTTTCATTATTTTTACGACTGTTATCTTGTGAAATTAAAGATAACTTATTCTCATATGGGACATAATAATGACAGTATCTGGGAAAATTTAGGGAAGAAATCTCTCTTTGAAGATGAAGTGTTTACGCCTTGTAACAAGTGGTCACATCCAGATTATCTCTTGGCTCAACAAGTCAAAAAGGTTGGGACTAACTAATTTAACATTAACTATGTGTCTTCTTATTTTAATGGGCATCATATAGCGTGTTAAACAGAAGCCAGAGAAGAAATAAAGGAAAAAAAAGAATAAGGAGTATAAAATGGGGAAGAAAAGTACAAGTACCACAATGTCTGTGTGAGTGCTTGAATACATGAAATAGTTACTTTCTATAGCTGGGGTATATTACTGTGTTGATTCTCACCTAAAAAAATTGTTAAATTTTTCAGAGTAGATTTATTTTTTTGACCACAAATACCTGAGTATTTGCGTATTGATGTTTTTAATGCAGTATGGTGGGAACCTTTCCTCTTAAATTGCTTTGTTGTGGGATACAAATTAGCATTCTCCATGAGCTGCTGACAAATACACAGTCTCCAGTACACACACACACAAGCACACACACAAGCACACACAAAGCTCCTCCTCAGAGAGAGAATCATTTCTACTTCCCTGGGTTGCCACTGCTAGGTTGACCTATTTTTGTCCAGACCTCTCTCTCTCCTCTCTCTCATTCTGTCTCCCTCTCTTTTTCGCTTGCTCGCTCCAGCCCCATAATTCACCCTGCTTAATAATTCACTACAGCTTTATAAGCCTCTACTCTACTAAATGACAGGCTCAGGAAAACAACAACAGTTTTTACAGATGCATTTTGCAAAGCCACATAAAAAGAATATTGTTAAAGAATAATTCAGGTTGGGTTGAAAGGCTTTGAATTAAGAGTATAAAAAAGAAAGCACAAATATAAAGTCTGTAATAGGTGTAAGTTAGCAGGTACATTACATTCATCCCTTTTTTGGAGGACAACAGAAGGAGATCGAGACGGAAACAGGGATGATGTTGGTGGTGGTTGTTGGGTGTTATCTTAAAAGCGCAGATTATTTGCAAGTCTATGCACAAACTCGCTCCGCCTGATGTGATTGGATGGCCGGATTGGGCAGGGAACCAATGAGGGCACCAGGACGAAGAGAGCAGGCACAGAGAGTACTCTCGCTGAGGCACACCCTGTAGCCCTGTGTGTGTGTGTGTGTGTGTGTGTGTGTGTGTGTGTGGGGCTGTGTGTGTGTGTGTGTGTGTGTGTGTGTGTGTGTGTATGTGTGTGTATGTGTGTGTGTGTGTGGCTGTGTGTGTGTGTGTGGCTGTGTGTGTGTGTGTGTGTGTGTGTGTGTGTGTGTGTGTGTGTGTGTGTGTGTGTGTGTGTGTGTGTGTGTGTCTGTCTGTCTGTGTGTGTGTGTGTGTGTGTGTGTGTGTGTGTGTGTGGCTGTGTGTGTGTGTGTGTGTGTGTGTGTGTGTGTGTGTGTGTGTGGCTGTGTGTGTGTGTGTGTGTGTGTGTGTGTGTGTGTGTCTGTCTGTCTGTGTGTGTGTGTGTGTGTGTGTGTGTGTGTGTGTGTGGCTGTGTGTGTGTGTGTGTGTGTGTGTGTGTGTGTGTGTGTGTGTGTGTGTGTGTGTGAAAGAGAGAGTATGTTTGCCAGGGCCTATAAAATTAATGTGTATGCTTACTTTGTTGTAATTTATAGATTTTGTGCGTGTGTTTGAAAGAAAAGAGAAATCCCTCCAACTAAAATTCCTACCTCTTTTATCTCTCCCATTTGAATTCTTCTCCCAGGAGCTGAGGCAAAACAAAGACAACCTCAATATATTCTTCCCTCATATTAGCGTTGTATTGAATGTACCATGTTCACCTTTGTTTTTGCACGAGCCTGTGAACCTGTGTGAATCTTTATGTTTGACGCTGTTCTTTCTGAATTAACTTAGTGTCGTCTGATATTTGTGAGCTGCAGCAGTATAGAGTCAGGTGTAAGGGCGTGAGTTAAAAAAAAATGTTCAAAATGTTTTAAAATATACATATTTTTTCTCTGCAGATTCAAACCATTTAATTCCAAACAACAAATCTCTGTGGCTATGACAGCAGTCACTTCTAGGAAGAAAACTAACAGATATAAGTAACTGTATAACTTTTGTTATCTGTTACTTTAAAGATGTAGGGTAAATTCAAACCAATGCTTAGATTATAATCTCTTTTATGTCGGGGTAACTTTATCAAAATGTTTAGAATTACCAACACCAACTTTCTGACATGATGTCATACATTTACACACACTGATTTTAAAATCAGAGTTTGTCCCTTAACTTATGCTAACGTCAACTCAATGCTCGACAGTGACATTAGCTTAGCTAAATCAGACGTGAAAAGCAGAGGTGACTTTAAGCATGTGTGCTCTTCATACATAAAAACCTTTATCGTTACCAACCACCCTTATTTAAAATAGACACAGAAGTTGCAAACAAACACTGTGAACTTTTTATTTCCGGCTCAAGCCAGCTGGTCAACAGAGCTTAGCATATAGACAGAGGGCGGTGGCGTGCATTGCTCTGCCCAAATACAACAAAATCAAGAAAATCTAGATCTCATAACCAGTGTTAAACGACTGACTGAAAATAAGTAACTAGTTACAGTAACCAAATGAATGAATAACTGCATTATAATGTAATTAATTAGTAACTTAAGCTATACTTTTTTTTGCTTCAGTAATCATGAATGTACACAGTATTTAGTGTCGCTGTGGCAGTGTGGGGTGAAACAACTCTCAAATCAACATTGTGATAATTAATTCTCTGAAGGCAACATACTCAAATGTCAATATGGGAAGCATGTCATCAATAACAAAGCCTTAAAATCGGTCTGTTTAGTCCTACCCGGTTTACAGATTCTGGAGCTGGTGGTGATTTAAAATGAAACCTTGGTAGTAGTCAGTGGAGCTAACATGAGCATGGGCGGTTCTAGGCAGGGGCCAACAGGGGCCAGTGCCCCTGTAACACTGAGCTTGGTCCCCCCTGTGGCCACCCCTCCAAAAGGAAGAGCCCCCCTCACAACACATACACTGTATTTGACTCAACAACCGGACTCACAATCTACTGTGATATTAACTGAAACAAATGTTAATCATAGCATTTAATGATGTGCACTATTATTTGGCATAATATTTATATATTTTTAAAGTGATTATCTTTGTCTATTTTTCACCTGGGTTTAATGTTCCCCTCTGACAAAACAACTGACCCCAGTTTGGCCCCCTCATTAAAAGTGGTCTAGAACCGCCACTGAACATGAGCTGCACCTGGATCACCCGTGTTTGCAAAGCCGACAGCTCAAAGCGTTCGACTTCATGATTAGAGCGACCATACATGGAGCAGCTGTAGCTCAGTTAGTAGAGTGGGTTGTCCCTCAGCCAGAAGTGTGGGGGTTCGATCCCCAGCTCTTGCAGCAACATGTATATGCAAGCGACAGTCTTTCTCCCAGGATGCTTCTGTGACGTTAACGTAACATTGCCTGCCAAATCTGATTTTAATAAACCTTAATTTAATTATTGCCTATTTCATGTAGAGTACCGAGTAACAGGTTCTTTTTCATTTTTGTAATTCTAATAGTGTTATTAAATTTGAAAAGTGACTGGATACACTACTTGTAACCAAAAATAAAGAATCTTATTTTCATAACTAGTGTCTGGCGTAATGTGCAATAACTAATGCGTTACACCCAACACTGCCTATAACACTTAAATATGTTTTGTTTCATCCATACAATGAAATTGATTATTTTAATTTGAATATTTCTGTTAAACAAACTGATGAAAGATTTATCACACTGTGAGTGTGTCTGTTTCTTCTGCAGTCGTTCAAGTAGCTTTTAACAAGGAAGTGTACAGCTGTGATGACTGCAATCTCCATAATAGACTCTAAAAATACTGAATTCGTCTGTTACAATAATGGTTTCCTAATGTCAAATTCATAGTTAGATTCTGGGTTAAATCTTTGTTCCTATTGCACACCTGAAGTTTACAATTGTATGTTTAAGAATTACTTTACAGAGAAAGCTGTTTCCTCTGTTTCTAATAGTTATGCTATGCTAAGCTTAAGGTCTGTAAGGTCACATTTGTTGTTTTAATTTAAAGCAATACAGATTCCAAAAATCAATTAAAAAAAACAAACACTTTTTTACCTCCTTGCAATAGTTTTCACAATGGGTCTAAAGAGAGCACAGAAGAGTAGGAGTGTTAGTGTGTGTGTGTGTGTGTGTGTGTGTGTGTGTGTGTGTGTGTGTGTGTGTGTGTGTGTGTGTGTGTTTGCACATGATGCTGTAGTCTGATCAATGTGACAGTGAGAGTGAGTTTCTTTGAATAGGCTCCTCCTTATTGCTCTTCTCTTACACACTGCCCCCTCACACATAACATACTCTGTCCTTCACTGTCTAATGCGTGCGCACACACATGCACGCACACACACACACACAAACTCTGAGCAACAGTTAAGAGTCACTATTTCCTTCACTTTCATTTCCTCTCTTCATCTTCTTTGCCCTGTCACCTGTCATCTCTCGCTCCTTCTTTTCTCCTCAAGAAGATGAGTGATTTTCTGCAATATTATAGACAAAATGTCAATAAACAAGTCAAGGGTGAACATCATGAGAACAGTCAGCATGAACCCAAACAATTATCTGAAACTCTCTATAAAGCTCTTTAACCCCATATAGCTTTAGCTTTCATCATCAGTATATGTAACACCTTTATGAAATAAGAAAGAAATCTTCAAATTTTCGAGCAAACGTAAAAGCCCCATGTGAACAAATCATCGGGGAAGCACTGTTGACCAATAACTTTCCTTCTGCCTCTCTGTCTTATTATATGGCTTCAATCTAGTCGCACAGTTTTGACTTGATTGGTTGTTGGATATCTCCATTTCTGAGATTTATGTTTCCACCCTAAAATAATGGAGGCGAATGTTTGAAAATTACTTTTAAGAAAACTCTACGGGATCATCTCTTCCCAGAAGAAGAACGCTTATTTCATTGTTAGTCCACAGGATACTGTGTGAACATTTACAGGAGTGGTTGTTTTTTCCACAGGACATAGGTCAAGGGCATATAAAACTATGAGCCCAATCTTGATTCTTCTGTAAATGCAACACATAAGCTTGCTGTAGCTCTTCCCCAAGCTAATAGTTGTGATTATATAACACACAGTAGCGGTTCTAGACTCCATTAGTACCCCAGGCAAAAATTAATTGGGGGCCCCTCCAACCAGCGACATCACCATCATGTCTGCCAGAATCCAGATGCCAAATCCTTTCCCTCTGTTTTCCGTCCCAAACAGATAATTCCTCTTCATTTTCCTTTCATTGACAAACTTAGGTTTGCTTGGACAGCGCTGCGGCACGTAATGCACATACCTGCGGCAAAAGTGCTCAACCTTTACGGTGCACTTCCCACTCACAGGGCGCCTGCACCCCTTGCAGGAGACAATGGTCATATTCTTCTTGCAGTGCGTGTTTGTCTGACACTGCCTCCTTCTCAGCTCTTGTGGATGTTGTGGCTCCACGGGCACCGACGTCAGACTGGCCTTGACACGCAGGTGTTCCTCTCTCTGTTCCTTTGCCGGCTCAAGAATGAGCATGTATCTGTCTGTCTATGGTCTCCATCTATCTATTTGTATATCCTATCTATCTGTCGCTCTTTGTTAAATTCCTGCGCATATATATGAAGTCTATAAATAGAAACAATAACTAATAAAAATTAAAACGACTCGTGAAAACAATCCAGGGAAATGTATCATTTTAAACTGCCGTCAATATGAAGGCGGCGGCGGTTAGAGGTATAAATGCTCAGAAATCTTGTGTGTTTTATTTTAGCTACACATAGGCCTCAGAAAACATACAGGACACATATTTAAGAAAAGTCATTGGATGAGAGGCTCGTAGTTTTTATTTAAAAAGAGTTATTTGTATTATAAAAACCCAAACCGTCCGTCAGACGGTCTTGGCGGTTCTAGTGTTAACACTCCTCAGGAGTCGAGAGGGATTTCTTTTTTAAAAAGGCAGTTTTTCTATGTTGAACGCAGAGACTTATAATACAGCGGCTCTGTTTGCACTCTCTCACGCGCTCTCTCTCTCCCCCGCTCCCTCTCGCTCTCTCAGGCACGCAGCAATTTTATGAATAAATGAAAAATTAAATAAGGACAGGTGGGATATATACTTGGGCCCAGGTCTTTGTGTGGGAAACACTGGAGATTAAATATTCTCAAACAGGTTGTTAAAGTTTTAATTTTTATTGTGCTGCACTTTTTTTTGAAATGCCAGTGTTGTGTGGCGTTTAAGTGCCAGTTCTAGCGCTAGCCCTTAGTAGTCCTACAGTGTGGCTGCCAACAGTCAATAATAAATAACCTCCTGCGTAAAATGTGTGTAGAAATAGGCCTACATTGTATTTTAACATCTACCGTAATGGTGGTACTTGGAGAGCCAAATATTTTCGGAGGTGGTACGCAGTCTAAAAAGTTAGAGAACCACTGCTGTAAAGTTTGTCAGCCCTCAGGGCGCCCCCTATTGGCCTTGGGCCCCAAGCAGTTGCCTGCCTTGCTTGTCGACAAGCAGCGCCTCTATACTGTAACACACATTTGTTTATGTGCCGGGTAAGATTACAGGTTCAAAGCAAAAGTTGCCGAGCTATTTAACTTTTGAGAATAAAATAGATGTCTTTCTGTCTCTCAATAGTCCAGAGAGACAGACGATGTTGAGAAAGCGCTTTGAACAGTGGATAGTGTCTGAAAGAGAAAAAAGCAATCCAAGAATCTATAACACCTTTTTAATGTGTCTTACATTTTTTATGAATTGCTCATCCTTGCTTGATCTAACTGAGGGAAGTTTTAAAAGTTCTGTTTCATAAAATGAACAGGTCCTTTACAGATTATAACATAGATAAGAGTTTGATTTTGGGGCGAGGCAGAGGATGGCGGCACAGATAATCACCTGCTGAATCTACTGAAGTACTCTGACAGCTTTGAAGGAATTGGGGATCCAAACACAATTTAACTTACATTTAATCTCCTCAGAGTTCAACTAGATGTCAGGGGAGTAAAATGTGTGTCCATGTGAGAATATTCATAATGTTGAGGAATTACAGTAAGCTTGCTGCTACAAGGGGTCATAACACAGCTTTGAAAGTCTTTAAGAGTTTAACAAAACAAACTGCATGGTCCGTTAAGTGAGGTTCTTCCATAGTTGTCTCTCTATTTAATTTACTTCTCAAAGGATCTACAAAGATTTTACAGTTCTCATGGAAATAATTCTGCGTATTTGTTAAATTTGTATCAATCCTTTTGTGAGTCTTGAGCAAGCTGTTCAATTACAAACTACAGGTTTGCTAATGATAAAAATAAGCTTTGGTTGTGCAGATAGAAAGAGTGAGGTTACCCGACCCCTGTAACCCCCTCCTCATCTCAGATTGAGGCCAAATGTATAAATTCTTATTAGCTGCTACCAACAGAACACATCCAAATCTGCAGCTGGACTGCTGGGGTATAGTTGCATTGTGGGCTATGAACCGGTAGGTCTCTGGTTTTGAAAAAGAAGGAGAATTCTAGCACTCAGGAACGTTATCTGTCTGATGGTGCTGCAAACATTTTGGTCCCTTTATTTGGATAGAACACGATAGCGGAAAGAGTAGGATATCAGAGACAGGGGCGTGACATGCAGGAAAGGAGCCACAGGTCAGACTCCAAGGAACATAGCCTCAGTACATGGGGCGTGACCCAACTGCTAGGCCATCGACAGCCCAAAGCTGAAACTTTTAAATATTTACATTACACAAGTTATTTACTACAATGTCACGACACCTTCCTGTTAATACCACTGCGACTGGACAGGTTCTTCTCCGTATGTCAGGGATGTAGCCTCAAACAGGCCTCTTGTCACCATAGTTGTTCTGAAATGTCAATATCAAACAATGTATCAATGAACCAAGTATTTTTACTTTGTCAAACTCAGGTAAGAAAGGGAAAAAGACTCCCCCCCAAAAATAAATCTGATAAAATGTTTCAGCTTCTTTAGTTGTGAATCTTTAGCCTGTTCTGGCCTTCATTGAAAGTATTAAATCAAAGACACAGGCTGCCCAGACCAGCGTGGCCTTCACTACCTTCTCGACATTACAACCAAATTTCTAATCGTCTTCATCTGTCTCTTAACACTTTCAGTGTAAGTCTTGAGAAACTTTAGCCGTAAGGAGAGAAGACGGACCTAGGATGCATTGTGATGAATTAGACATTGAGTGGCTTTTTACACAGACTACTTAGAGTTTTGATGTAGTTACACCATGAGAGCATTGAGATGAACGTGCATCCTGGAGAGACAGATGTAATTACACCCCTAAACATCTGGCTAGAATGGCATTAGATTTCTATTTGTCTCGGCTGCTTCTTGGAATCATCTTTTATTGAGCTTTACTGAGATCGGATCTGATCCGCTCAAGAGACATGAAGAGACTATGTGTACATGGTACCAACAGTGAGATACATCTCTCTCTGTTCCAGAGATAACATGCAGTGCTTACTAAAACTGGATCTACTTTATTTGTTGGAAGAACTTAAAAATATGTCTGTCATTGACTGTTTTTACACGTCTGTCAGATGCCAACTGTGTTCACCGTCAAGTGTTAGAATGAATTCTGTTTAATAAAAGAAAATGAGGAAGATAAAGTTAAAGGTCAAGACAGCTGGTAACTTGCAAATATTAACATTAAACTCTGCAACCTCAAACACCTGAATCACGACAAACCTTTTAATTTTTCACTTCTTTCAGTGAAAACATCTTAAGTATAAAATACTTAATGCCATGTCTCAAAAGTAAAGATTTGCGACCTGACCCAGCCAGCTTTCATGCAGCTCCATTAACCAGCTACAAAGTCAATCCTGCTCTCAATCCTGCTTCTCCTACAAAAAGACACAACATAACGAGATCAGTGTCACCCCGATCCAATCTATCTGTTTACTGTGGAGCTAAGCAAGGTATTTACTGTCTAAATCTGTTCAAAGGCTTTAAAACCTCAGCCCTGGTAGAATATCTCTCTCTCTAATATGGAGTCTAAACAACATAAGATGTGAGTCACATAAGAACAGAAGAATCATGTCATCATTACAGAAACATTACGTTTTAGCACATTGTAGCTTGTTCTTCTTGTTTAAGATTGCGTTTTGGTCTTTGCCTTTGTTTACAGTAATAGGACAGTAACACAGGAAATATGGGGGAGAGAGAGTGAGTCTGACATGCACAAAGTGGTACAAGGCTGGACTCAACCTCTGTACATGCTCTGTCATCTTAGGGGTTCCCAAACTTTTCAGCTTGAGACCCCCAAAATAAATGTGCCAGAGACTAAAGACCCCCACTGGCAGTGGTTAAGGCATGTATTGTAATGTAGTGCACATTAATAGACACGCACTAAAAGGCCTATTCAAACACTTTTAACACCAAAGAACAACAGCCTGACTATCACAACATTATTTTATATAGTAATTTATTGAAGCAGAATACAAGTTATTTCCATGTAGTTTAACAATGAGTCAATAAACAAAACTTAATAAATAGACACACAGGTGTGTGCATCTTTGTGTAAAGATCAGCAGACATTTGCTTTTATTGCTTTATTGCTTACATACCATCTTACATTTAGAGCATTTTTATTACACATTAAGTTTAGTTTCATTTCACTAATTGATAAGGTTTGATTAGAAATCAAACTACTTTTTTGTATATATTTTTACAAAAATGGCTAAAATATAAAATTTGTTTAAATTTCTAATCGTTCTTGTGGAAGGCATCTTGTGACCCCCCTCATGGTAGCCCCCCCCCAACTTTGGGAACCACTGGTAAGCTAAACTGGTCCATGCACAGAGGCTGTAGTCCTTAAAGCTATATAACTATCATGTAACTGCCCTGTCTCTCAAATAAAGGCATAAATGCCCCCCCCCCCCCCCCCCCCCCACACACACACACACATAAAAAAGTCCATCACAACAGCTAGAAAAGACATTGTTTGTTTAATTCTTCATATCCTCAGTGTAAAGTTGTAAAAAAAATGTAAATAGTCAAATTAAGTGCATGTAGTTTTAATTTGTACTGAAGTAGAGAATACTTGAGTAAATGCATCCAAGTCCCTCTAATGATGTAATATGATAACAAACTTCAACATAATATTGAGTACTGTGAAACCTGTGCACCTCAAGATAGTTGAACTAAATAATACATCCTTGATACTGAGCTGCAGACCTTTTGCAAAAAGTTAATTTGAATAATCCTGAAGTTCAAAATCCTTCCCTTATTCATCAAATTCTTTATCAGTGTCTGTGCTGATAGGTGAGGATTTACTGTAATAAATCTTTGAGGATTATTGGCTTTTAATGGCTGAATTCACCTCATCTTCAGTGTATTTCATGGAAGGAAACAAATTTGTGACAACCTATAGACTCAAATACAAAGCGGTATAAATAATTAGCACTCTTTTCACTGCAGTCATAAATACTAATCAGACATTTCAGAGGCAAAATGTAGCGAGAAAAATGCACTCAAATAACTGCAATTCACCATTTGGTCATTGTGACTTAACATCAGCTGCATCTGTAAAAAAACACACCCCAAATCTGATTTCAGAGTTACACTGGAATGAAAGAGACAGGGTTATGTAGCGAGCTACGTCTCATTAGAAACGACCTGTTTTCAGGCAGAGGCTCTGACTGTACTATAATGAACTGCTGAAGAGAGGAGGGAATGTATAATGCATTATCTCCCCTTTCATCCCGGGGATGAGAGGAGGGCCAGTTTCTGTGGGACATCCAAGTGTTGGTCATGGATTTGTGCATCTGTGTGTTTGTCTGAGAGTGCCATAGGAGCGTTTGTGTGTGTGCAGATGTGTGTAGGTGATTGAGCATACTTGTATGATGTCTTTTATACATTTTTGTAAAGAGAAGAAAAGCCTGTGGCCCTCTCTTATAACACAAGATGCAGCGCAAAGAAAAAGAGACTGATTGACCTATGCAACTGGTAAATAAGCAGAAGATCACTCATGTTGCGATCATTTTTAATGTCCTGATGCTGAAAAATTCTTACATTTCTTTAAGAGCCTCAGAGTATGCATGATAAAGCACCAAAATGCCAGAGCTACATTAACATGCATAAGCTGTTTACCATATGTGATAATGAGCGCTGTGATTGTGTGAGATCAGTGCTATCAGGGCTGTGGCCACGCTGCAGCGATAAACATCAGATGGTGTAAATGCGGTGCACAAAGGTTCAGCCGGGGCCGCATCATCCTCAGGATCACTGCTTCTGATCCACTGCAAACCATATGGCTCCGCTTCACTTTAACACGCAGGGCTTAAAGGTCTGGTTAGCCCAGCCATGGACAATTAGATTGAATCTGTCAGTGTCGCTGTTAGTGCAGATGTTTATTTTTTCTGAATTATTGCAAATCAGCTTTTAATTAAATATAATGTGAAAAGTTGTAGTCAGCAAGCTGTTTTCACATATACACTCCTGAAAACGTCTATAAAAATTGCAGGTGGACTATGATCCTCCTGGCCTGTTTGTTCACACATGCAACAGAATATCAACTAAAGAGTGGAGAAGAACACACTGGTGAACAGTAAACATACAGTAATGCAGCTAATCTAATCTAATTTAGCTCAATCTTTACACATTTGTGCTGTTAATACGACTACAGACATTTATTTTTAATGTGTTATGCATTGCACTCTGTATGGCCTTTGTGTATATAATGTGCTCCACAGACTTGCTATACTTTGCCAGATACTAAAGTTTTACAGCACATTTAGTTACATATTGCTCCTAAGCACAAAACAATTTTACATAACAAATGAACCATATGCCAATCTACTGTGATTCATTTTAGATTACACTGAAGGTGACGCAGAGGAACTCTGAGTGGTGAAGATATTAACTGATTCAGCACTGATACAAGGGGAAATAATAGGGATTGTGACTTTAATATGTTAGACTATTAATCTGCTATCACATGTCATCTGTAGGGACTTGGCCTCAGCGGAGTAATCTACTGAGTAAAACACACACGTGCAAACACACACACACACACACACACACACACACACACACACACACAGTACACAATAGTGCTGGGAAGTCCCCAGTAAGTCACACAATTGGTTAATTGTAATTTCAATCTAGTGTAATTATTCGACTGTGCAGTGATAATTATTAGATCACAGAATGGGAGCAGAATCCGTCAGCATACTGTAATTATTTCATACTTCTTTCTACAGTAAAAGTACTCTATAATTCAAGATAAACAACTATTTCCCCTCCAATTCCAACCTCAGATATCCATCCATTACATCCATCCACCATCCAACAGCTATGTCACTTATCCTGAAGGGTTTGCAGGGGGCTGGAGCGAACAAGTTCATTTTGAAGCCATTGCAGCAGTCGTTCTAAGTGTTGACCCATAACTTTGATCCAGAATATCATATCTCATCATGATCTCTTTATGCTCTCTGTCCTAAACTCTCGGATAGAAATTTGGAAAAAGGCCTTTGGGTATTCTACACCCTCAACCTGGAATCTGTTGCAGAATGACTTCAAACTCAAGGAGCTTGTGTCCTTAAATGCTTTTGAATCTAAAATTAAAGACTTGGAAGCAGATTATATCGGATGCTGATGCTTTTGTAGTATGATTTCTGTTACTACTGACTCCAGATTTGACTCATAGATGGGTCTTTTTTAATGTAAACTGTTTTGTTAACTGTACTTCATCTCCCTTTGTGTGTCTAACTTTGTGTGTTGTGTTTTGCTGCTGATGTCAGGCCACATTTCAGTATCAAACAACACATTTGATAAGAGATTTTTTTACCGTTAACCAACAGCCTGAAATCGCATTTTACCGAGACACTTTGAGCTAACGGTAATATTAGCTAAGTGACTGAATGTTAACATTAGTTGTTTTCTCACTGCTAATGGCTATGAAGTATGTTCAAGTTCTATTTATTGAATTTTTGTTTCTTATCAACTGAGAAGTGGTGAAAGTCAATGTACACGTTGATTCGTCAGAAATGTTTACATATTCTATCTGGAATATAACAGTTTCAAGCTTCCCATCCTGAGCACAACGTCAGAGGGAAAAGCACTGCTGTGTGAATACGGCTAATGGCTTTGTTTTTTCACAAATGCAAGTTGCAAGTTTAAACTGGGGGGTTTCAAGTTATCTTTCTTGACAACAATTTTTTTTTTTTTTTTTAAAGGCCCAAGGGGCGTTGGGTTAGCTCAGCCAGTAGAGCAGATGCGCCACATACAGAGGCTATACTCCTCAATTCACTAGACACAGGTTTGACTCCTGGCCTATCCCCACGTTTCCTCTCTGTCTGCAGCTGTCTTATCAATAAAAAGGCCAAACCAAATCAAAGATACTAAACACATTGGCTCCAACATTCATGCTCAACTCAGGATCAATTAACAACCAGTGTGTTTAGCACTAATTAGCTTATGTTAATATGCTTACACATGCTGAGCAAAGATAGTAAACTTTAACCCATGTCAACCTTTACTGTACCTAGTAGGCGTGTTAGCTTAAGCGTTTAGCTCAACGTACCACTTCAGCCTGATTAAAACCGTACAGTTCTGCTAATGTCTAAAGACTCTGCGTTGTAACTGTTCAGCTCAAAGATGTCTTTCAGTCAATCATTTAATCCCTTGAATCCTCCCCCACCTTACCTCTCCTCTCTTTTCCTTTCCTCACCCCTCCTCTCTTCTTCTCTGTAACAGCTGCGCTAGCCTGCAGCGTTTAGCTTACGCATCTCTGGCCTGTCATCCAGAGGTACGTTCGCGTTCTCATCAAGCAGGACACAGTACACGCATGTATAGCTCGCACAAAGAGCACACTCACTCAACCTTTCTCAGGTCAAGGCTACCACCGGATCAACAAAAAAAAAAAAAAAGGGTCTGTCTGTCTGAGAAGGAAAATGGGATGTAAATGTATGGAGTGTGTTTGTGTGTCTGTCTGTGTGTGTGCATGTGTGTACATATGTGTACAGTAAAGGCATTTGTTTGTTTGTAATGCAGTAGAAAGTGTTTGGCTTTGGTCGGACCACTGATACAATTGATAGTGACAGATATATGGCTAATTAGTGCAGCCTTGGCTCGGCTGTCCTCACCTTTCACCAGCTCACTGTGAAATTGGATTAATTTACCTCGTCTTAACACTCTGTATCAGCCTTGGAATTCAACCAATTTGCAAGTTCCTTTAATGAGCACAGATTTGTTTCTCATTTGAAAAGAACATGATTAGAATTTTGTTTTATCTTCAACGCATGTTCTTTTCGTGTTGTTGTACTGCAGTATTTGCACTCTCTCACACTATGACTGCCTCATATCGTGTGCATGTTGACTTCTTCAAGGCAGGGGTTGCTTGTAGTCCAATTAGCTTGGCTCTTCTTTACGGCATGCTAAGGTTCTTACGAAGACAATCTGTTTGGAAAGGACTCCTTAAGAGCAGCTCAGTCCTTAAAACAAGCAGCAGACAACGTCTCGTAAGCTTTTTCTGACTCCCATCTGTTTCCATCTTACGCTGATAGTTTACTAAGTCCGTTGTGAAGCTCTTCTGCTGGACATTATCTCAACTGTCCGTGCTTTGGCCCTAAATCCCTGCTTGATACTCATAATCTCTGCTGTCCATATTCTGAACCCTGCTGGTCACAACATTATTGATATAAATTGGCTTCCCATCCTATTTTTGTCATCTGCTAATACCAGACTGAGCTATCAGGTCACTGCGGCTATAGGGAAGTATTAACAGACCGGCTGATTCAATGCAGAAATAATAAAGTTTCCAAAAGCCTGAGGGTTCAAGTCCCATAAGATTTGATTTTAATTAATATGGCACACAGAGATAATCAGGCTTAAGTTCAAGGAGTCCTTAAAATGACTTGGTTTAAAAAGTATTGTCATAATATCTGAGAAATCTTATGTTGAGATGAACAGTAAATGGTCCTACTCATCAGGGACTCACTTTTTCCACATATTCATATATTCTTCTGTCTTTCTTTCTTTTTTTTTTTATCTCTGTCTGTTTTAACATTACTGCTCTTTGCCAGCAGCACCCCTGCAAAGTACAAACACAGCCGTCTGTGAGAGCCTCTGCGTGGGACTTTGTTGTGATGCTGAGAGGAAATCTCTGAACGAGCGAGAGAGAGAGAGAGAGAGAGAGAGAGATGGAGTGAGTTCGAGTTTCTGTCTACCGTATGTCACAGTTGTAACTGCTAGACCCTCTAAAATATAGTTAAAGAAATGTATTGTTCAGAACAGAGCGTTTGCAGACAACTGAAATAAATACAATGAAATATGAAGCTTAGAATGAAACTCCCCAAGGATTTTTTGTTTATTACAAATTCATTTAATTGAAAGTAAGCATAAATATAGTTGCAGTTTTATTTTCTGTTGACATTACAAATGTTTCAACTATTGAATCAGAGTATTATAATTTTAAATGATAAATGAGGACAAGCTCATTTGACAACAAGGAATAAACTATGCAGCCAATATGAGACCTTATCAAATTGTTTACCAACAATGATGTTCATATAAGGATTGTGTATGTTGCAAGCAATAAGTGACTCTTTTAATGTAAGATTTCATAAAGAACATAGCACATCTGTGTCCTTCTGACAGCTTCCCTACTCCTGGGTACACTGACTTCAGAGTAAATCTATTGTTACATAATATTACACAAGGAACACAGTTACTCATTGATGCCTGTGGAAATACAGCACTGAATACTGTGCTATGTTCTGGAGTCACTACAGTACAGAGATGTCCACTCAGTCCACAGACACTAACGGACACACACACACACACACACACTGACCCAGAGATATGCTGAGTACGAGCATTTTTGGTCCCTAGCCATCTGTCAAAGGTTTTTGGGGAAATGGTGATGATGATGGGGTCTCCAGACAGACATGACAGCCGTTCAGGACAGTTCAGTTTAGCATGTCACAGGAGGCTGACACACAAATCAGCGGGGCATTTATGCATGGACAGACTTATTGGATACACACACAGACACACAAAAGGAGCAGCATACTTATCTGTAGTGTCAAGTTTTACTACGGATCAGAACTGTAATGCAACAAGGCTGCCAGTGGCTGTTTTTTTCTCAAGTGTTCATGCTATCTTTTTTATGAAAATATCATTGCATTAAAATGATTAGTTTTACATGGAAGTGGTAACTTTACCTACATACTTGTGTACCACACACTCTACGCCTGTGACTAATATTTACTTTGGTCAGTTCTTTATAGAGCCAATATTCTCTTCATGAAGACATGAGCCAATCTTTGGTTTATACTTTTGTTTTCTTTTTGGTATTATTCCTCTGCAGTAGCAGAACTACAACAACATGAACAAAGTCAGAGGCCAGAGGCGAGCCAGCCATCCAGCCGGCCGAGTGCTGTGATGTACACACCAACAAGTTAGGCATGCATGTTTTATTGCAGGCTGCAACACCAACCCGAGACAGGGGCACTTAAAGCAGAATTTCAAATGAAAACATGAGAGACAGAAAGAAGAGGCTCGACGGGGTTCAGCGGGTTGTGTGTGCGTGAGATGCCCTCGACTGTGCATGTGTGTGTGCGTGCGCGTATGTGTGTAAAATACAAATATAAGTGTGTTTAATATGAGTTCTGCGAGATGTGATTGCTTGCTGGTATGGAGAGGGGTTTTGAACATTGTCAATAGTGTGTGTGTGTGTGTGTGTGTGTGTGTGTGTGTGTATGTGTGTGTGTGTGTGTGTGTGTGTGTGTGTGTTACTATATATAAAGCAGTGGAATCACCTTAGCCAAAATTAGCATGGAGGTATTTGGGTCATGAGAAAAGTAAATGTGCAGTGATGTTTTTTACTCTCCGTGACTTAAGAGACTCCAAGGAGCTCAATAAAGTAAACTCTGTGTGTGTGTGTGTGTGTGTGTGTGTGTGTGTGTGTGTGTGTGTGTATGTGTGTGTGTGTGTGTGTGTGTGTGTGTGTGTGTGTGTAAGTTTACATTACCACTCACACATGTCATCACATCCCTCCATCATGCACGTGTTTCCATGGCAACATAAATGAACTATACTGATTTAGTTGTTGCACTTTTTGTATTATTACTCTCTTAATTTATTTATTTATTTTTGCTCTGTCATACATAAACACAACACAAATTGTCACATTACAGGAAAAAGAGCAGAAGGCCCCAATAATATAAAAATATCTTTTGAGTCTTAATCTACTAGCTCCACTCTCTCTACATATTTAAATCAGGACATTCATTCCCACTCAAGGATGAGCCTTTTCCCTTAAATACTTCCGTGCATGTATTAAACATTAAATAAGGTGGCCTGTTCATTAAGGTTAAAGCTGCTCACCCTGAGCACACACAGATCAGTGTCTTCGCTGGCACTGATTGGCCGTCTGCCGGCGTCAATGAATGGTCCCTTCTATGTTTTCTGACTAACCGTCTACTAAAAGTCATTTTAGAAAGTCTTAATCACACGAATCTGCAGTTTAGATATACTTAAATGATTTCATAGACAAGCACTGTTCCTAAGAGGCTCAGACTCTCTATAATTGTATTGTTTTATCCAATGGAAAATTGTAAATAGTAAATTGATATAAAAGTCACACAGAATAATCATGCTTTCCAGAGGATAAACCCTTTTTAATATGATGTTTAAGGCCCACTTTTGGTCAGACAGTTGTCTTACCAAAGGTGTGTGGTGCCTGTCATTAACTCTCCGGCCATGGCTGAGCGTAAATCACCTGGTGTAGAAGAAGAGTTATTATTTACATTACCAGTCCGCTGCCTCCCATGTGGCTCCATACTACAGAAACCAATGCAAAATCACACACAGGGACACACCAATATTCTGCGATTGTGGATTTAATGTGAAAGTATAAAAGCACCTATTGTGAAGCTTTGTTACCGCTCTTGCGGAATTTCATATTAATTTCATATTAATAAGGGCTATTTCCTCTTGCTGCCATCTTATTCAAGTGGCTACTCTGAGTATTGCAACAAAATTATACTTTAGAGCCCATAAAGCATTTCCCCCTTACCCACACTCGCCTCTGTCAAGCATATAGAAGAACCTACAATGTCATTGACACGGTCATAAAACAATGCTAAAGTACCTGTCTGCAGCCATGTTTGATAAGTGTGATCTGGGCTACTGTAGAAGCATGGTGGTTCAATAATGGACACTGTGGAGGAGACTTTCCCCAGCTGTAGATATAAAGGGCTTGTTCATTGGTCACAAAAACACAACAGTTCCTAATTTTTGGCAAAAGGTTTTGCACACTGAAAATTTAAGCACAAATTAGTTTTTGGGTTAAAATTGTAACCTGTTCAACAGCGGCATGTTAGAATGCTATCATCAGCTTCTAGTCCAATGCTAATTGAAGCCTAACAAAGCTGCTAGCATGGATGTACACAGAGTCTGATAATGTGAGTTTGGTATGTTTGTACTTTAAGTGGGCCTTGCTCCTTAAAATACTTGTCTTGTCTACTGAAATAAACTTCCACGATTTATAGTAACTAAGTTTTACCCCCTCTCCTTTCACATCACAATCTCTACACTACCTTGGCCTCTCCTTATCTTCCTGTGTCTATCTCCCTTTCACTCTGTTGTCAAACTTTCTTCCTCCTCTTCTCTCCTTTCAGGCTTGTAAGTGTCTGGGTGGAAATCAAAGTGCATTAAACATTAAATATGCTGTCGAGAGGCAGAAGTCTCTCCATGCTGATGATGATGGGGAAAGTAGGGCAGTGAGGGAAGAGGTATGGATGGAGAGGAGGAGGAGGGGGAGGATGGACACAGAAATGCAAAGATGGAGGCAAAGACAGATGAAGGGAGAGACATTGAGGAAGAGACACAAGAGAACAGGCTTCCTCTCATATATTAGATTCTGGAATTGATGCTCCTGGTCTGAGGCCTGTGTGTGTGTGTGTATGTGTGTGTGTGTGGTTAGGCGTTAGACGGACAAGATGTGCATGGACAGAGTGTATGCTAACCTGCCTCGTGAGGTTGAGATCAGACCTCTGAAACGCACACAGAAACACCGACTGAACAGATTAGCCTGTTGGCCAATATTCAGCTGGTAAATATGTTTTTATTTCTGCTTTTACTGCAGAACTTTTTGTTTGTTTGCAAGAAAAAAAATCACACTTACTTCCACACCACTGAGGCTCACACTGTTATGTTCCCTCACAGTCTCTCACTCTCTTTCGCTCATCTCATTTTGTCCACAACAAACTGTTTGAACAATATGATGTGTGCAGCAGAATCGTAGCTAGTTGTACTACAAAAACAGTGAGTAAAAATGTATGACCAGCAAAGAGAGAGAGAGAGAGAGAGAGAGGGATAGAGAAAGAGAGGGAGAAATGGATTGACTCAGCTGAAAGGTTAAAGCAGGCCTCTCTCATCCTCTCTCTCTCTCCTGTTACTATGCAGACTACTGAGATAGAGCCGTCCCCCGCTGCCACAGGCCATACTCTCTCAAATTCAAATTCAAAGTCAAATTTGCTTTAATGGCACACCAGAAAGAAACCAGTGTTACCAGAGCACTACAATGTATTTGCTGTAGACCAATATTTTCAGATTAAAAATTCCCTCTACGTTTCATGTGTGTGAGTGTGTGTCTGGCTCTAGGAGAGGTTATGTATGCTGTGAGTAGCTACTGATTCTGCTCCTGAACCCAAAACTGTCCCCCCTATTAGTAATTTCAACCTTATACATAATGCATCAAAACAGTTTTTATGATCACATGTATCAAAGCCAAAACAGGAAAATGTAATGAATACTATTGTGATCCTGACTTTAAAAACATTTACACAATTTTCTTTCTCATTGAGAGCCTTAATGTCCCACCAGATATAAAAGGAATCAAGCCTAAATTTTATTTTGGATATTTGACTGTGTAACATATTTTTAGAGTTTCATTAATAAGTGAAACCTCATACAATATGAAACTACTTAAAAAGCCCTCCTTTGTCCCACCCCTTTTACAGTGCATGGTAAAAGTGCATGGCAGTTGCAAAAGTGTTTGACAAACTGAAGTTATGACCAGATGATGGCGCTATTTAAAAAAAGCTCTGCAGAACAAAGTTTGTCAAATTCAGCAAGGATGGGACATTAATTTCTTTCCTAAATTTCATAAGAATCTTTGAAATATCTGTTTAGATATTCTTATAAAACATGATGAGACTGTCTTTGTTCATGGCATTTATGTCAGATTGAACTCTTAGCTATACATAACAGAGTCAATATCACTGGAATGGATGTACAAGCTGAAACAAGTGGTTGACCAATCACAAAGTCAAACAACAGCAAACCACTCGAAACTGCCATCGGAAGTTTTTAGTTAACATCCAAACAGCAAAAATATCAAAACACAGTCGAGCATTCATCAAGCAGTCAAGGTATCAATACATTTATATAGACTCCGTTTTGGGATCCTGATGCATGTTTGCTTTCCCCAGTTTGAGGTCCAAAATTGAGCACAGACCAGCCAATTGAGGTTACAAGGTGTGTGTGTGTGTGTGTGTGTGTGTGTGTGTACATATCCTGGAAAAGAGACCAATACTGCCCAAACTTTGATATCAGATATTGGAGAGTCAATGCACTGATCCGATATCATACCCAAGAAGCTCCAAAATGTGGTTTAAGGTCGATATATGTATTCTAACTACTTATATTTTATATATTTTACTACAATAGTATCAGAGGGGTGTCTGGTACCATCCAATGGTCGTATAAGAATCACTATTGAGTAATAAATTGACGTCTGAACATCTCTTGCTGCACTTCAGTTCGCGACCGACCATTTTGCTTTTTTGTTATTCAAGAGAGAGCTACTTGAAATATTTAGAGCAGAAAAGTTATAAGAAAAGTAATCTGACAACCTAATAGTTTCACTGACAGTTACCTCCATATCCCCAATGAATATTTACAACTGCTAATAAAACTGAAGCCAGCAGATCACGACTAATACAGACCAAGTTTTATGAAGTTCCTAGAAACATTTCTTTCTGTGAACCAAACACACAAACGGTCTCCCTAGCATCTGAACACCGCTTGCTGCTATGTTTAGGATCAATTTGTGTCAGCTCCATATTGAATGCTTTGAATCTTGATACACTCTTCACTGAAGTGAGGAAACCCTGTCTTCATTGACGTTCAGTATCCGTTTGTGTGTACACACACAGATTTTCAGCTCCTCTGGGTTATTGCTGCCATTTGAGTCAGAAAGGAGATAATAGCCCTTTTGAAAGCTGAGTAAAAATAGCAAAACTTTGGTGGGCATCCAAGTATGAGTGTTGGTCTTCAGAGGACTCAAACTCTCCCTGCGTCCAAGTTCAAGTCTAGACAGCCAAACATTTTCTCTGTCATTCTGCAGTAATATTTTCCCACCGAAATGTGTTGAATGAAGAATAAAACAACCAAAATAGAGCTGAAGGACCTCAGAAGGTCCCAAATTCATATTATTCTTTGACATATTCTAAGTCTTGTTATTTGTAACGTGTCAGTTCATGACACTGTGAGATGGGTCGAAGACATTTTGTTACCATGTTGGTCAGAGTACGTGATTCATCTTTAGAAATGTCAGAATGTGTGATTGGATATTGGTCAAATCCTTCTGCTATGATAAAAATAGAGAAAAGCCCGTGCAAGCACAAACATGTCATTTCATTATCCATCATGCTTTGCTAAGCTTTTGCCGAATCATGTTAGCGCTTCTATGTATCAAAAAAATATATGAAAGAGAGGAAGAGGAGAAGATTATGAAGCCAGTTGCATTAAGGACATCAAATTGCTATTTTTGAAAGGGAGTTTGTGCTATTTATTTACCACAAGTGTAGCGAGCTTTCCAGTTTATTCTCATCATTTTCAGCTGTTTGGTAATTAGTGTGTTGACGTACCTTAAGTCAATTTGTTTGAAGTTGGGACTACATTTCTCACATTATATTAGTTTTGATGCAGATTAACAAAGCTCTAAAGTTGGCAATGATGTGTAACGATATGACGGTTTTGATTTGAAGGATTTCACCATCTTTCTCTCAGGAACATCAAATTTGTCTGTGACAGCAAAAAAACTCAGAGGTTAGAGTGTGAATTCTAAACCTCTGGGAATGTTTCTTTAGGATGATATGTAACTGACTGATGATGTGACTGGAGGGTTAAACTACTGCATTTCACAAGAGAGTTTGAATGACTGGAAATAAATATAGAATCTGAAGCTTCAGAATAAGTGATTTTCCAATTTCCTGGTAGAGACGCTAAAGGCTAAATTTATCCCACGGACTCTTGTAATCCTGACTCCTAGGTTGTGAACTTCTGGCCTGCAGTAAACCGCTCCCTCAAAAGGATCCCTAATTGATTGCATCCGCTCACCACTCTTAGATTCCAGAGTTACGAGACTCTTTGAAATGCATGTGCCAAGTGGCTTGTCGAACTGAACTGGCTGCAGGGAAGCCCATTCCACTCGGATGACCAATATTTAAGGGATTTCTGAACCCAACAGGTGTAACAGACAGACAGGTTTCTGGGTTTTACTTACTGGTTTAGGGCGTTTAGAGGACTGGGAAGTGATTCGCTATAAGGACTTAAATTCAAATACCTGTCATTGTGTGCTGGACAAAATGCAAACAATCTCTCCCACACTGTTTAATTTCAAGAGTCCACCGTGTAGCCTTCAACATCAGAGCTTCATTCAAGCAGCAAACAACAGTAAACAGAGCAGCACACAGTTTTATGTAATAAAGACATCCTCCCTGCCACATATGCTCTGATATGTGTGATTGTGTGTGTGTGTGTGTGTTGTTGGGGGCTTAAGGGTGAATCTAAAGAGGGAGTTCACTCGCCTACAGTTGCTTTAGGCCCCGGGATGCTCTTTGATTGTCCCAGATTGTGAAAAACCTAAAGTGGGTATTAATTTTAAGCACTGAAATGGACTAAAATCACTGAACAGATCGTCTGAAATCTAAAGCCTCATACTAAAGGGACTGCAGAGGACATAAATAATATGAAGCTGCCCAACAGAACGTGCTGTTACATTCATTTGCAGACTCTCTCGTTGATGCCAATCAGGCTTTTTTTCCCCCCCATTTTCTTTCATCCTTCCACAGTCTTGTGCTTTAATTGTAGCTTCACCTGAATGTCTAGGCATGACCAGTTCATATTTACCCTACAACGGACATCTGGATTCATTATTGATGCTGTGTTGGTGCCGCTGCATGTGGAAAGGGTGGGTTTGGCGCACGGGGAGTCGTCTGTGAAAACCTTATCACACGCACTCTCTCACTCACACACACACACACACACTCTCGATCACACACATCCCAAAGCTTTTTTAACAGCCACTCGACCCTGAATTGAAATATTTGTATGAACGATTCGGCTTCATTTAATGGCCCTGAACGCACCGTCTGAACATGCTTCAGGTGTGCGCTACCCGCAGTAACGAGACTGCGATGCTGAGCCAATGCAGCGGCAACACACGCCCCTCCGCTCCACACACACACACACACACACACACACACACACACACACACACACACACACACACACACGGACTCCCCTCCAACCCCCACTCCCCCCTCGTCGACGGACACACACACACACGCACACATCCGAGTCTGGACCGCCAAATGAATGAGCAGTCAACACATCCTGCGCTGTGAAAAAAAAGCGTCTAGATGCTGCTGGATGCTCAAATGTGCGAAAGCAAACCGTGTGACACATTTCAATGGAGGGGGGGGGGGGGGGGATGAGAGCGCGGTCGCGTGCGGGTTTACGTGCGTGCGTGCAGCTGGGTAAAAATAATGTTGAGGTGGGCGCCCTTCGAAGCATGAAGGCACACATGTATGTAGAGCATGAATGAATAAAATCTCACAGCGCTCAGGTGTAATTCATGGTTGTTGTTTTTTTTTTTTTAAAGGGTTATGGATACACTTGTGGTGGTCTACTTACGCACTGCCTCCTTTTTCGGGTCTAGGGCACTGGCAGACTGCTGGATCTGGCCTATTTTGTTCTGGAGGACCCAGACCCGCTGGTTGGTGCTGATGATGTCGTTTTCCAGCTCCTGAAATAAGGAGCAGGCGTGCCGGGCCAGGTCGGACAGCTGTCGCAAGGTCCGGGACAGAACCACGTTACTGATGGCGCACAGGTCCTCGAAAAGCAGACCTTCATCGTTGGGGATCTGGTGCCTGCACAGAAGCGGCGGCTCCACAATCCTTTTGGCGAACGGCATTTTGCTCGCCGCGAATAATCGGAGTTGTAAGCCAAGTGTAAATTCCCACTGCCTTGAAGAAAAAGGGGAAAAGGGGGAACAGACAACATCCAAATATATAAATCCCACGAGAAACCCCGGTGAGGTTCAGGCCGAGCGCGCGCTATCCCCGGGCGTCAATCCAAAGTTCCCAGATTCTCCTTGAGATCCTCCATCCTGCTGCTGGTTTGTGGGGATCACTCACACTCCCGCTCACACACGCACACACATGCACACACATGCAGGACACAGCTAAGCTCAGGTCAGTGGTGTGAGGATGCGTGTTGCGTCTGCGATCATGGGTTGTCTCCGAGCAGCGTCAAGTCAGCTGGGACGTAAAGGAAACACCGGTGAAACTCTTCAAAATAAGAACCTGATCCGAAGTAAAATCTAGGGATACAGGGATGGGGGAGTGATCTGGAATGGTTTAAAACAATACACTGACTTTAGGCATTCATGAATAATAAAACAACAATATACAGAACCTCTTTGTAAGACCCATTTTCTAAATACACAAATATTTTTGAAACCCCCGTCTGTACGATTTAAGCTTTTATATTGAAGGCCTGCCCTCGCATTTCCAGCCTTGTTTTTTATTGCTGGTTTTTGATGCAGACTGGCTCTGTGGCCTGAACAGTGAGCAGGCTGAGAGGATGAGAGGAGACTGAGGGAAAACCCGGAGATGTGGATGTGTGTGGACAGTGAACAGTCAGAAAAATAGACCTAAAGCTACAAGTTTCTCTTCCTGTTAGGACATCCTCAGAGAGCAGCGTTTATGCCAAAATGTTTTTCTATTTGACCCTGATTTAGCGGCTCTGGTAACACTGACGATAATAGAACAGATAAGAAAATATGTTCATACTCATTTGTTTTCAAAATGTGCACTGAAGATACCAACTCCTCAATCAGTGATGGTTGAGTACCGCACACATAGACAAATAAAGAATTTTAGGTCAACAATTAAATCATATATCTAAAAGTGTCAACAGGATTTAATAACATACATATATGTGACCTTTAACACTCTGACAATATTCACAAATCATCAGATTATATTGTTTTTAACCCAAATGTTCTGTGTCCGGGATACCGCAGGCCCTCTTCACTGGATCACATAATGTTGTCTGTTTTATTGCCTCCCTGATTTGTTTTCTCATATTCACATCTACACAATAAACGGAGAAACAAAGCTGTTAAGCAGAACTGAGCTCAACTGATTTTTATTTATTTAGACCTATTCATCATCAATTTCACTTGCATAATATTTTGGATGCCTACTTCTACTACTCCTGTGTATACTGTATTACTGTACTTGTTGTTTTTCTGCAGAAGACCTGATGATAGATGCTTAATGAACATATGGAGAAACTACACAATGTTCTTGCATTTATAATTTTGTCATATGTATTCATGCCTTTTGTCCGTTTCAGTGTAATTATATGATTGCCTTTTTGATTTGTCATAGAAACAGATAACGTTTAAATCTGTTGCAGGTGCTGTTAATAATCCAGTCATGGTGTAAATGTAATCAGGTGTAATATAATGCAGTGCACACCTCCTTATAAAGCTTATATCAGGCTGGTCAAACACTGAAATCGAAGTTTCTAAACTGTAAAGTTGCCAGAAATGTTCACCTGCAGCAGAGCCTGTATACTGTAGCTGAACAATGGCCGGTGACAGATTATATTTTTTGCTGAATGTGTGTTTTCCTAAGCCTGTCTGTTGTGTTTCATTCCCAGTGATTAGCCTGTAGCCTCCAGGCCTCAGTCTGTATATAGACATGTTCACTGTAAACCTGCTGCAGCAGCAAATGTGAGGCAGCACAGGCTGACAGTAACCCATCATGGGCCTCACTGTGAGCTGACAGGAGGACAAACCTAAAAATGATCATCAAATGCTATGAGATGTGAATGAATGATACTGTTAGTTTGTATGAAACAATTTGAAACTCTACTTGCCTTTACAAATTCCAAAACAAAATCCTATTTCTCTTTCCCTGACTGTGAAGCATGTCGATTATTGATTTATATAACATGTTTATGATCTTAGGAGATCTTGGGATTCACTGCCATACTGTTATACTAATAATATACTTCCAAGCTACTTCCACGTTGTTTAACTTTATACTCCTCTGAAATGTATTCTGTCAGACTACAAACAAAACTTTCTGCACTCCCACTCGTGTTTTCATCACACTCACTGATTAAACCTTCAGTCAGGGGTTACATAGGTTCAGCTCACAAGATTTGCTTCTCAAATGATATTTAGAATAGTTTTTTGGATTCTTTAATAAACCCATATATGTAGTTATCTCTAGTTGTTTGCGTTTCTGCTATGGCTCAGTCCCCAGAACGTTGAACGGAAGTAACTTGTCATTTTTTAGAGAATATTCTTGAACCTTTCCCTTTACCTCTCCCAAGATGCCTAAACAGAAAAAAGGTTTTTTTTAAACCAATAATATTTTTATAAATCAGGGCAAACTGGGAAAGGTTCGTTGAAGTTTTCTTGAATATTTGTCCTTTAGGTTTTTAAAGATGTATTTCATCACAAAGTTGGGAAGTGATGAGGCTTACCTGAGAGGCTACCAGCAGTCACACAGGTGAACATTAGAACTATCAGTTTCAAAGAGAACGTTGCTTCTTGTGGTTAAGAACTTTTGGTTGGAAGACGACCGAAACTGAGCCACAGCTGCCCCAAGCATTTCCATAACATTACATTTCAACGTTTTGTTATTAAAGTTCATTCAGAAGAATTATAACAGGTAACAGTAGACTGTCTTTCTTCTGCTGTCTTTGTCACCATGACTTTTTAAGCATATCACCATAGAAAAGTTCAGGTGTTCATATTAAGTTCATTTCACATAGGTTCAGGGTCCTGTAGAGTATTAGGCTTGCTGGCTCACTGGAACACTTTAAAACCAAAACCATTGTTACTGTGAAAGAGATCTTGATCCCGATGGGTTAATTACCGGGTTAAATATTGGTTGAATAAAAAATAAACTGTTACCAGTTATGACAGGGATTTCTCATGCCATGATAAGTTGAAATGTCTCGTGTAAAAAAATGTGAGTTTTAAAGCACTTGGCATAGAAATGCAATGAATATTCTGACACCTTTAATTTGAGTAAATCCAATCCAGTGTGTTTAGTGTGAGAATGTCAGACAAGGAAAGCAAATATTGTTCAAGCAGCCATGCCTGTCAAATTACACACCTGTGCTTTAACTCAACGCCCAGGCCCCCTTTTTCAGCTGAAAACCTCTGTATGGGAAGTGTTGTTGATCTCTCAGATGATAGTACCAGCTTTATCCACTGGAGGGCACTGTTGCACATAGATCACGTTCACAGGGTTTTCAAACAGGTGCACTGCCTTTGATTGTATTTTCTGCTCTCATGGAAACATGATCAGTAAGGAATGTTTCACAACAAAAGTGTAAACAAGTACAAGTATATATAAATAAACACGTAAAAAACAAATGACTTTATAAAGAAGTCAAACTCAAAAATGAGCCTTCAGTTGGGAAGAAACCATAAAGGTCAGAGTATATTGATAAAGAGATCTTTCTCCTCTTGTTTTTATTTGTTATTTTTTATCAGTGTTTTAAAGATTGCTGACTGTTTTGTTGCAGAGACAGGGGGAGGGTGTTTGATAATCTTGTGTTGTTGGTCATAAATGTAACACCTTGCCCTCGTGGCTGATTTCTTATCAGCATTTCTTAACAGTGCATGACTTGCATTTTAGCTGCCACTGGGAAACGCACCACCTGATAAGGTGGTTAAGAGAGCTTCTATTTTCCTGTTTCCTTGACCCTTTTCACCTCAAAGGGTCGTGTTTTCTTAAGAAATGACTCCCAGAGAAAATCAGAAAGCAGACACGAGATAACAACTTTTTGTATTTGTTGGTTCTCAGGTACTTTTCCTTTGTTTGTGTTTTATGTCTAGGATTATAGAACTTTATTGAAATGATGAATCAATCAATCTTTATTTGTATAGCGCCACTTCATAATAAGTGTTATCTCAAGACACTTTACAAAAAGCAGGTAAAAGACCTTACTCATTGCTTTATTACAAATACCCAGTGTTAATCCACCATGAGCACAGCACTAAGCAGCATTTAGCAAAGTAACAGTGGCAAGAAAAAAATACCTTTTAAGAGGGAGAAATCTCTCCGCAAATCCAGGCTCATTATAAATAGCCATCTACCGCAAATCCGGCAGGCTTGAAAAATGGGGTAGGGGGAGATGGGATAAGATGCAGGAAGAAGGATAGAGACAAGGGGGGGGGGGGGATGTAATAAAAAAATAATAATAATGATACAATCCCAAAATATTTCAAAACCTAAAAGCATTCACTTTAAATTTTATCAATACAGGAACATGTCTTGTGAGCATTTAAGAACACATACAAAAGTATGTTTATTGTCTTCTATTTTGAATACAAAGTCAATGTGAACACTTTCTTTTTCTCCATTTTGCCCTTTTTAAACTTTTTCAAGGTCTTCATGCTCTGCTGGGTGCATCATGTTTACCTGGTGGGCTTTGAGTATATTTTCTCTGTATTTAGATAACATTTATTGTAGTTTATACTGTACACTTGTGAGTTTTCTTTCTTGCTCTTATCAGCAGGTAAAATGTTTTATTTTCATGCCAACAGATTTTGTTTTATGTATTTTCAATCTAGCTGACTGATATCAGTGTGACACCTTATCATACATGAACTCCCTATAAGAAAACAAACCCTTTGTAAATCAGTTTGTGTCTATTCAAGAGCTGATTATGTCTCAAAGTGTAACACCGACTTCTCTATGAAGACTCCTTCCTTGTGAAGCTTCCTATCTGTAAATAAAAACTCAGACCCACCCTTGTTTATGGCTCTGCCGACCAAAGGCCAAGGCAGCATGAAGGTAATGATACTGTAAAACTGAGAGCAGTGTCCAAACCCATCAGAGTCTGTTTGTGAAGCAGTCAAGATGTCAGCCAGGACTCTGGTAGCGTTGCTGGCTGTGACCTGCGTTGTTTATGCTCAAACAGATGTGGATAACAAGGCGAGTGAGTTCCTGAAGAGGTTCGATGAAGAGGCAAGCGTGCAGCTCTACAACTACTCGCTGGCATCATGGGCCTACAACACCGACATCACACAAGAGAACTCAGACAAACTGGTGAGCATTCAGAAGCCTTCAAAGTTCAATTCAATGGCACAACAACAGATGTGGTGTAAGCTAATGTGCATGTTTTTTTCTTCTTTTTATCCAGGCAGAAGCGGGGCAAATCTGGGGCAATTTTTACACAAAAATGTCAGAGGAGTCAGCGAAATACCCCATAGACCAGATCACAATTCCAGAAATCAAATTACAGCTCATCTCGCTCCAAGACAAAGGAGCTGGAGCGCTTTCCCCGGATAAAGCTGCACATGTAAGACAATAACTGCATGTTCTACTTCTTCAACCCTTTGCATCTAAAGTAGTTCAAACTTGATTCTTACACTTCAACTTGAACTTCTTATCCCCTACTTCTCCTTAAATCTCCCTGCAGCTGAGTAAGGTGATGAGTGAGATGAGTACGCTCTACAGCACAGCCACAGTGTGTCTCATCGATGACCCTCTGAACTGCCAGACTTTGGAGCCAGGTACGCTCTGTTTAAAGGGACGGGTTACTACAAAGTGACTGCCTGCTACTGTCAGCCAGAGTCAGATAAATGTAGTTTGTAATTAACACAGTCTCACAGATCTCCCAAAGATTATTTTTTTATTTCACTGTGACAAAAAAGGGTTTAGATACAGTTTCATATCTATCCTCTATGTTTCTGTAGAAAGAGTTAAAAGGTACAATTAATCAAGTAAAATAGGCTACTACTGTAACAAGTAGTATCTCCATTTTAACCCACTTCATACAGTACATGGGGAAAAACACGACATTCAAGACGAAAACATGTATTCATATTTGTTTATCTGTCACCTGAACTGTTCAGATTAAGGTTGAAACAGAAGGAAAACACAGTCTTTTTGTACATTTTAAAAACTCTCTAACACTTCAAATGTTGAATAACTTTAAACTTTGACTCCTTGAACTCCTCAGATGGTCTCATTTAATATTATTTTAATAACAAGGATGAAGCTTTTTTTTTTAATTTTTCATCTTTAAACTGCTCAGATTTGAAAGACTCCTCACCACCAGCACAGACAGCAGCTGGAATAAACTACCAACTTTAATATGAATTTAATTAGCCCTAAGTTTCACCTGGAGCTGTTACAGCGGTACAGTTCAGGTTACAAATTGTTGAATTATTAATTTCAATCTCATACTTGTACTTGTCGTATACCTTTTATAGCCTTTTAGGATGACTTTTTTTAGTTACTTTTGAAACATCTGAAACTTTGAAAGACTTTTCCTTGTGACGGAGTATCTTTAAAATGTTTCTCAGTACTTTTTAAAAACCTTTTATACGATGGAGATTCACTGAGACCTTTAACTTGTGTAAAATTAGCAATAACACAACCCACAAATCATTACAAGGAAAAATCCTGCAATCAAAATCTTATGAAGTGAAATCACAGAAAATAAATAAACGTCATTAACTGCTTCCATACTTGTTTCAGTTCAAACTTTAAACTGAAAGTGTTTTTTGACGGATCTGATGAAATAGACATGAATTGATGTGAAACGTGTGCCTGTGTTTTCAGGCCTGGAGCACGTGATGGCCTCTAGCGAAGACTACGCTGAGCGTCTGCACGTGTGGGAGGGATGGAGGAGGGAGGTGGGGAAGAGGATGAGGCCGCTGTACGAAGACTACGTGGATCTGAAGAACGAAGCCTCCAAACTGAACGGTACATCTCCAAACAATCAGGCCACTGGCTGCAGTATGGTAGAGTTTAGAGAATGATCATGAGGATGTTTCATATTTTAAATGTTTGAAGGGTTGAAAGGCAAAGTAAATGGAAAAGGAATGTAGTGTTGGTCCTCTTGTTAATCTACTCATATCATTCCTACACTTCCATATAATGGAAAATCAGGTTTTAAACAATGATATGAAGGCTGTTAGGAAATAATGCTGATATAAGCTAGTAGAGGCTGAAAAGATGAATTCATTTGTTGTTAAGTATTTCATTAATAAACGATTTTGAGAACTATTTCTTATGGGTAAAAAACATCAACATCCCATGATTTAAGCTTCTTACTGTAAATATTTTTCTTGTGTCTTCACTCCTCTATGACAGTAAAGTGAATACTTTTTTAAAAAGCGAGACCTTTGAGGATACCATCGAAGGCTTTGGGATGCACTGATCAACATTTTTCATCAGTTTTCAACATTTTCTAGACAAAAAAAAACTTGATGTAGAAAATCTATGCTGATTTAACTGATTGTGAAGATAACTAAGCTGTAGCCACAGTTCCAAAGAACAGCTTCCTGTGGACCAGAATGGTGTAAATCCCCATCTTTACATCTTACTCATGTATCACCATCAGTGCAATCACAAATATCAGCATGTACAAGGGAGCCAGCAACATTTCCTCCCCAAAACTACAAAAAAAAAAAGGAATTTGTAGTCCTGACAGTTTCTGTAAATAGGAATGTCCTTGTCTTATTCTTTCTTTTTCTCTGTGTCCTTTCTTCCTCCCTGACACACACATAAACACACACTGACAGGTTTTGAAGACTATGGAGCCTATTGGAGATATAACTACGAGACCATTGAAGATGACGTTCAGTTCAAGTACACCAGGGATCAGCTGATGGAAGACGTCCGCGCTGTATACAAAGAGGTCGGCCTAAGATCAGTGACACAACATCTTACGAATGTGTTCTTGAATGTGTGTGACTAACAAAGGTCATTTATTGTTTTTTTTAAAGATCCTGCCCTTATACAAAGAGCTGCATGCCTATGTGAGAGCCAAACTCATGGAGAAGTACCCTGGACACATCGACTCAAAGGGGACTCTGCCAGCCCACCTGCTCGGTACGTTGACGGTCTGTTCAGAAAGCATTAAAGTGTTTTTCTCATCTCACTGTGAGCTCTTCCCTGGCAATAGAGATGAATAATAGACGCCAGCATGATCTCTATTATGTCATTTAAGTCCAAAGAATCAGTATAACTAGTTTACTGTAGCAGACATAAAAATCAAATGTTAAAAACAAAACAAGCTTTGAAAACAAAAACAAAATAACAGTACAGCCTGAAAGTTAGAAAAGAGTCAACACCCCTTTGTAAAAATAACAATAGACTATTATTTATATGTTCACCTGCAGCAGATTGTACATTATATAATGTTAACACATTTTTCTCATATATATCATATTCCTACTATCACTTTGTGTGTCATTGTCAACAGGATTTTGTTACTATTCTTAAATATTTATCTTTATACCATGGTCTGGGCAAATTCTCGATTCTGATTGGCTGAAGGGTGTCCCTTAACTTTTGATATATGGACACTATGTAAGTAGTTCCACTTCAACAGTCTGTTCACTGATCCAAATTAAAGAGCTGCAGGCGGTATCTAAGATGAGTAACCATAGCAACAGGGACACAGACAAAATCCTCTGTGTAAGATTTATTGGAATAAAATAACAAACTACATCCAACAATAAGTGATTTCGCACGTCATCCATTAATTCCTGACAATGGACAGCTCGTCAGGCATTATCCCTTTACTTGTCATTCTGTGTTCCCATTCGTCATTTTAGTTCTGACACATGTGCATGGACTATTTTTTTCCTTTTCTGAAATTCATCTTTTGCTAGCTATCACTGAAAAAAATGGAAAATAAGCCAAACATATCTATTTATAAAGATTTAAACAGATATTAATGGGAATATTTGTTTTTACTTTAACAGTAACTGTTTTGTTTGGTTGTTTAAAAGAATGAATACACAAATATTATTATATGGGAAAATGTTAACAAATTATGACATATACAGTATGTTTCTGCTTTAGCTGGTTTTTGTTCCAGCCTTCATCCTTTGTTACACGTAATTCATTCATGTAAATCTGCCAAATCACCTTAACGTACACATCTAACTTAATACTAAAGGAAGGAGAAACTCATCAGTGTTTGCTTTGAGTATAATATGAAGGTCATGTTGTTGATTTTTCAGGTGACATGTGGGGACGATTCTGGACCAACCTGTACTCTCTGTCCACCCCTTACCCTTTGAAAGAAGACATAGATGTCAGCCCAAACATGGTGACGGAGGTACAGTACAACAAATTGAGCTTTTTGTGATTTGTAAATTAAACAATAAGGATGTAAGTCCTCTATTGGAACTGACTCTGAATGTTTCTGAATTTCAGGGCTGGGATACAGATCGGCTTTTCGAAGAAGCAGAGAAGTTTTTCATGTCTGTCGGCCTGTACCAGATGTTCCCAAACTTCTGGAATAATTCCATGTTCACCAAACCTGATGGACGCAAGGTGGTCTGCCACCCCACTGCCTGGGACATGGGCAACAGAGAGGACTTTAGGTACCACTCACACATACAGTCATATCCATCACTGTAGAAATGAAGAAAAGCTACATTTGGTGGTTATATGTAACATAATATACTCATATATATATTCATTTTCTGCTGTGAGGAGTTTTATGTTTTTGTGTCCTGTGTGAGATCAATAATCTGTCTGTAGATCAGAACATGAGAGCTGTAAATATGAACCTGCTGGGAAGATGGTATCAATTAATTTCTGAGTCATTCTTTCCTGCTGATAATATAAAGATAACCAAAGTCTCTATGCTGTTAAATATTAATCCATAAAGCTGCATCAGCACTGACTGCTTTTGAAGATTAAGTTTCTATAATAGAAAACAATTTCTCCAAAAGCAAAAGCTCCTCAACTTTGTGCTAAAACCTCTGAATGAAATGTCTCCTCCTTGAAAACCCTGTTAGCCTCCATGTTGCCTTCTAAGGAGGACTTTTTGTTTTTCTTCTGAACTTGGACGTAATGTGTGACTTATCAGAAACATGTGACAGCGCAGGCTCTTTTATGATAAATTATGACTGATATGGCATCTGGCCATGTCTGTCTCACATATCATACCTGCTGATAACATCACCTCTAATCTGACGTCTTCAGGATCAAAATGTGCTCCAAGGTCAACATGGACGACTTCCTGACGGTGCACCACGAGATGGGTCACAACCAGTACCAGATGGCATACCGTAACCTGTCCTACCTGCTGAGGGACGGAGCCAACGAGGGTTTCCATGAGGCCGTCGGAGAGATCATGTCCCTCTCTGCTGCGACGCCCAAACACCTGAAGAGCCTGGGCCTCCTGTCTGATGACTTCATTTATGATAACGGTACAATTCATGCAGATGACAATGACACGTATCCAAAGAAAGATCAGGTGCCCAAAATATGACAGCTGTTTTTCTTAAAGCTCACCTATTATGCAAATTACACTTTACTGAGGTTTTAAAACACAATTTGTCCCTACCCTGTTTACAAATCCCCCAATTAGGAGAAAAGTTCTTTCTGTCTTTTGCCTGCTCCACTTTTCTGAAAATGTTTCCCTTTGTGACATCACAAAGGGTAGTAACGTCTCCCTTTGGTGGATTTGCCTCCCACAGCTAGGTGCTTGTTCTGCCCTCTGAGTTTACCTTCTCACAGTTAACAATTTAGCGTGGCGCAAGAAAGCGCCAACCACCAAACCCCTTCCAGAGGGGCGTGGTCAAACCCAGCATTCACATTTAAAGCTATACACACTGAAACAGCCTGTTCTGATCAGAGATCAGATACATGCTACAGCAGATGAGTGTGAATGATATTTGATATTATGTGCAGAAATCCCTGTTTTCCTTGTTGCTAATGAAACTGAAACTTTGATAGATTCATTGTAACAATAATGTGACAGAAGCTGCAGTGATAGAAGAGACAGACCGTAGATGTTTTAAGAAAGTAGGACAGTCTGTTATTTCCAAAAACATGTGATTGGATGATTCAAGATTAGACTGTATCTTGGAGAAACAAAGGAACGACACCTTTTTGTTATCTAGCTTTAAAGTGCCTCAATTCCTCTTCTTTCAGCTCATTGTTTTGGTTTTCAACATCTCAACTTTCAGAAATCACAGTTCAAACCTCACCATGCTCTATGTTACCAACACCCAACACCCAACACCCAACAGACTAAACCAGCAACAACCGATGAACGTTTAGGTGCCCTCGAATGGCATGTTTGATAACAAATAGCTTCAGCAGCTGTTGGGCCGCCTGCACAGACCATGACACACCTGCAGTCGCCTGGTTACCTCAGTGAAACCAGATAATCAAGCATAACATCTGCTTTGACCCTCTGCTCACTGTTACACAACTGTCTTTCACTACAGGGTCTGCACAGGTGTCATAGTTAATCTCAAACAGGGGGCTCAACACTACTCAACGCCACTATCAATCAAAGCGTGTTTTGTAGAATCCTTTTCAGAACAGTAACAGCTTTCTGAACTTTTTGTTTTTTACAACAATCAAATATATTTTGTCCTTGCAGAAATTGAGATCAACTTCCTGCTGAAACAAGCGCTCACCATCGTGGCCACACTGCCGTTCACATACATGCTGGAGGAGTGGAGGTGGCAGGTGTTTGCAGGGAACATCACCAAGGACGAGTGGATGGAGCGCTGGTGGGAGATGAAGTAAGCAGAGACCTCTGTGAAGCTTTAAATAATCAGCTTGTCATGTAGTATGTGTGACATGAGTATAAGCATCTCTGTGACTCTGTTGTCTTTAGGAGGGAGCTGGTTGGTGTTGTGGAGCCAGTGCCAAGAGATGAGACCTACTGCGACCCCCCCGCTCTGTTCCATGTGTCAGGAGATTACTCTTTCATTAGGTAACACTCCCTGGATTGAAAACCAGAACCAAATAAATAACAGCATATCTATATACATATCATCAGCCACCTTGAACCAGAATTTTCTCAAAATCAACTTGCTCTAGAGGGTCACTGTATGAGACCATTTCTGTCATTTTTATTGTTGTTAGGATATTAAAAAGTTGTCCACATTTAGTTGAATATTAAACCATATCAGCGATGTTTACAATCATAGTAGTATTGTTTATTTACATTAGATAGAGTCGAAGAACATATTTGGACATTTTGATTTACTTATGGTTGTTCCTTTAGGTTACATTAGGCCAAAACGAAGAACTGTTCATCAGAGTAGTAGCTGAGTATTTATCCCCCAGTTCTGTTATAAAAAAATAACCAGTGAGTTTTTCTTTGGTTGTAAACACAGGTACTTCACCAGAACCATCTACCAGTTTCAGTTCCAGAAAGCGCTTTGCGATGCAGCGGGTCATACAGGCGCCCTGTCCTCATGTGACATCACCAATTCAAAAGACGCAGGAACCAAGCTCAGGTAAGGAATTCAACTTCAATTCAATTCAATTCAATTTATTTTTGTATAGCGTCAACTCATAACAAGTGTTATCTCAAGACACTTTACAAAAAACAGGTAAAATACCTTACTCTTTGTCTGTTAACATTACGAAAGAGCAGGTAAAAAGACCTTACTCATTGTTATGTTGCAAAAAGCAGGTAAAAGACCTTACTTATTGTTATGTTACAAAGACCCGGCCTATCCATCATGAGCACTTTCCATCATGAATACAGCTCTATTGATTTATACATGCACCGTAATTCACCCTCATCATCCTCATCTGCTGTTAGGAGTATGTTGGAGCTGGGAAGGTCCCAGTCCTGGACCAGGGCTCTGCATACGATTTCTGGTGATATTAAGATGGACGCACGCCCCCTGCTGGACTATTTCCAGAAGCTCTATGACTGGCTGAAGAAGGAAAACGAGAAACACAAAAGGACTGTCGGCTGGGACACAGAAGTAGACCCATGTGAGTAAAAAAAGATGCTCATATTGAAGATTATTATCACCACTACAATAACATTAAATATGTTTTATGCCTTGTTTTTGGGGTCAGATTATACAATTATACCAATGTATGTAATGTAGATGATACTAATCTTTACTCCCTCTTCTTCACTGTTCTTCATCAAAACTGTGTCCATCAGCTTGGGTGTAATTAAAGAGTAACCATGGCGACAGAACCTCAATTAAAGCTGTTTAGACACACCTGCTGACAAGGTCACACATTATGACGTCAACTTTTCTCTAACGTTTATATGAACAGTTTTTATTTTTTACAGATTTAATTGTTGTTGATTTCAGAGTTAAGTATCAAAAATTAAAACTGTAGGGCCGCTGGTGGCACAGTGGTTAGTGCCCCAAACTGTTTTGGTACAAATGTAGGCCGAAATGTGTCCGACTGTAGCCTTGTACATGTCAAACAAAGGAGATCAGTTTATGGATTTTAAAAGGTGCTGGTGGGTTAATTTTGTTCCCTTAAAACTGAAGGTGGTTCTACATTTCTGTCTGTGTCCTGTCTTTATGCTAAGCTAGGCTAAATCAAAGTTGGAGCTTTACATAGCTACAGATGAGAGATTGCTGTCAAAATGTCTAACTATTCCTTTAATCTCTCCTTGTGTTGTTTTTGCTTCATGCTCAGAACATCCAGCTGACTCGAGTGAAATTAGACTGAAATATATATTTTGTTTATAGTCCAGCTCAAACCCAATAATGAAAACATTTTTGATGGATGTATAAAATGACCCCAGGGACACTAAAATTATGTTAGAACAAACACAACACACTCAGCGTTATGTAAGAGGTGTGACTAAGTGTAACTTGTGGTGAGAAATCTGCTCTGGCACTTAACAAGGCGGCACTGATGTAAAAACCAAAATAACCCGGAGGACAGTTTTGAGGAAGTGGAAAAAACACAGAATTATGTCACGGGTGTTTTCACAAATAGTTCAAAAACTCAAACCACATTTATTCACTGGAAAGAGAAAATTATTGGGGAAATGGTTAATCTAAATATTACTTTAAAGTTCAATAACAGAGGAGCGGCCAGCTGCCTGCGCTAAAATGCTCCACACTCACTCATTTTATGAACTTATTTATTTGTATTTCACAAATAACTGAATGCTGAACTGGGAATAACTGGATACTTTTGTCACACCAGCACCATGTTGTTGTTAGCATAAGGACTCTGAAAAGTGCAAGAAACTAAGTCTATTCTGAAGAGGCACAGCTAAAACGCTGACTCGTAGAACCACTTCTTTGTTCTCATCATCTCAGATTATTTTTCTCCGATGAGTTGTGGTCAGGTTCAGCAAAGTATGCCATGTACTGTTGTACTGGTTATTTGAAAACATGAAGAATAGGACACAATATATATATATCTTTAACAGGAAGAATTCTTTTTACAGATTCCGAGTACGAGATTAAAGTGAGACTGAGTTTAAAGGCCGCTTTGGGAAAGAACGCTGTGAGTATTGATACTTTAGAGAGGTTATAATGTTATAATGACCACACGTGGAAAAATATCTGCACATTTAAAGTGAACATCAGTGTCTTTTATATCAAGGCAATAATCAATCAAGTGACATGTGTTTCAGTACACCTGGAACGACAACGAGCAGTTCCTGTTCAAGGCCAACATCGCGTACGCTCTGAGGCAGTACTACAGCCAAATGAACAAGACCATGGCTTTCACGTAAGACTCAACCCTGGACCCAAAATGACTGAAATACTCTGTGCTTTATTTTCTCCACCCAACATTTTCATTTTTCTTAAACGTTTTTCTCTGCTTGGACCTGCAGATCTGAAAACGTACTCACATTTAAAAACACTCCCAGAATCTCCTTCTACATGGTGGTCACAAATCCAGACTCTCTCTCCTCGTATGTCCCAAAGAAAGACGTGGAGGATGCCATACGGTGAGGCTGTAACTTTTACTATTTTTGTTGTACTTAAACAGGAAGTCTTACAAGCTTGGTATGGGACTAGTCTTCATTCATGTCCATTTAATGTCCTCCTCATCATCAACCACAACGACCTTTAACATTCATAATCAGTTATCTTTACGACCAAATACCTGCCAAACAAAATAACATTCCTATCAGACTCAGCTGTCTTTACTTTAAATAAAAGAATACATAATCACTTTAATTACTTAGGACCCTTTTACCTTATTAAATTCCTAAAACAGGAATATACAAACTGCTTTGTCTCCTCACACTGACTTTATGAGATTTACCAATAGCCTCTTTTTTATTTGATTGAACCCTTTAAATACGAATGTTTTATAAGTAACTGTGTGAGCGATGTTTAGAATACTTTTTATGTGTCTGTTTGTGGGGAGGGAGGGTTCAGTAAAGAGCTCTCTGTGTTGCATTACTTAGGTTGTATGAAACCTAAGTAAGTAATAAGATGGATTGATCAGTGTATATTTAAAGGTGTCTACTATAAGCCTGCTAACACTATAAACACAGAGCTGTGTTTTTGTTCACTCTAAATAGTCTTTACATCATTTGTTTTTGAAACTCTGGTTTAACCAGAAATATTCCCATTGAGACACAAAACATGTTTTTAAGAAGTGAGTTCTGGTCAAGACAGCAGCACAGAAAGCTTCACATGCAGGTCACACGACAGACCAGACCAGTAGAAGTTACATCTGACAATGAAGAGACGTTCAGCAACAACACGGCATACAGTATGCCTACATTTGTGTTTTCAGTGTTTCCTACTCAGGTTGATGTTCTTATTCAGATGTCACCATTACCCTGAAAGATTTTGATCGGAGTGAATAACAATGATCCCATTTGGATATTGATCCTAGGTTAAGTCGAGGTCGAATCAATGATGCCTTCCAGTTGGATGACATGACGCTGGAGTTTGCAGGAATCCCCCCGACCCTGGCCACTCCCGTGGAGCAGCCGGTGGAGGTGTGGCTGGTGGTGTTCGGGGTGGTCATGGGAATCGTGGTTCTAGCAGGAGTCTACCTCGTGGTCTCTGGGGTCAGGGAGCGCAAGAAGTGAGTTTGCTCTGAAACACATTTGTACCATGTTGGACCAGCTAGTAGTGTCACTGTGGGTCATGTCGTTGTTTCTTGTGTGTTTGTAGGAAACCTGAGAAGAGCAGTGTGGAGAACCCCTACGACACCACCGTGGCAGGACAAACTAACAAAGCCTTTGACGACAGCGACAATGAACAAACTGGATTGTGAGGTCAACGATGTCACTGAAGAAAAGAGAGAAGGTGTCCTCATTTCTAAAGTAGATTAAACTCATCCAAAAAAAAACATCCACAGAAATGCTAAATGTTTCTACGAGAGGAACATTTATTTGAAGAGGATTTTGACTCGGGGCCAGTTTTTGTAAAGTGCCTAGCCTTGATAAATTATTAAATTATTATATATTTAATCTTTGTACATTTAGTATACGTCCATGTGTAATTATTCTCAGACTTATCAAACTCAAATAAGGGAAACTGAACATGAGATCACTTGAATTCAGTTGGTGTTATTTTGTGAGCATCCATATTTTGGAAGCTTTTTTTTTTAGTTTACTTATTTGAAAGAATGTTGCCTCTTTACGATGTACTTTTTGTAAACTATAATAAACTATAAAAATCGGCAACTATTAATGTCCTTTGGGACAATCTGAACATACATGAAATCAATCCAAAAACGGAATAAATATACTTTAAAATGTAAATATCATACTTTGAATAGTAATTGAATTATTCATGCTCAGGACAGATATTAATTGTGTGTCTCCTTTGATTCAGTCAGTGTTATTTGAATTTGTGCTTCTTACTTGCTATATGGGTTTGTCAAATATAAAAAAAAGAAGGCATGGCACACTTTCTTTTTAATTAAACTACATTTCACACGATGATAGCTTTATAACACATGTAAATGTGGTTCACTATTAAGTGTTGGTGTCAAACTTTATTTACAGTGCAACATCTCTCACAGGGGACAATTATTCTTCAACAATGCTTTCAGGTGATTTGTTGTCATTTGCAGAATTTTATCTTATCAAAACCTTTCCGGCAGGATCTGTTTATTGTTGATGTGAATACTCAGATGATGTAAGTGCCATGCAGCTCAGATTCAGGATGCAAGAATCCATCAAAAGGAGAATGATTCTTTTTTTCCACACTGTTTCCTTTAATCTTCTGTAAAAGCCTGTGATTGTCTGATTTTTTGTAAACTTTTTCATACTTGAACTTGTTTTAAAATATCAAATTGAATGTTGTCAATGTACGCTTGGTATGAAGGTGCATGATAAAATAAAAACATACTAAAGAACGCATTCAATAAATGTTTATACTTGTAATCATACATTGGATTCATGTTAGTGTAATATAGAATCAGAACAACTTTTTATAATGTACAAAAAGTGTTGAATAAAGTTTTTATAACATTTCTTATTACTTTGAATCATTTTGAAGGTCACTTCTAGCAATGAAATCAAAACCGATCAGTAATCAATAAACGAATATAAAAACACATGAAAACATTAGAGATTGTATGATACATATCTACGCTGTTCTGCAATAGCAGAATGTGACACACCGACGTGTAAATCAAGTCCCAAATAATCCCACCAGGGTTTGGATGTTTTATCGGACTTGACTGAGAACTGGGAATCCGCCTGGAGAAAGTGACTCCATCACTTCTGAATAATGAAGAGGAATGAGTGATCTTCACTGCCTCCATCCAGTGTCGCCATATTAACTGACTGTGAGTTGACGATTTGGATGAACCAGCCGCTGTGCAGCGCTGACTCAAACTTAAGAAGCGAGCTGTCGGACTTCATGAAGAAGACGAAAGAGAGGGCGTTCTCGTCGCTCTTCGAGATCTGCTTCAGCCGCTGCTTCTCACATGTCTGCAACAACAAGAGCAGAGAGTTCAGGAAGCTGTTCAACATCTTCAATCTCTCTCAAATAGTTTACTTCCAAAAACCACAATCATATTAATGAATTAATAGAAAATAAAAAATAAATGAAAAAAAATCCCTTTTACAATTTGACACCTTAGGAATCGGTTGTAAGTTCAGATGTTGGTCATTCAGTTGATTCATCAGATTGATATTCTTGGTCAGAGTTCCATGAAGTTTTTTAACGGGGTAAAGCGGTTCAAAGATAATGACATCATGTGTCTTACCGACTACTCACTGGTGATCCCCTGACTGTTTCAAGTCAAACACTGAATTTGCCTGATACTTTGTTTATTACCAAAAACCTGCAAAAACGTTCAGATCAGTCTAGACTTTGGCATGTTTTCACTCCAAGCATCCTCTGCTGCATGGCTACAGGTGTATTGAGCCATGTAGCAGCAGGACTTATGGTAACATGATGATGCTTCTCAATGACTCAATGGGATGCCAAGACTTCTCTTAAACAGTAATACCACTTTTTGTCGAAGAAAAAAAAAAGACTTATCCAGAGAAATATCAAAACATTAAAAAGGTGGAATCTTACAAATTTAATTCATGGTTCCCAGATGATGAACCTGATAATGTAAGTGCCCCTGGTTTTCTATCCCGTATGGTTATCTGGTAAAAATGTCCCAAAGATTCTTTTGAATGAAGTGCTTTGGGACAGGTATTCTTGGCAACTTGTCTCAGATATCAATCCCGCAAAGTTTATTAATGTAGCACCTCTCATGTATGACATACCTCACGGTGCCATTTACCTGTTTAAACTTTTTTTTTTTATTTTTTTTTTTATTTGCTTATTGCCCAAATTGGAAAAAGAGAGAAATTCTGAGAATTACCAAAATCAGATGTCTCCTCTATAGGTAACATGAACATCCATCTCAAATGACTTGGAGTACAGAGTTAAGTGTCAACATTTGAATGGTTTCCAGAGATAAATGTCAGATTTTCACAAAGGATACATCCTCTGGAGACTGGGAAAATGTGTGAAAATGAATAGTTACAGTTATCTGTCAGATATTTCAGTCTGGACCGAAGTGGAGGACCAATCATAAACATTGTCATCTGAATCCATACATGGCGCTGACATGGTTAAAAAAACAAAACAAATTTGAGCAGCCTAAAACAACAAATTAACTTTTATTCTGGTCCTAACCTGTTGACATGTAACATCCTGCTGACAAAGTTTCCACCAAGCATTAGGTCATATTTTTTTCATTTTTTTCATTTTTCATTATTCATTTTCTGGTTTAAGTTGTGTTTTTGTATTCACCCTTGTCTCTGTCTTTCAGATCCTGATCCTCCCTGTGTCAGCCACGCCCTGATTACCCTCACCTGTGTCTTGTTCTCCTGATTGTCTGTCGATTTAATCCCACTGTGTTCTCCCTCTTGTTGCCAGTTCGTAGTGTTTTCTATGTGTACCTTGTCCCAGCATTTTTGTATTCAGCTCTTGCGTGTATAATTCTCGCCTGCTTTTTTTTTTTTTTTAGATTTATTTTTGGGCTTTTGGTGCCTTCAAAGGAGAGATAGGACAGTGGATAGAGTTGGAAATCAGGGATAGAGAGAGAGAGAGAGAGAGAGTGGGGAATGAAATGCGGGAAAGGAGCCACAGGTGGGATTCAAACCTGGGCCCCCTGCCTGGAGGACCACAGCCTCCACAAAGGCGCACCAACCACAGCGCCACCAGCGCCCCGTCGCCTGCCTTTTTGACCCTGTCTTTCGGCTAACCCCTTCCTGGACTAAAGGACTGTCTTTTGAACGCTGAGTCTGCGATTGCTTCCATATTCTGTCTGTCATTGTATCACCTGCCTCTTACGCTCAGGCTTAAAATAGAGAAAGATTCTGAAATTAAATCCAGCAGTGCTTTAAACTTTTGTTTTTGAGTTAAAGGGAAAGTCTATGTACATTAAATCTACCAGTGTGTACATGATCTGATTGGCTCGGTAAATGTGTTTACCTCGGCTCGTAGCAGCACCCGGTCCCCTTCCTTGCAGCACCTGAGGAAGCAGTTTGACCCGGTGAAGTTTAGGACCACAGGCTTTCCTTTGGGGAACCAGCTAAAGTAAGTTGTCTTGTAGGTGTAGATGGTGATCTTCTCTGAACACAGAAGATGTTTTATTAAATCATGTACACAGTGAAGATGAATGTATGAATAGAGACTCTGATCAACAAAATCAATGGAAACAATCGTTGTAATTAGTAAATGTGATGCTGCAGCAAATGACAAACCTGGATTGGGTGAAGCGTAGACGGAGTTCTGCAAACAGAGACCTCTGAGGTATTGTTGGGACGCAACGTGTCTGATTGTATAGTTCGCTTGTTTTAGCTGCTTGAAACCTCCGCCTCTGGGAACTGGGAGCGTTTAAAAAAAAGCAAAATCATATCAGAACATTGAATGAATTGTTGTTTTTTCTTTTGCAAGAATCAAAAAACTTTCATGACTTTGTTTCATTACAGATGATCATTTCTTACTTATGTGAGTACCGACAGGTTATTCTGACAGAGTAAAGTTTAGCAGTGTGTTAGTGACCTACAAGGCTCGACTGGGAAAACTACTCCATTAATCTTCGCTCTGATCTGATTTTTGAACACAGTCGTTTATTGTCCTCAAACTGATCTTTTGACCTTTCTTTACCAGGAATATTTGTCTAAGAAGTTGGAAGTCTAACAGGCTTTATTGGATTATTGACTTAGCCAAAGAAAATTATAGCTTCCTTAACCAATACAGGGAAACATAAACTTCCAGTTTTTATATAATAAGCCAAATGGTTCCAATTAAAGACTGATGTATTTCAGCGGACAGCATAGGAGACATTATAAATATATACCAGACTGTGAAGTAATTCAACAAGCTTATACCACTGTCGTCAGTAACAGTGTGTTAGGTCTAAAGGATTTTTACTGGGTGTACAGTATTTTGACATTGTTGAATTGGTGCTTTTATTTAAGTTAAAGGATCGGGATTCTTTGTAGATTTTTAGCAACGCTCTTTTTGTTCATGAGTTTCAGTTTTCCATCTTTTTGTACCAGTTGATTTTTATTTCTGTTGAAGGCCATTTGCATTAAGTAAAAGAAGAAAATACAACAAAAGCCTAAATCTTACTCACCGAGCACCACCTCTCTGGATTCTGAAACCACCACCACGTCATTATAGGTGCATCCTGTCCCATGACACCCCCCACAGGAACTGTTCTTGTCACAGCCCCTCCCTTTCACCACAGATATGGAGGTCTTCACCATGGAAATAACAAGCAGATCCCCTCCCTCCCCATTCTGCCCGTTTTCAGCACAGCAAGTCTCCTTATCTGACCCATCCCCCTTATCGTCTCCCTTCTCGCCTGCTTTATTCTCCTCCAGGTCTTCCTCCCTCTTCATCTCCATGCAGAAACTGAGTACTGTGTTTTCCTTCGAGACAGGACGTAAGGTGTCCTCAGCTGGGTAGGGCTGTGGTGTGTACTCCTTCATCGTGCTGGGCTTATGTATCGTCTGATGATCAGCAAGTCGGGGAAAGAAAGTGGATGTAGGGTCAGGTTATACGTACAATAACGTCACAGAGTTGCTGAAGATACTCATTGAACGAGACTGTAGAAGCCCAGTGAACTCACCAGCATTGGATTTCCCTCCGCTAACATTTCTGCCAAGTCCTCTGGTGTGAGATCCTGCAGGTCCACGCCGTTTATATGCATCAGTTTGTCTCCTTTCCTGGGAAAAATAAATAAATAAAGATCATAGGAATGAGCTAAGTACTTTATTAAGCTTTCTTTTTTTTCATAATTCAACTCTATTTCCAGAGTAATACGACTTTTATTTTGTAATAAGCCTTTGGGGACACTCAATGGTGACAAAGCGTTCCAGCTTTGAAATGTTAGAAGACCCCTTCTGTTTCATGACTTTCATGCTGGAAAAAATAGCCACGTCTGCTGATCATATAGGAAAAAGATCCGAAATTCCTGTGTACCAATTGTGACGTCATGCTCTCTATGCCTGTATGTGGTTGGATTGGTTGAACTTCCTGGTCTCAGCAGCCAATAAGTGAAGTTGGGAAGGACATTGTTTAACTGTGTTCACCTGAGTTAATCAGGCCTCAGCTTAAAGATTTATTTCTGGGCTTTTTGTGCCTTTAATGGAGAGAAAGGACAGGTGGATAGAACTGTAAATCAGGGAGAGAGAGAGTATGACATGCGGGAAGGAGCCACAGGCTGAATTTGAACCTGGGCCGCCCGCTTCGAGGACTATAGACACTGGGGCGTGCGCACTAACCACTGCGCCGCCAGCGCCCCAGGCCTCAGCTTATTTATGCGGCGTCCACATCTCTCTTTCCTCTCTTCCTCGCAGGCCTCCAGCAGCTGGTTGGTTTGCATTTCACTACATTCAATCATACATTGAATTCATGACTGTTTTATTAGACTGATAAATATTATGATGGTTTTAAAGCACTATGGAGTTTTGGTAGAAAAATTTGAAAGTTGGAGAAATGTACAGATTCTGTGTTATTTGTTCATAACTCTTTACACAAGCTGTCCTCAGAGGAAAATTTGGTCCCTGGAACAATGTTTGAAGATAAAATGCTTCGGGAGAAGTTATGGTGGTGGGCCCGCAACAGTGAAACTGTAACTCTCCTGGTAGCTTTTTAGCTCCAAACAGTGGTCAAGGACCCATTGTTTCCTTTGAATAAAGTTTGTGTGTTTAGTTCAGAGAATATATCATAGAATTGTTTCACTTCTCCAACTTTCAAATGTCACCACCAAATCTACTAAGTGCCCCTTTAACTTTAGTTCATAATAAATGAACTTCCTTTTAACCTTTGTTGTTGTGTGAAACACTTCCTTGTTACTTTGAGCCAGTTTGTGACACAGTCTAATTAAATTACTGATTGTCATCAAACTGTTTTTGTTCGTTTGCTTTTTTTTTTTTTTTTTGTCATTTTCATTAAAAAGTTTTCAGGAGCAGTAATAAAGGGTTAAAAGTTAGTCTTCTACTTAACTGTCACATTTCATGAGAATCCAAAACCAGCAGATGATCAGGGTTTTCTAATAGTGAATCACTGAAATGATTAGTAATCTATTAAAATACTTTCTTGTTGATCCAGAAATCATTGTGTCAATGTCATTTCAGACATTTCCTACATAAAGGGAGAAAAATGTTTGAATGAATAAACATATTGTCCACAGAGTTTATTTCTATGATCCTCTTTGAGTTTTTTTTTTTTAAAGATGTTCACACTTAACAACATTAAGGGCTTTGTTAAGTAATATATGGAAATGGTTTGCTGTATTAATAGTCTGTATCATACTGTGAAAAGAGAACGAGTGTGCCAGTGTCTGACCTTTACCTCACAAACATTTTTTCTCCTTTCCTGCTCTTCAGTACATTCTCCACTTCATACTGATGTTTCCCTTCAAGGATCTGATGGACGATCAACACACCTCCCTTAACCTGAGAATCCTGATGTTTAGGAATAAATAAACAAACTTTTTTTAGTCCAACATGAAACAAGAAACACACTTTTTACCTTTTGAAATATGTCTGTTTTGTCACCCACCTTATGATCCATGCTGCCGAAGGTGTCTGCTGTTGCTAAAGACGACGCAGGTGAAAGCGACGCTCTTAAAGGTCACAGCTTCTGCTTTGCGCGAGAGAAAGAGGAAGCAGGACTGAGGTGGCCACTCGCTGAAGAGGAACTGATGTCAGGAGGGGAAGCCAATGATAATAAGGAAATCTAAGACAAAAGTGACTCAGTGTATGTCGGGTAAAAAACAGAACAAGTATGAAAGGACGAGAGAGGCAAGAAGTCATGAATAAAAGCAATGAAGATAATTTGTGTCTAAATAAATGAATCTTTATAAACTTTAAAAAAAAACATCCTCTCTTCTTTCGCTCTCTCTCTCCTCTCTCAACCAATCTGGTCATGGCAAATAGTCATTCATCAATAAGTCTGGTTCTGCGTCAGGTTTCTGTCTGTTGTTTCTGCTACAGGTTGATCGCTTGTTTAGGTTGGATCTCTGTAAATACAATTTGACAAAGTAGAAGTAGACCTCTTTATTTAGAGTTTCCAGGGATAACTTTTTGTTTGATTTGGCACTTTAGAAATCAAAATTGATTGAATGACAGATTGATTTTAGACAATCACTTCACAGTTAGCGCTCTGACTAATGAACGTATAAGAAGTCAAACCGTTACCTCTACAATATGAACCACCTCGTTCGACCTACAGGTCGTTCACTTCCTCTATCTCTGAAAGTTTACCGTCAAATATTTTCATAAGGCCACACAATCCTGACCAGACAGAAGAGGAAATGATAACTGTCAGTTGTATGTTATACTAAACATGGGAACAATGGGAAGAGTATTACTTCCTCTGTGGCACTGAATTACTCTATAGTGTAGATTAAACGGTATTCATACGAGTCGATCTACAAAGGGGAGGAAAACAAACCACTTTTCATAGCTTTAATGGGTTATTTATTCTGTCTGCTTTTTATATTAAGATCAATATTTTTAGATCATGCTGACCTGCCTTTGACATCACCTGTCCAGGGTCTAAAAATGTTATAGGCTATTCTGTGGTTAACTCCTTGCCACACTTTCTATCATGTTGTGGTTTTGCAAAGTGTAGAGGGACGTGACTTTATGAACGATATCCTGGTTTACTTGTATATGCAAGTCGCTTCGTTTGCTTGTTCCTTTTTACATTTTTATCGATGTAAAATAATCATTTAATGCTGGACAAGTTCATTCCTGACTGGAAATTACAATTGTGTTCAAACTCTAATCTGTATCTCATGGCCATGTTGCTGTGGCTGAAAGATTCTTAAAAGACATGTTAGTAAAAGTTTAGATTTTTAAAAAAGGACAAGCTCCAGGTTAGCTTCCTAAACACTGCAGACAAGGAACAACAGCTACCGTAGTGCATACAGGTTACACACACTAGCACCTTTGAAGGTGAACCTTTTTTAAATGACTAAGTTCATGGAGTTTGTAGTCTTGTTGCCACAGTGAGTTTGACGGGCGACCAGCAGAGAGCCCAGTAATTATGCTAAGCTAATGAGACCCATACAAAGTTATCAAAAGGACAATTAAAGATGCTCTATTGAAAATAGTGTAGCACATGACTGCAAACATATGATGGTGAACTTATTTACTGATTTCATGCTTGGATGAGTTGTGTTACTAAATCTGTACAAACACACACACACACACACACACACAGTAGCTATTTCCAGCTTCCCCCCTTGAGCCGTCGAAGTCCAGCTAAATCTGGAGAAGCTGAGGTGGATTGGGTTACAGGAGAGACATTCATACGCCACGGTCGCAGAGTTTCAGGTGGAACAACATTCACTTCAGAGCAGAGACACTGACCACGTTTCCACCGTCTCAGAAAGTGACCCACACTGACAATCTGAAGGTAATGTGATGCACTGCATGCCATGTGTCTGTCTGAAAATAAGGTATTTCAATATTGAATCAGCTGAAGTGAATAATAAATGTTACAGTGTTCTGCATTTCCCATTTCTCTAACGTTTGTGTGAGCACTGGGCACTTACAGAGCATCCAAACACTCATGGTTCAAACCCTCCACATGGAAATCACTGCATGTTGTAACTATAAAGTCAAAAATAGAACACATCGTTTAATATGACAACTATAAAACACACCAGGTGCATGAAGCACATTAAACTGAGGTGTATTGTCCCATAAACCACCATTTCAAACACTTAACCCGCCTACCTGCCTGGACGCTAGAATATCAGCCTAAGCTTGTACAGCATTGTGTTGTTTAAAATAAAATCCTCGGTTGGGTTGTTATTTTTACTCTTTTAGACCTAAAGTAACAACTCCAATAGAGTTAAAAACTTGTTATCGTTGTTGATGCGTATTGCACTGATGTTAAAACTAATACTTGAATGTCTTGTATACAATTCAAATCAGAATACTACAACAAAAAGTTCAATAATAATGTTTGAATTAATTTCCATCTGAGATTTAGTTTGAAGTGACTTCTGTGCTAAACTCATGTGAACTATCCACTGATCTTTCACAATTAATCACGCTGACTTGATAAAATAACTGGTCACAAATTTGTCCAACTCATCTCAGCATCCTCTTTTTTTTTACCTGTATGAGTCATTACACTGTTGTGTCTTATCTGTGTGTGTTTGTTGTCATTGTGTGTGTTTCAGATGGTGATTCTCGATGTGTTAATAATAGGGGCTGGCCCTCATGCCTTGACCCTGGCCAGCTTGCTATTAAATCCTGAAAGTGGTCCAAACTCAGATCCTGGACCTGACCTCCCCTCCTGCTGCTCGGACCCTCTGAGGCCTCAAACAAACCCCCAAATGTCCAACAACAAGCGTTGCAACGGCAAGAAAAGGAGGAGGAACACAACTGGTACCGTACCCTCACTTTTGCTTCTCAGATCAAGATACAACTGACTTATTGTCATAAGTCATCTGTGTTCGTGATGAGCAGCAAAACAAACAAAATAATGATTACGACAATAAATTAATAATAAGTTCATTTTCAAGCATACATGTGAAACATTCAGGATCATTTTTAAATCAGGATGATCTGCTGCTGTGCTTTGTCTTGTGTTGCAGGAAATATTTCATAATCTTCATTTTTTGGGATGAAACTGAAAGTTTTATTTAATAAAACTTACTAATATATATTTTTTAAATCAGGAATTCGACTCAGTTATCTTGATTCATTTTGATTGCATTTCCAAATCTGTCTAACCATTCCAACCCCCATATTATAATATCTATCAACTATTTCCCTTATGTCTGCTTTGCAGACGCCTGATTTTCAAAGTGAATATCATCTAAGTTAAAAAGCTGAAAATCAAAATGTGGGCGGTGAGCCTCTTTGACCAGTCCAGTCCTGATTTTGATTGCAAATAAAACACAAAGGAAGTCAATACCCCTCTGTTGCTGTCGCTATATTTGCGCTGTTTCAAAATCACTCTGTTGCTTCCTGTACAGCTTCATAACTCAGCTATGATCAGTCTGTGCAGGCCTGACACTGGAGGAGCAACTAGCAAAGACAACCATATCAGAGAATGCCGTTTGTCCCCCGCTGAGTGTGCGAGTGGTTGACTCCTACGGTGTGTGGACGAATCTGTGGGAGAGCCAGTTCACAGCTCTGAACATCCCTCACCTGCGCTCACACACTCTGGTACACACAGAGCCTCTCAACAAGGTAGAAGACAAACTGATTCCTCTAAAGTACAAACAAGGAAATTACTTTCACATTACTACTAGAAAATGAAAACCCACATGTGTCTGTTTTCCTGCACAGAAGGCGCTGCAGGAGTATGTTTTAAAGTCAGCTCGATCATCAGAGCTTCACAGTCTGCCAGACCAGCTCTACATCCTGGACGAAAACGCATTTTTCAACGACATGAGGCTGGGCAAAAAGGAAAAGAAACGTCTTAACATCACCTCAACACTGAAGAAGAGTTTATCCTTCAGTCTGCCAGGAACCAAACTGAGTGTGGATTTCTTTAAGGATCAGGTTGGACACACTGCATGAGTGTGTGTTTCTCATGCATGGTAGGTTTCATGTAATTACTGACATTAACACTATATTTCAGTAACTTGACAGATAGTTTTTTTTGACTTATAAAAATACAGCTTGTGTTAACTATGGTCTGTCTGTTCATGTCTTCATAGTAATAAAATAGAGTCTCAAAAGCTTCAAATAGTGCATCTCAATAACTTCTAGTGTAGTTTGTATTTGCTTGTTTGGAGTTATTACTTCAAAAACTTTGAGGTTGAATGTATAACAAACAGGACAATACAATCATATCGTTACAAGCAAGTACAAACTATATGATTTTTTTTTTCCACAATATAAAGCTAACTCTACAGGGACACATGACACAAAAATCATATTTGCGACTTTGTTGACTGTGTTTTTTAACTCAATTTTTAAACATTTATTATTAACTTGGAATGATGACGGCATGATTGCATGAGCTCCCAAATTAGCTGAGTAGCTGGGTTTATGAATCTGCAGGTGGAGAGATACAACTTGGACAAAGTGTTGGTGAAGGGAACAGTGGAGCACATCACACCTGTAACTGAAGAGAAGACGGATAAAGAAGAAGAAACTAACTGGATAAAAGAGCAGGAAACAGAGGAAGAGGCCATGACAGGGACTGAACGGAAAGGAGATCGGACGAGGAAGCGAGTAGAATATTTTCTAGTCCAACTTCAAGAAGGAGTTGTCTTGAAGGCTCGCAAAGTAGTTATGGCAACAGGTCCAACCCGTGCCCAGATGGCCAACGTCCCTTCATGGGTGACAAACATTGGAGAGAGCTACCCAGAGGAGAGACTGCAACACACAGTGCACCTCATGCATCACCTGGCAACTTCTCAACAAAAACAAAAAGACGCAGACTGTCAGAGACCAGAAGAGGCCTTTCCCCCTCAAGGTTTGTCCGATTTCTTCTATTTATATTATTATGATACAGAAAACATTTGGTGGAAAACAATGTTTTAACAGTCGCCCCAAAAGCAGTGATGATGATGCATGGATATTGTCATGATTTGGTATTATTTAGTTTTGTATTTTCAGTGTTTAGTGTTTCTTTATGTTCTAGTGGGTTTTGTTCATTCTTGAGTTCTGTGTGTCTTCAGTGTTTCATGTATTTTATTTTGTAGTTGTCCTCTGTGTTTCTTGTGTCCATTCCTTCCTCTGTGTGTTTCCCTCCATTGTGATTGCCCTCATTGTCTTCACCTGTGTTATTAGTCTCACCTGTGTTTGATTACCCCATGTCTATTTAGTCTCTGTGTTTCATCCCTTCTGTGTCAGTTCATTGTAGGTGTTTGTCGGTGTTGTTTGTTGCATGTCAGTTTACCTGCGGCGCCTTCTCTTGTTGGGTTTTCTGGAAGTAAGTTTTTGTTTGCCTTTTGTTTGACGAATAAATAGTTTTCGTGAATCCTGCATCTGGGTCCTCCTCTTCGTTTTCGCGATCCGTGACAGAATGAACTGACCAAAAAATGGACCCAGCAGGATTATTTTCGTTGGAATTGCGTGAGGTTACTTATAACCTCACGTGCTTAAAGAATGACTTAAAATATGCTTGCTCTAGCAAGGACAGACTGGCAGCCATTTCCACGGTTCAAAAGGAAATTCTTTCTAGACCATGGCTGAAAAACTTAGTCCCTGAGTGGACTAGAGACTTTTTCTCTACGCCTGCTTCACAGTCTTATACCGCTGAGCCTGTTTGTCCTCAGCAGCCGGTGAACCAACCCAACCCAAGCCTCAGCTCAAGCCTCAGCTTAGGCCTCAACCCAGGCCTCTTCAGCCATGTGTTCCTGTTCCAGCGGAGCGCTGTCTGCCACCGGTTCCGGCGGAGCGCCATCTGCCTCCTGTTCCTGCAGAGCGTTGTCTGCCCCCTGTGCCTGCTGAACCGCGTCTGTTTCCTGTGTCTGCTGAGCTGCATCTGACTCCCCTGTCTCCGTGGGAGGCTCTTCCCACTCCTATTACTCCTGTGTTCTCGTCAGAGGCCCTGCTGACTCCTGCGCCGTCATCAGAGGATCTGCTGAGTCTATCTATTTCTGTGACTCCTGAACTCTCGTCGGAGGTTCTGCTGACTCCGCCCACTGCTGTGTCTTCGTGGGAGGCTCGGCCTCTCACTGGTCCCCTGTCGTCTGGTCGGCATCCAGGCTGCCCCCCCAATCTGCTCTCAGTGTTCGGTTGGCCTTCTGGCTGTCCACCTGAACTTTCCGGGCTATGTGCCCAGCCTCCAGGCCTGACTTGTGCTTTATCATCTATTTTACTCTTCATGGAACAATCATTTACAGAATCAACATCACTGTGTTGAAGAAGACTTAAACTAGCGACTGAGACCAAAACTATTTCTGGGAAAGTGATTAATGAGGTAATAAAGTGTGAGGCAAGGCTGTTTTCTCATACACACCAATACAATAAAACATAATTTGGCAACCAGTGGTGTAGCCCACTATTGGTGATTATGATGATTGATGGTTTACACACAATTGGCTAAAATAAATGACGTCCGGCTCCTCTTTTCCTGTAAATCTGCAAATTGATGCAGTCTTACACAGCGAAATGAAATAAAACTAAAATTGATGCTTTAAATGTCTCTTTGCTTATGTTTTTTTTAGAGTATTTGATAATACTTTGACTTACTTGGTATTTCTTCAGTAGCATTTTGATCCCCCATCCTCACTGAAACATGTTTGTTCTGAATGCCTGTGTGTGTCTAGATCTGTGTGCAGTGTGTGAAACAGGTCAGAGAGTAATGGTAGTTGGAGGAGGTCTGACCAGCGCTCATGTCGTCTCCCTTGCTCTGCAGCAGGGTGCCAGCCATGTGACATGGGTCATGAGGAAGCACCTGCAGGTCTATTGACAGAGTAAAGCTGCAACCATAGAGCACAGATACACCTGTCTGCCTCCAACACACACAGAAAATCTTTGTTGTTTCCTCTACAGTTAAAGCAGTTTGACGTGGGCGACGTGGAGAGTCTGGTGGGTCGTTACTCCCATGTGGAGCACGGCATTAAGATGGACGGTCAGGCCTATCTGCGACAGTTCTACAATGAAAGGAGTCTCCACAAACGGCTGGCAATGATCCGCCAGGCGAGGAAAGGAGGAGCTGTCACCCCAGAGGCCTACATCCACCTACAACCGTTTATCTTGAGTGGACAGGTGGACGTGAAGACATACTGTCAGGTAATAGAACATGCAAGACCATCTTATGAAAGATTATGTGACACTATATCTGCAGAACTACTGCAGGAACCTCTTACCTGAATCTGGCGTAACTGTCAAGGTGAGTGAAGCCAGCTGGTGCTACAGGAGTCAGGCATGGAGTCTCTCCCTCTGCAATGGGGACCACTGGACTGGAAACATGATCTGGCTTGCCACCGGCTGCAAACTTGATGTCAAACAGGACCCGCTGCTTTCAGAGGTGATGCAGGAATTCCCCATTCAGGTGGGTGGAGGAACAAAGCTTTTTTTTTTTAGGCTATCTATAGTATAGAAGTGTGGACAGAAGACCAAATAACTTGAGATAAGAGCATTAATCCTTTTTTTTTCTTATTTGTTCTCCATTTTTATGCTGTTACTTGAACAAGTGAACTCATTACAACGGATTAATACAATTTCACCTTACTGTCCTTCAATACAGGTGATTGATGGTTGGCCGTGCATATCGGAGAGCTTGCGGTGGGAAAAGGATTGTCCTCTCTACCTAATGGGTCAATACACCGCTCTACAGGTAGGTTTTATGCAGTGTTTTGATATGAAGAAAAAAAGTCTCAACATAACTTTTACAATTAATACATAGACCACGTGTCCCTTACCTGATTCCACCTCACACAGGTTGGACCTCATGCAGTAAACCTGGCTGGTGGACAGGCTGCCAGCAAGCGGATAGCAAAAGACATCATGTGTCTTCAACAGCAGGAGGATTCAGACACTTTTGAATTGAGTGGAGGGAAATCAAAAACTGAGGAATATATTCAACAGATGCAAGGCCTGTTATGGCTTTAACAATAGAGTCTAAAACATGTGCTGGGTGTTGGCAGCCATCTGTTTTTGATGATGATGATGAAATATTGCCTTGTTTTAATAAAATGCACTGATATGATGGTCTTATTTTACTTTTTTGGAAACCATAACTACGTTTTGTTTCCAATTACCAAATAATCATCCTTTTACGTAAGAGGCTCATTCACAAAGTTCAATAACTTTGCTTGGTTTTATTTTATTTAATTAATTGTTGTTGTGAGTGTTTTTGTTTATTTCTATTTAACTGTTTTTTTTTTTTCTTTCATGAGCTCAGTATTATTATTATTCTTGTCTCTACATGAATTTGATGACATCTAGATGTTGCTTTGCACTGGGCTCGGGACAGTGGGGGGGGTGAATGTCAGTACGGTGCTGTTGTAAGACGGGTTAAAGATACATGTTACTGCTGCTGCTACTGTCTTGTCTGCATGGTGTCTATTGTTTGGGGTAAAATAAAATAATTGGAACTTTGCTTGGATGAAAATGTTGAATATGTCCCTCCCGTGATCCGTGTGTTTCAAAGCAATACGTTTAAATCAATAGTTTTTCCTGACCTTATCATGTTTCGTTAAAGAAAACGGGAAGTTCATCGTAATGAAAAGGCCAACGGGCTTATGGTCTAACCTTAGGGTCTAACTGGTTGATCTGTAGCCACGCCTCCCCCCGGGTGAACTTCCGCATCTGTAATCTTACCTGAGGAAGAGAAGAGGGCTGAAATAAACAATAAACTGGATGTCAACCAAATACAAAACGGCAAAAACAGGCAGAACAGTGACGGGATCTGTTACATTATATCTTCAGGTAGGTGGGGCTGTTACGTACCAGTTGTAACAGGTTAATTCAAGTCATAAGCAGACATTGTGAAGATGTGTTGTTTAGCAGGGACATGAGGACTACTCGCTCCGATCTTAAAATGCACCACGTCTACATTTAGTTTGCTGCTTCAGCATTGTGCTCGTACAGAAAATCCCTATTTTGGGGAAGTCAACTCGATTGTGTCATGCACTACAGAGAGGGACAGTGATGGTGAAATAACATCTGGAGTGTGTTCAAAGTGAATTGAGCAAAAGTTTGAGTACAAAACGCCTCTAGCCTTACTGACGTCAGCTGATCCGCTCAGCTGATCGGTTCTGTAGAATTTCACTTCTTTGTTGTTCTGCTGTGGACCTGCAGTTTACACACAGGATATTTTGAAAAGAGGGAAAACCTGTGGTTGTTTGTCGTCTGTCTTGTCACCGGTTATTTTGTCGTGTCATGTTACTCTGTGTGTTTTTGTTTTTTCAATCTTGGAATATCCCTCACATTGTCCTCTTCGGGACAGTTTGAGTCATTTCGATGATCACACCCAAGTATTAAAACAACAACAGCAACAGGGTCAACTTGGAAAAAAACACAAGGCCAGTCAAAATATTAAAGCAGAAGGCTACGCACAAGATATAATCTAACTTGTGCTTGAAAGATATTAACTTGCGACAGGCTATAAACCTGTATGCCCTATAGGCTTAATTTGTTTTACTTTTTTTACTCCAGGTTATCAAATACAGACCTTTTGCCATCACCGGCTTTATCACGAGATAAGTTAGATGACTGTAACCCCCGGTGCGACTGTATGAGCCATGAGAAAGCCACGATATTTGACCATTTGGGATTGGATTTGTTTTGCTTGTCCATTGTGTTCGCAAACCTTTCACCCACAACAAGACCTACTGCAGTTTTTCAGATTAAGATAAACAAGGGAATGGATAAGATACGGGGTATTATCAGTGATTTAATAACTGAATGTAAAATGATTCATGTCTGCCTATTGGCCATTGTTGATCACATCACTCATTGTGAAGAAGGGTTCAAAGTTGAGGTACTTATCACCATGGGGGCATCGGGTCAGGATTCAGGAATCCAACAAGATTTGAGTTTAGGTAGCAAGTTTATTTTGTCAAATTAGGTAAATCATGAGGGTAACAGAAGACACTCATGGGATTGAACATCCATGCTGAAAGACAAATGAAAAAATATTAGCACAATAAACAAGTCAAACTACAAGCGTGCGGGCCTGTCTTCTTCCACAGTCTGCTGATGTTACCCTGCACCTATAGGTGATGTGCGTATAACTACCTCCTTTTTCTACATTTTCCTTATAAAAAACGTTTTTGTATCTTATGTATGAAGGCTTTTTATCATAATTCATTCATTAGTCTAAAGTATCAGTTCATGTGTTTTATGTTGTTGTAGTGACAAGTGAAACCTTCCCCAGCACGATGTCTGTGAGGAGAGTTGAAAAGACAGTTTTGAGTGTGGAACAGTCGGAGGGAGTGGGTGCTCGTGTCCGCAGGAGCATTGGGAGAAAGGAGGTAAGTTCTTCATGTCTTACTTCAACTGTCATGCCTTTTAATTAAAAAAAAAAAAAAAAAAAAAAAAAAAAACTGATCCGTGCATGTTTTTTTTCTTTCTCACAGCTGAGGAACCTGGATCCCTTCCTGATGTTGGATGAGTTCAGAGTGAGCAAGCCGGCAGGTTTTCCAGACCATCCTCACAGAGGATTTGAGACGGTCAGTTATTTACAAAATGATTTTAGAAAAGCAACAAAGAGTCACAATTTTCTGGCCTCTTTGGCACTGACAGGTAAAGGGTATATACATGTACTTGTCCAGGACCCCATCATTTATCCAGCCCATCAAACTATTCAGACTCTCTTGCATTCATCACAGTTGGGTCGTAGGTATTTTTGCTCTCCTTATATGAAAACAAAGGTACATTGTTGTACATCGTGTGCAAAATAACCATACATAAATGTCTCATGATGAGTCAAGTGTCCTAAATATCACCAGAGGCACTCACTGATAATCTGCAGTCCAAAAAAAGAGTAACAAGCATATTGACTTACTGAAACATTGAGACAATTAAAACTATCTTTTCAGATGAAGTACTTTGTAATGTAGGCTATATGGAATTATTTATTACAGAGAGTTTGACATCCACATTTCAGGACAAACCCAAAACTATTTTTTCTTTTAAAGTCAGCTCAGGGTCACAAAGTAGTTTAACTATAGAAGATCGGGATTTGCATAACAATGAAAAGATAGAAAACTTATGTAAAGCTGCTTTTCTACCTTAGCTGATAAAACCATTTATACTTTGGCTTCTAAAACACACACAAGGACTCACTGTGCACACAGAGGAAGGCTGAAAATGTAAAACCCCAAAATATCTGACAATAGCATGTCAGTATTGAACATGTTAAACGTCACCAAAAAAAGAAGCAGAGGAGAAATGCGTTACCGAGTATTGTAATTTCTAGTTTGAACACTAGAGGGCGACAACAGCACAGTGTGCTGAAAGAAGGAGCCACATTTCCATCCAGTATTGATGAAGGTTGATATATTTAAAAAAAAAAAAAAGAACACATAACCAGGGGTATCAGAGACATGATGGCTGATGTTTTTGCTTAGTTTGCATTAGCTCAGGGATCAACACACAGAGCTTTGTTTTTAAAGAATATAAGCTGACAAGCCATGAAAAATGAAATCCCTGTTTTGCAATAGAGAAACTGTCCTGGCCTCTGCTGTGTTTTTGTAAAACAATCTTTGGTTTGTGGTTTTTGTTCTTCTAGGAGTTTGAAATGTATGTCTCAATCAAAACAAACCTCTTTCTTGACCATTGTTGCTGACAGCCTGACATGTTTGCTGTCTAAATTTATTGTTGACTAAAGAGTTTAATATGAATACACCACCAAAAATGTAATAACCACAAAACAACAGACGGCCTCTTCTCTGTTTTGAATCCTTGTTTAAAATGTACCTCATATCTAGTTTAGGTTTTAATACGGTAGATATACTCACAGTGTGAAATGATTTACATTAAAAAGTGTCAGGTACAGTTCAAGACTCACATCTGTCCTATTGTCTGTATTTCCCACACTTTCCCTGCATTTAATCATTTATCAGCAGCGTTTATTATCAGTTTTTACATGAATTAAAGTGAGTTATCGGCATATAAATGTCAGAGAAAGATTAAAGGAATAGGTCTATAACTGAATTACTGATTATCATGAAAATGATCATGTTTTTAGCTGGTTACAGTTCTCAATGTCAGAATTGTATTTTCAATTTATGCTTCTCATTGTCGTTAACTCAAATGTCAGATAAATTAAATAAATTAATTTTAAAAAAAGAAGACAGATTTTTCAAAAAGTTACAGAATTTGTTTGGTAAAAGTAATTGTTTTCTCTACTTATCGATGATGATGATTTACTCACACTCATTCTGTCGCCTAATGAGAAAGGTATGACTCATAGTTCAATGTACCTGCCGTGAAATATCACCAAAGAAATCTGCAGTCAGTTTAAGCTGGCATTTTATCACCCTGCACTTCACCGATGTAGTTTCCCATCCTGCAGCTGAACTGTTTAGCATCGGTCTGACACCACCATCTTTAAAGTACTACATACCAGGCAGCTTTAAACTCACTGTCTTCCTCCTTCTGGCACAAGAAACCTGAGTTAGTGAGGGACTATCTGGTGATTAAAACAGAGCATTGAGCAGATTAGGAACCATATGTCCCTCATGTATCGATAGAGAGAAAAACAGAAGGAAGGAGAGTGAGTATTGGACTTATATTTGACAGAAACAGGACTCCAAATGTGAGACAATGTTGCTCTTTTTCTAAAAGCACGTCAGCCATAAACACGAGCTGATGATATATATCACTGCTGTTCCTACAGCTTGTTCTCCTAACATGGGGAACTTTGTGAATATACTCAGTTAATCATTTGGTTACATCTCTAGAATTAGAGATCCATTTGGTTTAATATTGGATTTACTTGTTTCTGCTGTCAGGCTGAGGGAAGTAAGAGAATAGCTGACTTAACAAACTTAACTGAATGACCTTACAAAGAGCTTTGGTGTCTTGTTCTTGATCTGTCTTTGAAACTACGAGTCTTTCTATTAAGTGGGTTGCTTGTTTTAAGTATGTGTACGTTTTGAATTGACAATTTAAATAAGTGTACGTTTTTGAATTGTGGTTGTATTTGTAGCAATGCCAGCAGGTGAATCAAGGTTATGTTTCAGGTTACTCTTCTTTATAAAACATCTTAAAAACCTGAGATATTGTCCTTAGATAGCCAGACATTCCTCCAAGAGTATTTGATTTGGCAGATGCAACTTGAATCTCCCGGTGTGGGTGGACAGAACGAAGGCTGCACTCCCAGCATGCCTTTCAGCAGGTGTGTTTGCTCACACTCACATGACTTTAGAAACCCCACAGCTGTGGAGACAGATCACAGGCAGCCCACTGCAGGGTCTCCAGCCTTCCTCCCTAAGACAGATGTTCACCTTTAAACCCCCTGACCCCACGCCCAGCCTCGTCTTCCTGTCCAGTCTGACCACTGGCGCAGTAAAACCACTACACACGTGGTCATAGTTTATGGGCGTCGGAGCAGCACTTGTTTGAAAGTTCACAGCCTGATTTAACATTAGAATTAACTTCATAACTTTCAAATTTAGCTGTAAGAACCTCAGAAAGATAAATTCCATAAATCAATGTACGACTTTCTTGAGATTGAATGGGTTGTGAAGTCACATGTAAGACTTTTGTTTTAGCTGTTAATGCTACATATATCTTTCCTCGACAGGTTACGTATGTGTTAGAGGGGATCGCAGCTCATGAAGACTTCTGTGGCCATTCAGGGCGACTGAAACCGGGAGATCTGCAAGTACTACATCGTTTCTTAAAGTGTTCATCAAACTACAGACAGCTCACCATCTCCGTCCATAGTTAAAAAGACCCACCTACTAGCATCTTTAATACTCGCCAATTATATATTGTTTTACTTTGTTTAAAAAACAGAAGTGTCAAAGTTTCATTTGACCATTTAGTGTGGGGTTATGTGCCAAAGTATTTACTATTGGACAGAATGTGGCCGGCTGTTTCACCCTGTTTCAATCTTCAGTGCTAAGCTAACCCTATAGAAAGCAGCTTATTTCATTGCTTATGTGTGTTTCAATGTAGTCTGTATTGTAGCAACTGCACAGTGTATAGTATATACACAGTATATATATTATTTTATTTTATTTTTTGTACCTAGTGACTGTGCAACACTGCTGGTTTCTCCCTGAATCTAATCTACTAGCTAAGCTAACTGGCTGCTGTCTGTAGTGTCAGTGGTCTCACTACTCCCATTTAGCTTTCTGGAATGAACAAATAATCATCTTTTCCTAAATGATGATCAATTCCTTTCAGTTAAATTAATAACTAATGTATTATATTTGTATTTACTTGTTATTCACACAAACTACAAAAGCAGAACAATGCTGGAGTCTATTGGCATACTAATCCCCACACACTCATTACATACGTATTATGATGTTGTGCACTCCACTAATTGGATATAATGCCCTGTGGGGTTTTCCTCTGTCTTGAAAGTAGTAAAGTTACATTCACACACACGAACACAGAGTGTGCTGACTCAGCTTCCATCTGCAGCAGAGGTGCAGTCAGTTCAGCTGAATTTGCTCTAAACCACCATGTGCACCCTCTGCAGGCTCAGACGTCATGTCTGGTCCTCTGGGAAGAACTCAAACATGGTCTCATTTTTAAAGCAGGGGTTCATTATTAAGGGAAGTGGTGAAGCATCAATTGTGCCAGCAGAGAAAATGTTTGTGCATTTCTCAGCTAATGTTTGAGTTAACTCCACATCTGTATTTCTTTATACTGAAAACAGGAGGGCAAGGCAAGGCAAGTTTATTTATGTTGCACATTTCAACAACAAGGCATCTCAAAGTGCTTCACACACAACATCATAAGCATTATGACGGAGGAAAAAAATAAATATTAAAATAGAAAATGTAAAAATTACTAAAACAAACAATTCACAATCACAGAGAAGAACCATTCGGACATTCCTACTTCCTATGTTTTATATCGATATTACAAAATAGAATAAACATTGAGAGAAATCATTTAAGACTGAGTTGTTGTGAGTTTAAATTATTGCCAGTAGTTTTTAAGCATGTCTTATTATCTAGAAAGAGACAGAACATGATCAACCATGATCAACAGTCACAGATAAATAACTGTCAGTGGTTGATGCATTGAAGCAAACCCGGAGAGCAGAAATTTGCAGGGGATGATATTTTTTAGTGAAGTCGTGTTTATCCTACGTTTTACACCACTGGGTTCCATTAAATTTGGCATTTCTTGTGAAAATTTACAATCGCAGCTTCCCATGAGGAACAATTTTGTCCTTAGACTTTTGAAGAGAATGTGCATTGCATTTTATAATACCTTGCCACAAGCACGTCTTTACGAAGACCTTAGGACCACTGATTATCCAATACAAATATAAAAACAACAGTGAAGCAATGTTTTACCGTCATCATAAATTATACAAATACGGACATCTTTGAACACCCTCAGTATACAGTGAGTCATTCATGTTATGTGTCTTTTTGTATGCGTGAAGCATGTCTCTTTGTTCACTAGTGGATGACTGCAGGACGAGGGGTTGTCCACGCTGAGATGCCCGTGTCAGAAGAGCCGGTGGTGGGCTTACAGCTGTGGGTGAACCTGCCGAGTCGAGACAAGATGGTGGAACCTACGTACCAGGAGCTGAAAGGCTCTGAGATCCCCACACCTAGCCAGGGAGGAGTTACAGTGGCCGTCATATCCGGAGAGGCTTTAGAAGCAAAGGTGTGCGTCCGTTTGTGTGTCTCACTAAGTGTGTGTGTGTTTGTCTCAGAATTTCACCTACATGGTTGTGATGTCACTACAACACCAGAAGAGTCAGAGGCCACGGTCAGATGCATGCTATGTAAAAGAAGAACCTGATGTTTACCTTTTTGGTGGCTGTTGATGTCATGGTGATTGTGTGTGTGTGTGTGTGTGTGTGTGTGTGTGTGTGTGTGTGTGTGTGTGTGTGTGTGTGTGTGTGTGTGTGTGTGTGTGTGTGTGTGTGTGTGTGTGTGTGTGTGTGTGTGTGTGTGTGTGTGTGTGTGTGTGTGTCTCGGTGTGTGTGTGTCGGTGTGTGTGTGTCGGTGTATGCTTGTGTGTTTGGGAAAGAAAGAGGAAAAAAGAGTGGGAATGCCTGTTAAACGAATATATTTTATCAGTATAAGGAAAGTCTGTTTGGAAAGAGCAAACTATAAATGAAGAGCAGATTGTCCTGACTTGTGTTGCGTGTGTGTGTGTGTGTGTGTGTGTGTGTGTGTGTGTGTGTGTGTGTGTGTGTGTGTGTGTGTGTGTGTGTGTGTGTGTGTGTGTGTGTGTGTGTGTGTGTGTGTGTGTGTGTGTACTTTTTTTTTATTACACTTTGGAAAATGAGTGGAAGATGACGTGCAGAATGATGAGAGAGGGCTGATCTCAAACAAAGGCCACTGAGGTTGAGAGTGAAGTGAAATTCTGCCAAATGCAGATTTAATTGTGTGTGTGTGTGTGTGTGTGTGTGTCTGTGTGTGTGTGTGTGTGTGTGTCTGTGTGTGTGTGTGTCTGTGTGTGTGTCTGTGTGTATACACAGTATGCAGGGTTACTGCAGGGCAAGTTGTGGCCCTGAATCAGCTTTGCATCCAACATTTAATGGATTCTCCCACAATTTGTGCTACAGCCTTCCCCTAAGTTTCACCAAAATCAGGCCAGTATTTTTCCATAATCCTGCTGGCCAACAAACCAAAGGAAAGTATCAAAACAACTCAGCGGTAATAATACAAAGAGCTGTTTCGATGAGGTTTTTATTTATTACTGTATTTAGCTGGGACAGTGAATATTATGTAATATTTCTGAAAATATGCTTCATAGAGAGATATTTAACAAGTCATGGAACTACAGATTATATTTTCTGACTTTGTTTTCTTGAAAATCACGAGATTGATAGTACTGTCAAACCACATATCAGGATTGTGTGGGTAGCATTAATGCAGATTTCACTTGCTTTTACTCAAACCTTCACCAGGGAAGAGCAACGCTTGATGGCATTGATGGCAACGCTGACATTGTAAACCCACAATGATGACAGATATTGGCGCCACTCTTTTAAATCGAGCATGAATGTGTTTTCTGTTTTTTGGGGGGGTTTTTTTACACTTTTGTTAAAGTTTGTGTTTCAGTTAGAACATTTTCTTAACATACTTTTTCCTCTATATAGTCTAAAGTTTACACGAGGACACCAACCTTGTACCTGGACTTCAGACTGCAGGCTGGGGCCTTGCATGTACAGCCAGTCCCCTCAGGTAGGAGAAATACATTTATGTGTACACCATTGTGTGTCTGTAAATGGTTTGTTAATTACAAAAATGTTTCTGAGTTGCCAATAAGGACACTAACAGAAAAGCTCCTCCTGGTTACCTTCAGCTCTGAATGATTATCAGCCCATTCTTCAGCATTTTCTCTTTTTCGTTTTGTTGCTAAAAGTAGGAAGCATAAAGTGATCATCAGACTCTATTGAATATTGCCCCCATGTGTCTGGAAACCGAACAATGAGTGATACTTGGTACCACAACATGGATATAATTTAGCCTGTTCTGCTTATTTTCCATCATAATCTGTAATTATATTTTATGAAAAGCTGCCAAACATACGTCACAATCAAAAAATATTTACAAAAAGCCCTCTTCACCTCACCAATGGAAAATAAAGAAACCACAGGACTCACTGTTCATAAACTTTACGAGGTCAATCATAGTTCCCATCTGCTATAATTCTGGACCTTGGTCCATTTGCACAAGGTTCACACACACTTTTCTGTGGAGGAGGGATTCACAAAAGGTTGTAAAGCTGTTGTCAGACACGACAAGCTTTAAAAAAAAGTTCCAAATCATCAACACATACACGTATATTCTTCTCAATTAAAGTTACAACAAAGACAGTCTGGCTCTTTCTGTAAAAACCTGACACTAAGCTAGCAGCTGAGCACAGAAACAGACTGACATAGTTCACAACTTGCTTATAGTGGAGTATTAACATCTACAGGGACAGATATTTACATCAAGAGTTGGCAGAAACAAAAAGCAGAGCTGTGATAATTTTAGTGTTCCTGTGTATCGGCCCTGGAAATAGGATGTTGGCAAAAAGACCCTTACATGTGTTGATAAGTCATCGATCGTGTTGTCGACTTATTTACGTTGCCTACAGGTTAATTGCAAGTTTACGAGGAGGACGCTCTTTATAAAATGGTCTACCAACTCCTTTATAACACCCTTACTTTCCATAATATTTGTGTGTTTGACAGGATGGACTGCATTCATCTACACACTCTCAGGATCCATTCATGTGGGTGAGTCTGATGAACGCGCTCCTAAACATACGTCCCACTCTACACATATTCATCTGACCATAACTGAAAGAAATCATGTAATTCTTCTTTTTAACTGACGTCTTTTTATTAACAAAGAACAAATCATTTCTGACCAGATTTTAAAGATTTATTTTTGGGCTTTTTGTGCCTTTAATGGAGAGATAGGACAAGTGGATAGAAATGGAAATCAGGGAGAGAGAGAGAGTAGGGAATGACATGCGAGAAAGGAGCCACAGGCTGGATTCAAACCTGGGCCGCCCGCTTGGAGGACCATAGCTTCCATACATGGGGCACGCGCGCTATCCACTGCGCCACCAGCGACCCAATACTTGACTCTCTTGACTTGTACATGTGCACTCTTCTCAGCCTGTGTGAATGTTTCCAAGCCTCCCTCCCATCCCTGCTGCTAGATCTACGTTACAAGTATGTGTGTGATCTCAGTCCAATATTAACTCCCCTTCTACATTCAGCCAACTTTAAAACTTGATGGATTCATGTACTGGCCATTAAAATAAAATCTCTTCGGATTCCTTACCGCTCCAGTTCATCTGAAATTATCCAACATCGTGGGGAAAAATTACAGTGCTACTGTTTTTAAATGATGACCTCCTCAGTGTTTGGCTTCACATCACTTCACTGACATGTCATAACTACGCCCTATTGAACGAAATAATACTTCTACATAATAGTGATGTCCTGCTTATACGACAACAATCGTGTGATCAGGGAGTTCCCCTCGCATGAGAACAAATACTTTCAGATGGTTAACTTGTTTTCAAAGACTCCCCCTTTTGATATTCTTTTATAACATTAGTTATGATTGGATTACTCACTATCATCACACAGCAAAGTCTCTCAGTCTAACTGTAATTGATGGCAGATGTTTTGATGACACGAGAGGAAGAAAGTGGCTGCTCAGACTAATGAAGTTATTTGAATTTTGTAGTCTGGTGCAATCACAACCAGCTGGCTGTGGTGACTGGTTTCCTACTGGTAAGATTTTGTACCTTTTTACTGTAAGTGTTGCAGCAGGAAAACAAAGTGCTGTACTCGGTCAAAATGTCTGAATCATGCTGGTGTTGGTTTTTCTATTTAATTCATGCTGGGTTTTTTAAGCCTAGACGTGTGACATCCCGAAATGATTTGTGGAACACATTTAATAATTCTCAAGATGCATTTGTTACTGTACTAGCAGCAGTGGGCTAGTTTTCTGTGAATAAACAGTAATGCCAATATGTGACCACGTTTTCTACCTATAAGCCTTTAAATAAAGCGCACATCTCGAAATGACACTGTTATTATTAACAGAGACCCAACTTTAATCCACCACTGAGCTTGGCGACATTTGGCAAAAAAAAAAATCATCCTTTAAACAGGATCCAGTCCTGTTCTGCAAAACCTCATGCAGAACAGGACTGGACTACCATCTGCCATATCTGGAAAGAGAGTGATGGATAAAGACTAACAGGGAGATGAAGAGACGTTTAAACAATGTTATAACATATTTGATGACATGAGTTTAGGCAGGAATAATCAATACAGCATTAAGTAGCCTACTTAAATGCTACTTATATATTTAAAACACAACTCTTGTTTCTCAAGTTTTCACTACTCAGACTCTTAATAGTGATCAAAAGAGGAAGACTGGGCCCCGAAAGTGTGATCCGATTATCTGCCAGCTATACTGAAAACCCTTAAATATTGGCCGTCACTCGCAGAGGCCAAAGTGTCCTCAGACGATAGCTGATGAGTTCAGAGATTGGACCAATGTCATCTTCATATCAAACCTGTGAATTTTCTTGTTTTAAGGCCCAGATCAGGAGCAGCAGAAGGTCGAGCCCCATCACACGGTGGTGTTTGGAGATGGAGACTGTGTCAAATTTGAAAACAAGGTGGGACTGTTCGCCATGGATTTTGTTTTAATAGCGAAAGACACTAGGATTTGCTTGATGCTTGATGGATTCAAATTAGTTCGATGCACACTACCACCTTATTTTCTTCTGTATCTAATCAGTCCGTCTTTTATGTATTAATATTGTTTAACTTTTCGATTACATATCACTTCGTTACATCTAAGTAGTCTTGCTAGAATCATATTATTCTTGTGTATTTATTTTCCTCAAATTAATTTTTGTTAAACATTTTTCTGGCTCTGTACTGATTTAGAGAAGTGGTTCTCATCCTCTTTAGCTTGTAATCCCTCAGATTTATGTGTGGTCTTGGCTGCCCCTGTCCCTAGATGAGGAACATAACAAATGAAAGACAATAGCCAATCCACTTCACAGAGTCGAAGCTGATAATGTTTCCTCTTACTTCAACATCAGGGCTCTGAAGTTTCCCATTTTGTACTGATTGCTGGAGAACCAATCAAAGAGCCTGTGGTACAGCACGGTATGTGATTTATTTATTTATTTTCCCTCTTTTTCGGCCTTCAATCCTTGATGCATTTCAAAAGTCTCAAAACAGAACTTAAGAAATGTAAAATGATGTATGACTTTTCTATTTTGTCTCCCTCCCTCCAGGTCCATTTGTAATGACCACAGAAGAAGAGATCAGACAGGCTATCAGGGACTACAGTACAGGCACAAATGGCTTTGAGAGAGCTGTAAACTGGAGGTCAAAGATCAGAGATTCTCTCTGAACACTACATATTGCACTGATTGTTGGTGAAAAGTTTGCCTTACTTGTAAGAAGAATATTTAAAAATATTTTTTTTTCTCTTAACTTTTTTATTTGAAGGGCTCGGTCTGAATATGTGTTTTCAGGACATCTCGTACTTTCCATCATGTATTACAACTTGTTCCATGTTTAAGTGCTTTGTGGTAACACATTACCTCCCTCTCCCTTGTAAGATATAGATATTAGGGAGAATGTGATTCTTGCTGCTCTCCACGCCCCTTGTTAAGTTCAAACTTTACTACATTTTCCCTTGTACACTGTAGCAAAGCTGGAATGATGGGCAATTGTTTGCACACTTTGTTGTAGTGGAGGTAAATAAGCTCATTTTAAGTAAGTGTAAGTATGGTTTTGAAATGTTTCCATGTATGAAACTCATCTGTGCACTGTTTTCAACATTAGCCTTATTTCTTCAGCTGATGCTAAACTAAATATACCTGCTGTAAAGAAACAGAAATTATGCAAGGTTATAATATGATTATTAAAACATCATTAAGGCTGCCTGAAAAAAAAAGGCCCAAGCTACTGATTTTGTATTTGTATACAAATGTGAAAATTGTTCCTGCAAATTGTATTTCATTGTTTTCTCATATCCTAAGTCAAATGTGCAGCGGATGGGCAAGTGGGGGTGGTGCTGGCATCTTGTTTCCCCTCACACTTAACAGAGGTCTGGATCACATTTAGAACACATGTTACTGCTCTTTGGCTGTGTGCGTTTCGACAAGTCCAGAGGCTACAGACACTGATCAGGGATTTAAGTGGACTTGATCACTTGTCAGACAGACATTTAAAGAGGAAGACGGGGAACACACAAGCAAATAAAAAGGCAGCGGGACCAGCAGGGCTGACACCAACACAGACAAACTAAGCTTCTCAAAGCTTTTTTAGTGTTCGCCCACATCTAAGAGGAAGAAATTGTGCGGCTACTTTTAAACCTGTGGGGTTTTTTTTTTCTACAAGGATTTACAAGAGAGAACTGACGACTGGCAGAGAGGACGTTATACTTAAATGCTGGTATATTGTGACCTCTGAAATTAGCAGGAAGACAGAAGTCAGCAGAGTTTCAGGAAGTGGGAAAAGAAGAAAAGAGTGTGAACAGTTTGTTTAGATTTTCCAGTTAGAGGCTCTGAAATATCTCAAAGGCCTTCAATCAGTTTGGACAGAAGAGACAGTGTGTCGGTTGAGACAATTTAAAAGGAAAGTTTTGTCTTGTTTCATTTCAAGCTTCTGGACACCCTGCTCTCTGCATCAAAGCTTCTGCAGTAAGAGGTGCATGTTTTAAAGCCTCCTCCATTTGGCGTGTCTGGGTCTCCGTGACAGGTTACGTCTGGCTTAGACACACACACACACACACACACACACTTTCTACAGTGCAGCTGTAAGATCAAGAGTTTGTGTTGCACATACCGGCGCTGAGAATCTCAGTGTGTGTGTGTGTGGTCTGAGGCACTCAGCTGGTCTGGGAAACTAAGTCAGCCTTGTACTGCTCTTGTACTGTTGAGGGTTTCTCAGAAGAAGAGAGCGGAGCCAAGGGATGAAGATGAAGATGAGCGGGGCTCTGTGCAGACTCTCCTGCTTGGTCACTCTGGTGGTGGAGCTGAGCTGGATACACGTTGGATACAGCATGCATAGAGAGGCAGGAAGCAGGGTAAGTGACGTGAAGCGTTCAGTGTGATATTAAAATGTAATATACAAGTAGCAATGCCAAAAAAAACTATTTCAAGTCACTGCTTTTTCTATCTAATGTAAAGAGATTTTTTTTTTTGGTGCTAAAAAAACCCTTGGATTTATTGTATCATTGCTAGAAATTAAAATACTGCATTTCTTTAATTATTGGCTGATTCAGGGCCTGATTTTTTTTCTCTATTATGTAACTTTTTTCTTGTCTTCTCTCATATTATAAACTCTCGTTGCTGCCAGTGCTGCATGCTCACACGTGCCCTGTTCAGTTCACTGAAACTAAAATCCTGTTTCCAATTGCATGTGGCTAAAAGAGGAACTACACAACTTTGTATCTGCGTCAGATAACCATTTCAGCCTAATCTCTCCTGTCATACTAAAATTGATTTTCTTTATCCAGCTGTCATTCATCTCCTTTATTCTTCAGTAGTTGACCTCCCCATCTCTACCTTCCCTTACAATTCCTGTCATCCCTCTGTCAGGCGCTCTCCCCCTCTGTTTCCCATTAGTGGATCCGTCCCGTTAGAAATAATGACGGGGAAACCTCCTTATTTTCTGTTGTTGTTTCTTAGATTTAAGTGGAAGCAGTTTCCCAGCCAACTTGCCCCACCCTCTGTTCTGAAACACACTGAACACATCAGAGAGCTCAGATGGTTACCATTGTCCAGAGGATATGAAGCAAACATTGTGCAGACAAGTGCAAACTTCCAAGACCCTCCTTTCTAACCTGCCTGCTTTAAAGACCTTAAATAAAAGAGCCTTTTAATTTGAACTCCTCTCTGCTCAGCTCTCATGCTTGGATAGGTCCCAACCCTGTATCCTTAAATTCTTAGTGCATTTTCAACAAGTTAAAACTAAAACAAAACACAGAAAATCTTCCACACTAGATATAATTAAAAAAAAATCTCATGTTATAAAAGACAAACCTGATGCTTTTTTTTTCAGCATGGGGTTCCATTCTGCTTCTACTTTGTTCTGGTTTATGTCATCATGGGAACTTTGCCCTACTGTGGTAGCATGACAGGTGGCTTTACAGTTTTCTCCCAGCCTTAAATCACAGCTCCTCTCTTCTTAATGGAGAGCTGCCAGACATAATCTGATACTTTAAACTTTGTTCCAGTATGTCTGTGCATGTGTACATGCAGTTCATGTCTTGAAGTGGATGGCACAGCTTACTGTACCTTCTCTTAAATCCAGTTGCATGTCTTCATGCTCACTTATATAAAGACTGATTTGGTAGCAGAGCCGTGAGACTTCTCAATGAGCAGTCTTTAGAGACAGGAAGGTATACAGGCAGACTGGAGCAGATGCACAAATTTGCTGCAGCAGCTGTTGATAATCACACTCTGACTAATAGGTGTGACATCAAGCTAAGTGCTCCAAGTCACTCCACAGCATGCCTCATATCAGCCCAGCCTCAGTGTTAGGCACGTTGGCAGGAAATGATGCACGTGGTGTCGCTACAATTCATTTCAATTTAGCACTTTCATTAAACTATATTTTACATGTATAGTTTCTTACAACTCCATAGACATGATAGCAGCTTTGTTGGGCTAAACTTAGGCAGTACAAACACAACAATACTAATAATGAATTTACAATGCTATCATTCTTTATTCTCTAAATAGTACACAACATTTTCCCTATGTTTTTTTTGTATGAATTCTAAAAGTTAAGTTTTAATCATGAAAGTTGTCTAACTTATGTAGCCTATAACCAGTGGCGATTCTAGAGTCTGTTGGGGACCAAGGCAAAATTAATTTGGGGCCCCTCCAACCACCGTTATTTCGGCCAATGTCCTGACGCCGCTTTCTTTTTTTCACTCCCAGACAGATAACTCTTCTTCATTTTCCTTCAGTGACTTTCCCTGACTAACTTTGGTTTTCACAGTAATAATATATGAGATGCTAAGCATGGCAATGAGAGTGAGTGTTGTCAGATGGGGCCCCATTAGGGAGGTTTCCTACTGTCATTCCATAATTTGCACATGTTGAGCTACTGCTGCGGTTTTCAGTTTGTCAGCAATCAAATGCCCCTTACTGGCCTGGCGCCCCAAGCAGTTGCCTGTCTTGCCTGTTGACAAGCAACGCCTCTGCCTATAACTCTGTACCTGCAGCGATCTTGAAAAATGATTGAGTGTCTAAAATCAAATTTTCCTGTTTAAATTTAAGTATTCTGTTTTCTGTTGACTACAAATAGAGTTAAGAATAAATAATGGTGGTATTGCATGTTACCATGCTGACTTTTTCTAATTAGCTATTCTTACATACACATTTAAAATGAGGATTATGGAAACATTTTTCGGTTTCCTGGTATCTGCCAAAACACAAGTATTAAAAAAGTTAATATTCTGCCTAGAGGGTTGTAAAACCAAATATCACAGTCATTAGAGTTTATACTTTAGAGATCCTTAAAAAATGATTTCAAATCCATCTATTTAGATATTTCACTCAGAACTAACCACCCATGGTGGTGAGATAAAATCAAGTAATCACCAAAATCATTCATGTAGAAAACATAATCGTCCATTCAAAATTTTATGATAATCTTGACAGTGTTTGAAACATTGATGTCTAAACTGCACATGTCAGCTTAATGGGTTTGCTTGAGAGAAAACTAAGTGGACGGAAACATGTAAGATTACGCCTCAGGATCATACTGATCCTCAGGAAAGTTCATGGCAATCTGTCCAACAGCAGTTGCAATATTCTCGCCCAAAGTGCTGGACTGGATGACTCACAGACATTGCAACTCTTGGGGAATCCAAGAAGTTTCTTTGGTCTTCTGATGCAATATTATTTTTTCCTTGATTATTGACAAAGCAGTGCATTATCTTCAATATGCTTCAATAATATAAGTAGCCATGTAATATTCAAATTCACTTGATATCAGAGAAGCTGTGATTGTGCTCATGCCTTGCCTTCATGAAAACCCTTCCGATATTTTTGCAGGTAATGAAGCAGTGGGAGAGGAAGGTGCGCTCAGCCTCCAGCTTGGACGAACTGCTGATGCTCGCAGACTTTCCCGACTGGAAGTTATGGAAGTGTCGTCTGAGTCTGCAGCAGCCGGAGAACCTCTCCTCCCAACCTTCAGCCGGCTCACACCGCTCCACACGATACGCTGCTGAGTCTTACAGCCTGGAGATACTAAAAGGTTGGATAAAACATACAATATGTTTCATGATAACGTGTATGTGTGCTGGGTATGACAATGTGATTTTCCCATTCAGCCATAGATGAAGAGTGGCAGAGGACTCAGTGCATGCCGAGGGAAACCTGTGTCGATGTGGCCAAGGAGCTGGGCACAGACCCCTCAATGTTCTTCAAGCCCCCCTGTGTGTCCGTCTACAGGTTTGTAACCACATGACCAAATAAAACATAGTTCACCAAGCTCAGTGCTATAACACAATCCCTTCTCAAATTAACAACAAACTTCACTGCAGTATGATGTCAAAAAGTATTCAGTCATGTTGAATAACTGATCACATGGATTCACTGTTAACAATGACCATATGTGACCTCTACAAACCTGCAGATGGGAGGGCCCCAAACAAGAAAGTGCCCATTGAAGACTTAAGTTGTGTTTAATATGCGACCATAAATCCCTTTAATTTGTTTACGGGATATACAGCTACCACCAGCAGCTGGTTAGCTTAGCTTAGCTGGATATTTCTAACTATACTCAGTAAAACACTAGCATGTTCATTAAGGGGTGTTAGAGATGTTAAGAGGATCTGTCCCCTTAAAACAAAGTCAGATGAGGTGTTTTCCTGTTTACACTATTTGTGCTAAGCTAAGCTTTCCGTCCGCTGGTTCATCTCAGCGAAAAAAATGTTTTCCCTATAATGTTGACCTGTTACCTTCCACTAAGTCTTCTTTATTTAATCTGGATGATTTTAGAAATCATTTAATATTTCTGTAAGCGTAGTTTTGTTGTTGTTGTTGACTTTTCACCAGTGATGATCTTAGAAAACTCCCATAACCAGGAAGAGCCTGAACTCCTCAGAGTCAGCTACAACATCTTATCGTATGCTCTGTTTACCCCAGCTGTTTATAAGTTCTTTTGCATGCACATCAATTTACCCAGATGTGAATTTGTTTCCTACTGATAGGTGCAGTGGCTGCTGCAACCAAGAGGGTGTCACCTGCAGAAACACAACGATTGAATATGTGAATAAAACTGTGAGTGCCAGATCTCAGCAGACCCTTTCATGTTACTTTTATCTGAGGGTTGTAGTTTTGCAACCGCTACACTAGTTTTACATCTGTGTTAAAACAATATCTGTTTGTGTATTTCAGGTCCTTAGTGTAATTCCATTTAAGTTTGTACCAGAACCAGTGCTAATAAAAGTAGCTAATCACACAGAGTGCAGATGCATGGAGCCCGCCATAATACGCCGTAATGCTCAACCTGGCAGCAGCAGCGGGTGAGTTGAGAAATCTTATGCAATCATATTTTTCAAACGAGTGTGAAGTGATGTTTGATTTCAGTTCTAATCCCCCTGGCTTGTTTGCAGCTGCTCTCCAATGAGCCAGCTGTCAGACGCAGAGGACTTGAGGAGACTTTGTGCCAGTGGGTTGATTTGGGATTGTTCAACAGACAGATGCATACCCTACCCTTCCAGTGCACCAGGTGTGTAATCATGTGTGTGCAAAAAGTAGAATGGCCCCATATAAAAACATTTATTGCATAAAACATCATGGCGGGTGTTCTTTTAATTTATTGTTTTATGTATTGCACACTGACACTGGGCGGCAGTAGCTCAGTCTGTAGGGACTTGGGTTGGGAACTGTGGGGTCGCTGGTTCAAGTCATGTTGCAGAGTCTCGAAATGGCCTGGTAGTTGGAGAGATGTCAGTTCACCTCCTGAGCATTTCAGAAGTGACTTTCAGCACTGAACCTTCAACAGCTCAGGCGGTCTTTTATGTGCAGCCCCTCACTGACATCTCTCCAGATTAGTGCATGATCATGGGATCTTGTTTGTGCACATGTCTGTGTAGCATGTCTCAATGACAGACTGAAAAGTAATTTCCGTCTGTGGTTTTTTAAAAAGGGTATCATTGTTAGATATCCTTTCCTATCCTATCCTTGTAAGATACTGGAAGGTCAAATTGTTGTGGACATAAACTGCCAAAGTTTTTCATGGAGGACCTGTATCTACAAGCATAATTAAACAATTTCTCTGACTGAACTTTTGAGGTAAGAGCTTCATTATTAATAGTGAAGGTGTCAGATAACATGATATGGCTCTAACACAATAAACTCAGATGTTGAACAAGGAGAACATTACATCTGTTAAGTATCAGCACCCATCCTTTTGTACTTTTTTGTAACTCACATGACCAATCATTACCTCCTTATCAGAGTTTCCACTCGGCTCCTGGATGCCCGACTGTGAGATCGACGTCGATCGCTGTGACTGTCTTCCTAGAACTGCGCCAACCACCCAGACAAGACCAATCCATCGCTGTCATCTCAACTCTTCCATCTGCGCCCACAGGCATCAGCGTTTTGATCACAACTCCTGCAGGTAGAGCTTTAATATAATAAGGCATTTGTTAAAAACAATGAAAAGAATATATGAAAAAGATGCTGGGAATAGGTGAAATGGTCAGGATGATAAATCAAAGGATTCAGGGAAGAAGTGAAACAAAGTGATCACTTCCGCTGAGTTCATGTTTATCAAGTGAAAGGGCAAAGTCAAAGTGATATATAGTCCTTCTGGTTTCATGCATGCTTGGTTTTAATGATCATGTTTTTGTTCACAGATGCAGATGGCCCAAGTAGAAGTCCACCGGGGAAATACATTTCGACAACCTGCTCGCAAAGGATGTTTGTGTGTTTGAAGGCAGAGAAAAAAACGTATAATTTATTTACAGTCCTATTTATGTTGATCGCTTTAACTAATTAAAATTACCTTAATTAACTCACACGACAATGTTAATTGATTTTTTTTTTAACATGACTGCTTTTTGTTCCAATCAATTTGAAACATTTTATGATTTGTACATTTGTTCTTTGTGCACTGAATTTGTAGTTTATATTAAAGATTATTTTTATATCATTTGAATTTGCCTTGTATTTATGAATTAGTCAAAAACAAACAAACACCAACATTATTTTTTTCTTGTTTTGTTCCTGGTCCCATTTGTATCCTGCTGCAGAGAACACAAATTAAGATTTGAAAAAGCATTAAGGGGCAACATGAGCTGTTTGTATTTTGTCATGAAAGGATCATTTGTTCAGTGAACAATACCCAGAACTAATAATTGTGTAGCGACTGACAGGCTGTGAGGGCGCTGTGACCTGATGATCCTGCTCCTCAGATCTCATTTCAATACAAAGTCTATAAAAAAAGATTGACCCGTCTTTTGAAGTTGTTTAGTTTTACAACATTAAATGGAAAGGATGAACTGAGATTTTTGTTTGTGATTTAACAGGAAAAACCCCATCTTTGTTTGAAAAACAAAAGCAGAGTTTTACAGAGTGACTTGAATCGATTTCACAAAACACTTGTTTGTCCAAGCATTTATCCCTTTTCTAAGAAATCATCATCACTGGTGGAACAATCTTTTTAAAGCCATACCCAGAATTAAGATCATCTGTGAGTTGTCAATGATTTTGATGAATTGCAGTATAAATACAATTATATCTGCAGGGCGTGTTGTGAGTGTGGAGGGGGGAAGTAAATGCACTAACAGGAAAGAATCAATAGAGGAAAATGTAAATCCAGCTGGCAAGAAACCTGACATTTGGAGGGCGATTTATTTTCCGGCAAGACGTTCATCTCCGGCATCGTGACAAAGAGGAAAGCCTTCAAAACAACACTATGAAAGTCCTTGTGCAGCTGCAAGTATTTTTATTCTTCTTAGCTTCTCTGTAAAGAAGAATAAGACATTTTCTTTGCACACATGTGCACAGCTGATAGATACATATCTACAAAAACTCAAGGATTTGTCCAATGTCAAAGGTGTATTCACTTGACTCTAGCATAAATACAGACAGTACTGTAGCAAAAAACGTCTTGGCTTTATACTATACAGCAGAATGTCTTCCTTTTTTCAGCTTGACATTTATTTATTTATTTTTCTCCTGTTGATTATTGTCAAAAGGCCACATACATTACATTCTTATTGGATTCAATGAAGAAAATATACCTTTACATATCCTTTGATAGAAACTGTACAAGCAGCTGTTTGCTGACATGAGATGTGCTTCATTGTGAATAATTATTTGCCAGATGGTGAAATAGATGAGAAAATCCAAGAATCTCTACTGTATGCTTTGTATTTCATATGTAAAGTATAAGAGCTTCCAGCCGCTGTGTTCTCTATTGGATTTTTAAAGACCTGCTGCAGGGATAAAGCAGTTTTTTTTGAGTCCAGAGATGACCGTAAATACACGGCTTGTCATGAAATAGGAGCATTATTGGTAAGTGTGGTTCATTTGCTGTTGTTGCTTGGTGATGGTATTGATATCCAATGTGGTTACTTTGTATTTCAGGCCGTTCTCATGATCAATAATAAGAAAACATTAAAGGGTAGATTGTTTCCCCTCTTTTGTCGGCATCAGAATTTTGTTTTTGTTTTCAAGGTACAAAATGTGTTTCTGTCATCAAGTCTCAAAACTACAGGAGAGCTTGTTTTAGTCTGCTACTAAAACAAGCTCTCCTTTGGGTGTGATACAATTAAAGGTTCTGCTGCTCAGCAACACAGTGATACAGACTGTTACCAGAAAGCTTCACCACAATGTCAGCTTATAGACCTTTCTTGAGATTATTCTTTTAACCTTATTTATTGAACATGACCAAAAAAAACATTAAAAACTGCTTATTATCTTTTGATCCAAAATACCACACAGACCTGGAGTTACAAGGAGTTCTGTCTCCCCCTAGCTGCACAGTGTGTATACTCCAGTTTTCTCACTATTCCTCACAGTTTCATCCTTAACAAATAACATTACAACATAGAAATAAGAATTACACAAAATAATTAATCATTAAATTACAATGATTTAGATTAAATTAAAATGATATTAAACACATAATTCATAAAGTAAACAAGCAAAGTGCATGTTAAAAAATAGGAGTACAGACTGAGATTTTCATCTTTAATTTGATCTTCAAAGATGTGAATTTTCTCTAAGTGACAAATCTATTACCAACATGTGGCAAGCAACTTTTATTTTTACATTGGATGTTATTCCTTTAAAACAAATGATTCTCTATCACTTACGTTTAGTGTTGTTCTTCCCTTAATAAGTTTGCATTGCTTCAAATATCGAGTACAGAACCTGTACTAGAACCTTTTTACCTCTGAGCCCCCTCTGATTGTGTCTAAAAAAAGAAAGAAAGCAAAGCTCCGTTAGGATCCACAATGGGGGGAAAAGGTGATAGGCCTACATAGCTGTCAAAAACCATCAACGTCAGTTGTAATTGTTTTCATTGATAAAATATCTACAGAATATGCAGACACACAATTGTTCTTACCAGAGGTCCTTTACACAAACAACCCAGTTAGTGTGTTATCATGATTTTAGTAGATTTGTGCACATCGAAATTTGACATCCTCAGAACAGACCGAGATCTCTGGGCCCAGACATCCTCATTGTTGGGAACCGAGGATCGAGTATTTTTTCTTCTCACTTTAACAGAGTAGTGTGACAAATATGTTTCATTCTGCAAATGTTCAACCGAGGGTAAACCCCCTGAAAAATCCCTCTTTCCCAGTTAAGCTTTTTTATTCAGAAAATGTTTATGGAATAAAAGATTTAGGCTTAATATGGAGATAGCCCATCTATCAGGCTAATGATAATGAGCTTGCATAGATTATACAAAAATAAACCCCACCTATGTTCATATTTTTATTCATGTAATGTAATTTCTGTGACAGTCATGTCAACCGTTCAAATGAAGTGCTCTCTCCTTCGAGTGATCGCCCGCCCGAGGTTCAATCTTGTTTTACCTCCCTGCATTTTCACTGTCTCTGTCAAAGGGTTTCTATTTATCAGGTTCCACTTTCAATTGTCCCTAATTTTAGTTACCATAAACTTAAGTATTAGCCTGGGAGTATATACTCTATATTTGCAGAAATAGCTGATGGTATCATTACTGTAAAGTCCTTACACTGTGAATTCAGCATGTTAAGGCAGAAGACGTTCAATTTCCATCGTTCTCTGAACCAAGGGAAACAACAAACAGGCCCAGACCAATTGAAACTTTCGTGTATATTCACATATGTGTATAATTCTTGAAGCAGCTGTTTAAAAATGACTCCTACTCACAGTGAAAAGATCTGTTGCAGATTTCTCACATTGTCACACTGGACCTGCACATCATCACTTTGTTTTCTTTGTCTCCAAGGTGACCAAAAGTTAAAACACTATACTCCTCAAAATTTCCCAACATTGTCTTTTTTTTCTTCTTCTTTTTTTTAACAACTTTTTATTTATTTTGACAGCCTTGACAGGTGTATATCATCCAATAAATTCATTTGGTAGTAATTCATACATCCATTTCATTGTCATAATAACAATGCAAATAAAATAAAAAAGAAGAGTATGACAACACAACCCTGCAAACCTGGAGTTTTCATAGTTTTTCAGTCAGGACTTCTGTAATTTGCATCCAAAACTTTTGAACAGGTGAACACTCCCACAAAATATGTAGGAATGTCCCTATTTGATTTAACTCTCACAAGGAGCAGTGGGGGGAACTATCAATATGCATTCTGTAACGCCGTATAGGTGTTAAATTGGTTTGATAAATGAAATACAAGTTTGTTAATTTATAATTTAGATTTTGTGATGAATGCGATGTTTTCTCCAAACATTTGCCCAGTTTATAGATGACTCAGAGCAGTCATTGTTCCATTTTGATACAATTGCTAAAGGAGTTTGTATTTTTTCCAAGAAGGTATTATAAATCAGGGAGACAGCACGTATGGCAGAATGTAGTTGTAAAAACAAAAAGAAAGTATTGGTTGACAATTTACACGTTTCTTTTAAATCCTGAAAGCTTCTTAATCCAGACGTACCCATGATGTCACCCAGACAATGTATTCCTGACTCAGACCACTGATTTGAAAAAAATGTGATCCTCCAGACCTCAGAGAGCTGTTATAGAATAATGGTGTTCTGGCATGCCATTTAATTTTCCATTTATATAACTTTTCAATTTTTTTCAGATTTTCAATTGCATAACTTATTATTTCACTGTACTTACTTTTGCATTTACTAATTGAGAGCTGAGTAAACAAAATGTCTCTCAACGCAGCTGGATCTACCAGGTCCCTCTCAATTTTAATCCATGGTATGGAAATGTAAACCAATTTATAATGGGACGAAGGGAGAGTGCCTGAAAATACAATTTAAAGTTAGGGACTGAAAGTCCTCCTAACTCCTTCTTTCTTTGTAAATTAGCAAGTTTTATTTTAGGACGTCTTCCTTTCCATAAAAATCTTGTGATGATGCTGTGTATTTTATCCCAATACTTTGGAGGAGGTGCTAGGGGTAAGATGTAACTACAGAAATTTAACCTTGGAAGTACATTCATTTTAATTATTGAGATTCTGCCTGAGAGAAAAATTGGTAAGTTATGCCATCTCTCCATATCATTTTTAAGCATGTTGTGCTGGCATAATTCTTATGAACAGTCTTTTTTAAGGCATGGAAATATGTGTATTCCTAAGTATTTAAACTGAGAGACCACTGGTATATTGAAATGTGCACATTCGTCTCTACTGGTGTAATTTATAGAAGCGCAGACTTGGTCTAGTTTATTTTAAAACTAGAGACAAAACTATACTTTTCGAAGATATTAAGTATATGTGGAAGTGAATTCTTTATATCAGAGAAAAATAAGAGGATGTCATCAGCAAAGCGTGATATATGATGCTTGGTAGATTTAAGTATTATTGGTGTGATGTTTTGTGATATCCTAATAGACTGTGCCAATGGCTCAAGTGACAAAATAAACAACATTGAAGAGATTGGATCACCTTGACGACTGCTTCGACTTATTTTGAATGGAGAAGAACAAATATTGCCAGTGACTACACTTGCAGAGGGGTTTGCATATATTGTTTTAACCATGTTGATAAAATTTAAGCCAAAACACATACGCTTTAGTACACACCATAAAAAGGGCCATTCAAGGCGGTCAAAAGCTTTTTCTGCATCGACTGACAGTATGGCTGAAGATAAAAGATGATCAGAATACTCTAGAATATTTAATAGACGCCGTATGTTGTCAGCCGATAGACGCTTTTTGACGAATCCACTTTGGTCAGGATGTATCAATTTAGGCAAGTATTTCTCAAGACTAGTTGAGAGCTCCTTAGAAAATAGTTTCATATCTGCATTTAATAAAGACAGAGTGCGGTAGCTGGCACAGTTACTGGGATCCTTGTCTTTTTTTAAGAGTAGTGTTACTAGGGCTGTATTTACATCTCTTCCAAAATATCCTTTCTGGATCGAAGTATTAAACATTTGGGGACCTAGGATACTCCAGAATTTCAAGTATACCTCAGGATGAATGCCATCAATTCCTGGTGATCTAGCCTTATTCATTTTGGCTAAAGATTGTTTAGTTCATGCAGAGACAACAAAGAATCTAACACACAGGATTCCTCTGAAGAAAGAGAAGTCAGCTTAAGTGTCTTGATACAATTATCTCTAGCCAATGGTGAAGAGTTGTTATCTTATGTATACAGCTGCCTGTAGTAGTCACAAAATCTTTGATTAATCAACTTAGGGTCTTTTGATTTGATCCCATTCTCTAATGTTATTGCTGCTATATTTGTAAATTCATTTTCTGTTTTTAATTTATTAGCCAACAGGCGACTATGGACGATTGCCATAAAAAAGATGATTAACTCTAGTTCTATGTATGATAAATTCAGCTCTTTGTGTTTGTAAAGACTTTAACTCGAGCTTTACCTCTGTTAAAGTTTTTGCAGTTTCTTCAGAGTAATTAATTTTCTGATTATGCTCTTGAATGGAGAGTGATGTTTCTAAATCATGTATCTTCTTTAACTGCTCCTTATTCAATTTTGAAAAAAATGAAATTGCATTATTTCTGATAAAACCCTTGACTGCATCCCAGAGGAACTGAGCATCATTAACTGATTGTCTATTGGCCTTTAAAAATTCTAATAGTTCCAATTCAAATTGTTCACAGAAATCTTGATTTTGTAACAAAGTTAAATTAAATCGCCACCTAGTGGCTCTTTGGGGTAACGAAGAGATTAATAAATTACATTTATATGCATGATGGTCTGTCAGACTCATGTGCTTTATCTCTATGTTTTGAACCCAAGATACAAGGGATGCTGATATGAATACGAAGTCTATCCTTGAAAATGTTTTATGCCTATTTGAGTAAAAAGTAAATTCTTTAGATGTGGGATTGTGTACCCTCCACACATCAATAAGATTAAAATCTGAAAGTAAATGTTTTAATATCTTAGTAGCAGGAAGATTGGAATGTGTTTTACTTGATTTATCCAGTTTTGGGTCCAGTATAGTGTTCATATCAGATCCAATTATCTCTTCAAATTCAGATAAACCAGCCAGAACTTTATTTAGCCGCTCAAAAAAAAAGGTTGTCATAATTATTTGGTGCATATATGTTAACAAAGGCCACTTTCCGCCCTTGACATATACATTTAACAAAGGCAACTCTACCCTCTTCATCTCCTCCTTCACCAATAATGGAGATCGGGAGTGTGTTATACGTGTTAACGTTATTACCCCTTTTGTTTTATTTAAAGCAGAGGAGAAAGCAGACACCCTGTAGCGATCATTCTCTAACTTATTGACATCCTCTCTTAAGAGATGAGTTTCCTGAAGCGTAGCTATATCCACTTGATTTCTTGTTAACAAATCTAAGAAGGCTGCTCTTTTATTGGGACTATTAAGGCCCTGTACATTACAAGAAAAAAATATAAGGATAAGGAGATAAAGATAAGGATCTTGTTATTATGAGATAAAGATCTCGTTATAACAAGAAACCAGGCAAAAAAGAAATTCCCCACATGAATGCAATACGCTTCTGTAGATTACCCACTTTGATGCCGTTCTGCAGTCCCAGCACGAGAACATTACATTTACGAGAGTGATTCTCGAGCTGATCCAGCTTCAGACGCAAGACTGCGTTCTCTTTCTGAAGCGCCTTATGGTCATTTTCCAGTGTAGAGAGTCTTTTGTCAGATTCGTTTGCATATGATTCAAGAGATCCTAAGGTCACTTCATATTTATCCACTCTTGCCTGTAAAGTTTTAAGCAGCTCATTGACAGGTTGCAACTTTGTTTCAAACGCTTCGCCAACACTGTCTTTAAGCAGACTGAACGCAACAGTCTGGAACATTTACCACGAGCAAGTGCACAGAAAGATGAGGTTGTTTACCTTGTGCTAATTTGATCCACTTTAGACTCTTTCTTTCCTGTATGTTGTTTTCTAATTGTGTTTTTATTGTACAAACACCCTTTTAATCGTGCAGTGAAATCAATAGAGAAGCACTCACCATTAGAGGACTCTTCCCCCTGAACACGTCCCACCCAGGCCTGTCTGAATGTCCTGAGGTGTTGAAGACATTTTCAGAAATTGTCATGTGTTAAAGGGGCTAATGTATCAGTCCTGTGAAAGACTAAAGAAACCTGTACAGACTAGAGTGTTGACAGCTCTCACCGAGTGTCAGATGAATTGTCCTCCCGCACCCCTTTACTGATTTATGATTCACATGTCAGTGTTTTATTTAAAAACCTAAATTCAGTTGTTTCCATTGATTCATGATATTAAAGCAGTGACCATATTCCATTTACGTCAGTCTAAAAGGCTGAAGTTGTACTGTTGTTGTGAACTGTATGAAAACTGAAAAGACAATGGAAAATAAAGAGGGACATCAGCTATAAGGTGAATGACCTATCTACTTTTATATTACAGCAAACCCCAGCATTCAGCCATTTCTCAACTCAAGTTTTTAACTGCATAAATGTTTGATGCAGTGAACCAGTGTTAGCTTTCAGCAAAACTGCAGTCACTTGGCAAATCACAATGAAAACATCAGTTATGAAACAGCTCGGAATTAACTCGACAGCAACACAACACTGCATAATACAGAGTGACAGAAATCAAGAACACACACACACACACACACAGTGTGTTGGGCTGTGTGTTTTCATGGTGTACCACTTTGTGTCACTCTGTATTATGTGTCTTGTGTTGTCTCAATGATTCAGTGCTGTTTTATAACTGTGATGTTTTCATTGTGATCTGCCAAGATCACAATTGTGTGACAAGATGCAATGGACATAATTTATTTCATAAATGTCGACCCACAGCTAGGACACATCTGTCAAAGCCTGTAGAAACTTTGATGATAATATCACAAGGAATGTCACTGTTTACAATATACTGTGTTGTTAATTCTAACTGATTGCTGAATTTATTTGGGCAACTTTAAGGGATTCATTACTGAGCATCATATATTATTATTTTATCTGGAAACCCAGGAAGCCGTAGGCTATGACTTTATTTCAAAAGTCATTGGTACTTCGGTATAAAATGTAATGTATGTGAAAATGGCCAATGGCCAATCTATCAATCTAATGGTCGTTAATGTCACTAAATGCCTTTTTGAATTGAATAATTTTAAAGAAATACCTGTATATGGACAGTTCAGAAAAAAAAGTCTTAGGTTTAAAAATACGGTATTTAATTTACAATTATATGATGCAACATTTCTGTACTATCTTCTTCTTAAACTACTTTCTCAGCATCATTTATGTGCCGAGATGAGCTGTCCAAGGCTGTGTTCACTTTCCAAACAAGTTAATTCTTCTGGGACCTTTTGAAGGAACTATGAAATAATGGTTCAGGAAGCAGAAGAATCTCATATGAACTCAAGGGATGACGGTGTAATCAATCATCCCACAAGATCTAGGTTTATACTGAATTCCTTTAAATATCCAAACCTTGTCTTTCTACAAAGCTCTGCTGGAGATTTCTAGCTTTGGTGGACGTTTATATTTTCTTCAAGAATCCTGTACAACTTTAATGAAAGGCTCCCAACAAAGATGTGATCAAATTCATTTATTAATCTTTTTTTATTTGTATCATTCCTGTTGAATGCTTGAGACCTTACAGGACAGAAACATGGCAAAGTGAATACAGGACAATAAAACAAACCATATCCACACTGAATTGTACACCCACCCTTCTGCATGATCCTCTCCCACTGTGAAACACCAAATGAGTGTATGGTGTTACATTGGCTGTACATCCAGCTTGTGCAAGAGCACAATAATCGTGTCAAGTGAGCACAGGGTAGCAGAAACTAGATGGGTTACAATCAGTCACCAGAACTCAGTCTTTAAACATACGTCATAGTCCAAAACGTACTTGAGGTTTCACCATGCAACATTATGTAGAAAATGATACAGTGCACATTTGCCTTTTATATATCGATTTCATGTTGTTCTTTTTCTATTGGAAACAGAAATCAATTATGTTCAAAACATCTAGCACCTAGAGTCTGTAAAATGTCCTTGAGGAATACAATGAACAATAAAACTGCATATAACTGCACATTCATTTAATCATTTACAAATAAGCTTTTTGTTAAATAAATGCATTTACATTCACAGTTCATTTTATACAGCACAGCTCAATGGACATTCTGTAATCAGAGCCTACAATTTAAACGTTTCACTTCAAATTCACAGCCAGCACAGCGTATGACATTTGAAAAAATATTTACTGTATACACACGCAAAAAAAAACAGGTTGGCGGTGGAATCTTAAAAAATCCCTATTCAGAAGATTCTCCACAAATAAACAGAAACGACATATCAGAGCACACACACTGAACTTGAAGCCTTTGGCAACATCATAGCAAAATCACATTATGTTATTCATTATAAAAGAGCAAGAGCAAGACTCCTTGAGTCCTGAAGCGCCGTCATCTTGAGTTTTAAAGAGTTTATTTTTCAGTTTTTATGTAAAGCCTAACTGTGGTCTCCACTTTGATAATATATCTTTTCATTTCTCTAGATACTGTACATCGTCCCCTATTGGGGATTGTTATAATTCACTGAAGCCCCCCAAAAAACACATGACTTTATCGCTTATCTATTGGCTTATGTCATATCTAAACTATGACAAATTCCCCATATCCAGTGTAGGATTTGAACTCTCAGGAAGGTACCGTACAGATGTTTATCCATGGATTTCACTTTGTGCTTGAAATCATTTAAACTTCTGTTTGAGGTTGGTTCCAAATCAATCATCTATTAGGGTTCTTATAAAAACCTAATGAAACCTTTTCCGACTTCAAGTTGTAGATAAGTAGGGGCGCTTCGAGTCACAAGTGGGATTTTCTTGATACTATGTGTACAAGGTGCCACCTCTGCATATTCTGATTTTTTTCCTTGTAGTTTCCAACAAACAAGTCAACAAGTCAGTGCTATTTTGCTTTTATTTGATAGGACGCTTGAGAGAGACAGGAAATATGGGGGTAGAGAGTGGGGGATGACATGCACCAACAGTGATAGGACCAGGAATTGAACCTGCAACAAGTGCAACCAGGACTGTAGCCTCTGTACAAAGGGGCACCTGCCCTGCCAACGGAGCTAATCCAGCACACTGCTCATGTGTTTTTACTGTGATATGAAACGAAGATTGTGGATGCTTGATTTGTTGTCATCTACTTGGTACAAAGGATATACAATTGTGTTATTTTGCATCATGAAAAGCTCAACCCCATTTCCTAGAAATGTCATTTATATACCACGAACTGGTGGTAGAAAGTAATTAATGTTTTTAGCAACATGATTAGGATACAGTGTTGATTAACTTAAGTCAACTTTAACCTTTACATGGCGCTGGTGGCGCAGTGGTTAGTGTGTGCATCCCATGTATGGATTCTGTAGTCCTTACCACGGGCAGCCCGGGTTCAAATCCAACCTGTGGCTCCTTTCTCGCATGTCAATCCCCACTCTCTCTCCCTGATTTCCATCTCTGTCCACTGTCCTATCTCTCCATTGAAGGCACAAAAGCCCAACCTTTACAGATAGAGAAGGGAAACTTTGTTTTCTTTCATAATATGAGCCTCAGCTTTAATGTGTGCATGGTGCTGATTAGAATGTTTTCAAGGTCACAAACTGAACTACACTGATCAACAGTTAAACCTGTTGGAGTGCAGCGTGGTAGCATTGCGAACAGAAGATAAGATTTAATAAGGTAGAAATGCAGAGATGCAATGGAAAGAGTTCCTTGTTTTTTTCATCAGTATATTCTAATAGCAACTAAAGCATTGTTAAAGAATTATTCTGGTTTAACAAAGAAAAAAAGTACAGGTATGTACATCCACTTCTTATATAAAGTCTGTGGGTTGGAGCCAAGAGTTAATGCCTTCGTCAAATGAACAGATTGTAACTTAGTTACCAGCAGCAGCTTATAATCGACCAGATCAGTAATTGGTTTTGTCAAGGATAGCCTCTGCTGATTTGTCAGAAGTCTTTATTTTTACCTTTACGTTACCCGGTACTTAATATATTAGGAACGCAACTCAAAAAGAAAAGTGGAAACCACGCATGCTGTTTTTTTCCACTCTCACACACAAACAAATGCAGAAGCAGACCTTCTCTTACACATAATCCTCCTCATATTCTTCCTGTTTGCCATTCACCGCACTCAGACTCACCATGGAGTGATTTGTGCTGCGAATAGAGGTCACGCGGGTGTTATAATGAGTCGGACTCTGTGTGCTGCGCTCATAGATGTTACAACAGCAACAACACAGCTGCTGGTTGAACTGCTTCTGGAAGCTTTTGCTCAGCAGGTAAAGGGCAAAGGGGTTGAGGCAGGAGTTGGTGAAGGCCAGGATACGAGCAATCACGCTGCACAAAAAGTGAATCAGGGAGGTGTCAACCTGGAAGACAGCGAGAGGTTGAGAAAACAATGAAGGTGGAAAGAAATAGAGGCGTGCATATATTAGATGTGAATGCACTCAGATAAGAATGCACTCAGCACAGACACAGATTGAGGTTTTTCTTTGCTGTAATTCTCCTCCTGTTGCTTTAGCTTTATCTGAAAGCATTCCATTACATGCACAAACCCAGATGTGTGCAACATGTTCCAGTGAGAAATTACAGACTCCTTTTTCCTAAAGCGTTCCCATTTATTTGATCAGACACCGCAGACCAACATTGAATTAAGCATGACCTCCTCCTATTATCTACCCATCCTCCAGAGTTTGATGAGTAATCTATTTGTCGAGGAAAATGTTACTCTTTACACACTTACAGCCTCCTGTTGGACTAACAGACAAATCAATGAACAAAGCTTATACTTTAGAGGGACTATAAAGTGTTGTTGGTTGTTTACCTGGGAGTAGTGGTAGGAGCGGTATAAGTAGATGACGTGACTGGGAAGCCAGCAAATTGCAAAGAGACCAACAAACACCAGAACTGTCTTCGCCAAGCGCTTTCTTGATTCAACCTGTTGGTTGTGGAAAGAAAAAAATGTCAAGATTTAGTCGTCTACCATTGATGCCAGAGGTAGCAGGTCTTTTCCTTTTGGAGCATTTATCATAGGGGTATTTGATTCAATATTGTGATTCAAAGCCTCTAAAATTTCAGCTTTTAATATTAATATCAATCAATAAACTATAATATATACTCATGCCTTGAAATCACCAAACATGAGAATCCTTCTGTCATTAAAGTAAAGACAATAAAAAAGAAACATAAAATACAATTTATAGTTAAAGCCTAGAGTGCACTTAAATAGTTTGGTACGTTATTAATATGTCGAAAAATAAAGGCAGGTCCAATTTTGATTGAAGGCTCCCTGGCTCTACAAATCAATGAAACAACATATAATTTAAACAGTCTCAGTCTGTGTCTCTGAGATGTGTGATTCAGAATCAGAAGAGCAAGCAGACAGAGTTTCATCTGAATAGTATTAATTTCAATTGGTCAAATAATGGTGAGTTACTGCTTTGCTGTCCATATGATTCCTGAATAGCATATACATGCAATGTAAACTATTAATAACTTCATTTGTTTTCCATGAATGTAATGTTATACTACAGGCCTACAAGCTGCAATTACAGTTCATCAGCGACCTGCACAGAACTCCCAGAGCTGAAAGTAGATTGGCAGCAATCTTAGATTAGCTGCTGTGTGACCACTCATATTGGTTTAAGAAACTAATGGCATGGTTGTAAAAAGCTGAACTGCCCTCAATTCAAACCCCAATTCATGAAATTTACAAAATCTGCATTATTTTTGAAGTTAACATTAGAAATTATTTCCAATACTTTTCGATTATTTTATGTGCATAAGTCCAAAACAGCATAGTTTGAAGGTTTTTGTTGATATGTTTTTAGTGACTTTTGTCCCCCACATTGCCTTATCAAAGGCCAACCATGAATATATGTATACAAGAGATTTTATTTCATTGACGGGCATGGGTTGTGGTTACTTAAAATCTCATAAGTCTCATTATGGCCTTGTTAAGTAGAGTCTGAACCCTGACCTGTCGCCTTGCATGCACGTTTCCCTCCACAGGCAGGTTTGTGGCACTCCTCATCAGGCTTTGGGCGATGAAGGTGTAGTATATCGATATGACCAGCAGGGGAATGACATAGAAAATTAGGAACGAGGCCATAGAGTGGATCTTAGGGTGCAGATCTCCAAGATGGGGATAAGGGGCACAGGTGATGAAGCTCTCATTAGTGGAGGTGAGGTTGAAGGTATGGAGGTCAGAGAAAACAGCCTCGGGGATAGCGAGGATCAGGGCGAAGAGCCAGATGAGCGCTGCCCGCAGGACAATGCTGGTAGTGGTTCTCGATGTTTGGATGTCCAAGGGCTTCACGATGGCTCTGTACCTGTTAGTCAGTCAGTTAGTTAGTTAGAGAGACAGACAGACAAACAGACAAACAGACAGACACAAAGTTAAGTGATTTATGTCTAAAATAAGAACCTTTTCATGTCATTACCCCATAAATATTGGTCTTTTTTAAACCAAAAAAGACTCAACTTTAACATCAGGGTTCTCTGTGTTTATATTACATTTTAATTTGAAAATGTAAAGGGTGTTATGAATAGTAAGATCTTTGAATGGGTTTAACCCTGGTGGTGAAAGGAACTACCAGGTTTCACAGAAAGACATCTGAAATAACCTTTTTGAAAAGGGCAATCAATTCATGGCAAGGCTATTGGATGCTCTGCTGAAGTGGAATTATTACCTTGAAAAACATGTAAATGATCTGGTAACATTGTGTGCTCAGTAGTCAGGGAAAGGCAGGTATCAAGAAACTTAAATACACAATAAAAATAGTTTCTATGCCTAAACGTCGTCTCTTAGCATTGTTTGTGCAGAAAGACAATGAGTATTATGCATAATAAGAATACACGCTCGGTTACCAGCAGCAGCAATTTTCCACTAATATTATATTATTTCTGCAACCTTTAGTGAGGAATGATTTATTACATTAAAAAGCCATTATTGTTATATTCACAAACAATTCAGTTTTTGTTAGCTGCCTTTAACCCACTGCACAGCTTCCATCCCTTTCAAAACCTGGTTGTCTTTAATGATCACTGATGATAAGAGTTGGACAGAATTCAACTCACTAAATTAGTTTATATGCGTTTGCATAATGTAGTTTCCTGTATACAGACAACAAGAAAACATATTTTTAAATATTTTTTGTGCACGCAATTTTTCAACACAATAGGAAGAAAGAAAATTAAAGACAACGATGAGACTGTGTTAAAGGGCCTGGGTTAAATTTGAAGTCTTCCTCAATCTTAAAATGTACACTCACTGGATGAGCTACCTTGGTGTCTTGTGAAAATACATTTCAAACTATAGAATATATTAAATTATTTATTAATTATGTTTGCTATCACAAAATACACCAGTGAATGATCTGTGGTTTTGACTTGTAATGTGGAGACCCCCAGGGTTCAATTCTTGGTCCACTATTGTTTAGGCTTAAGAATGCTCTGGCTCAGATCACACATTGCTTATCACAATAATTAAGAAGACTCACATACATCTCTCACCAAATAACTTCCATTGGATTCATTCAAACCATGCATAAAGCAAGTAAATAGGATACAAATACATTTCAATTATACAAATGTTTTTACAGACACAGCTTACACAACCACTTTAAGGCATTAACTGTATTTGCTCTTTATCATATCATACAAATAGCAGGAACCAGATATCTCACATCCAGAAAGAAATTCAATCATGCCTTTATTTCTAGCACTGTGGACAACTGTTATTGGCATTTTCTAAATAGTAAATAGAGTACAGAAAGCATATTTAGTGCCCTAGTGCTTTTTTTGTGTCTCGCTCAGGGACAGTATGACATGTGATGTGACTGCATGAAGGTATTGAAGCACCAAGCTTCCAGTCAGTGGTGTTTAGTCCCTCCGAGCCACAGGAACCATTTTGTAATTTTTTGGTCCATCTAGAACAGTGCTGACAGATACCACAAGTAAGAAAAACTCTTTTAATTGTGTTTGAAAATAAATAAATAAATAAAGCTGTCTTTGATTGACCCTGACATCAAATTTCCACTACAATATGTTTCATCTTACAATTATTCAGCTGCGTTACAGCAAAGGATGGCAAACCAAGACATCCTCAGTTTTTCTCTGAGGCATGGCAGTGGCACGAGTTTTCATTCATTCTTAACTGACTGCTTCTTCCTCCGTGATCCTTCTCCTAGGAAGACAACTTAAGAAGCACAATAAAGACCAGTATTAATCAAGCAGAGAAGGTTTGGAGCATGTGTGCTGCTGACAGACATAGGACTTTGAGGTGTTTGTTGGCACATTAACACTCACCTCTCCAGCAGCTTTCTCACCTCTAATGCATCAACTCTCTCCCACATGTTGGACCTTTAGACTTCCAATTATAATTATTAATTGCCAATGTACACTGAGAAGCTTTCCAACCAAATAAAAGTTCAACCTCCAAGACCTGTAGCTCACCCCTTCTATCTCTCATTCCACAACGTGAAGCAGGTGTACCTTGGCAACTTGTGCTGCATTACAACCTGTAAGGATTGGATTGTACACTATCTGGAAATCCGCAACCTTAATTTATCATCAACCCAAGACCTGACAAATGATCATTTTAATATATGTGATTTGCACTTTGAATCTTCAGTTTCAGCATGACTATATATAATTTTCTCACCCAACAAAAAAATCCCATGGTCCCCCACAGTCGTTCTCAAATAAAGCAAGGTTACAATACAGCAGTATCAGAAATAGTTTGCCTTGCGGCCCCAACAACATGTAAAAAACATAAAACATGAGAGATTGCCAGTCCTTCATGCAGAAACCTAAATCTTTGATTTAAAATGTAGCTTTATTTAGCTGGGGCACAAACTGACAATATCAAACAAACACTTAGACTGTTTTTATATGCTGAGTGGGACTCTTCATGACAAGTAAACTGCTGTAAGCTATTATAAATAAACATATAAACTAATGCCAGTAGCTGGGAGACAGCTAACAAAGAATGAAAACAATGGCCTTTCTAAGTTGAGCAGCATCCTAAAGAGAGTCTTCCACACCCTGTTATAGACATGCTGGTGAAGAGGAGGAGCTTCTTCAACAAAGACCTATACCCCTAAGGTAATCGACTGTGTGTCACAGAAGATCTTTTATTCCAGTGGCCATCAAACTGTTGACTTCACTGATTTGACATCAGTGGAGAAAGGGAGGGGGTGGGGGGGGGGGGGGGGGGGGCAGAGGGGGTCCAACTGTTACTGGACTAACACTGACAATATCTGCAACTTCACTGTGCATATCAATTGTAAGACTTACAACCTTACAATTACATTTATTTATGATGGTATTTGCTTGATTGACATGTGACATCATTAACTAGTTTGTGTACCAAAGTCCTGATTCAGGCAATAATAACAGGTGGAACTGTCCAACAACCGTCTAAGAATAGTTTGGAGGTGCAAATTAACAGTAAAAATGTTTTATTCAGAGTTAAAGTGAAGGGACATCCTCTATAAACACAAAATTTAAAAGCAGCCTGCTGTTAAAATATACATGCTCATAAAAAAAGGGTCAGCCACATTTGTGGGACTGTGTATGGGTGATTGAGGTAGCCTAATCTTTTATTCTCGCTCAGGTTTTCCACATCTTTTAAGTACACTCAGACATCAAAGACCCACAGCGACACTTTTTCGGTTTTCCACACTAATTGCCAAGCAATCAAATAAAACATTTATGCATTTTATTCAGATTGTGACAGGGATTTTTCTTTTCTTTGCTGCATAGGCAAAAGTCCACTCAATGTGATGATTCAGAATTTCAAATCTTTATTTTTTCTAGAACTGAATTAGTGATTATTTCTGACGCAACAGATTACCTTCATGGTTTTGCCTGCTTCAACACCGAAACAGAAGCTCACTGCTCAGTCGTGCGTAATGCAACCCTGATCAATACATGTGTGTGTTAAATGTGTGCTTTCCATAATGATAAAACTGAAGGTTTTAACAAAAATCATGGACTGTAACCATCTTTATGGTGACAAAAAATGGAAATATGAATAATCTGTCAGCGATAGTAATCATTACCTTGATGAAGTTGTATTAAATTAAACTATTTATAGGTTACATTGGATGGACATAACAATAAAATCAGAATCCTACCTGTCAGCAGAGAGGGCCGTAAGGGTAAACACAGACACCCCAACAGAAGTGAGTTGAATGAAGGGGATGACTTTACAGCCCACTCTCCCGAACAGCCACTCTTCTGACAGGTAGCGGCTGGCGTCCACCGGAGCGCAGGTCACCAGCAGTAAAACGTCCCCCAAAGCCAGACTTGACATGAACAGATTTGGCACATTGCGGATGGATTTGGCGGAACAAAACGTCTTGATGAGAGTGATGTTGCCTATAAGTCCAAACACGATGATTACACCGTAAACTGAAGCGATGGCCACGCCGGTGAACCACATCGTCCGTGCTTTGGAGAGCAGTGACGCAGCGCGACGCGTTTCACACAGATGCTCCATCTCTCCCACAGTTAGGCTCAACACTACTCAACCGATTCCCCCCCCCCCCCCCCCCCCCATCCAAAACATAGTCTACGAACACTTTTACAAGGTTTCACATGTGTAAAATGACATTTAGTGGCAATTGTGTGCCAAACTTTAGGTTTGTGAGCTCGTCCACCTCAGTGCTGTGGGCTGAAGGAAACCTCTCTCGCTCTATAAAGAACAATGTGCATCGTGTTGAATTAAGGACAGAGAATAAGCAAATAACAATAAGTAAGACAATCTGGAGAGTCCTTCTCAAAATTAAAGGTTGAAAATGTGCCACTATTTTGTTAAAATATATTATTAGTCTTTTTGCGGTCTTTTATTGATTGCATATAATGCCTTCCTTTTATTGTTTTTCATTTACTTAGTGCTTTTAAAGCCTTGCAGTGGCCTTAACAGCCTTAATAGGGGTTAAACGAATGGATTTGGACAGAATGATATTGGATTGTGAAACAATTAGGCCTACACTGAAATGGCCAGTGTCTTTAATCGAAAGGAAACCTCGACGCCAAACTGCACCTTTGTTTTCTCAGTGATAACCCTAAACCCTGATTACACTGGACAGGGGGGCAATCAAAACCAAAAAATTCAGGTACTGTTGGACATAAACACATGGGATAATTGCTATGCTTTTCTGAAACACGATTTAAGTACAATCATTTTACTGTACTGTTCACAGTAGTTTAGATCTAGAGATGGTTGGAGTGGAAGAGGGGGATTTGACATATTTTGCTCTATTTTTTTAACCAAACAAATCCTTTTGAAATGGGCTCACATGCTGAGTCAAAGCAAAAATGGAGTAAACACTATCATTAATGCGTGATCAGCCTCGCCTCTCTTTCATTTACCTTTTTATTTAACCCTATCACATTGATTTATTTTTATTTTTATTCTCAGTATTTGCATGCTTTTTTTTTGGACAACCTAGAAGACCCTTTAACCTTTTACAGTTTGAGCTGCCATTAGAAATTACTCTTATAAAAATAGATATGTTTCATTTGAAAAGAACTGAAATGTTATTGACTGCCTTCTGCAAAATTGATTTGGGTTGATATTAAGTGTCTTCATGTTAAACCAAGGTCTGTAAGACTCTACTGAGCTGCAATGCTTTTAGCTAAATTGCTAAATCAATTTGCTCATATAATGACAAGGCTGACATTCTGATGTTTAGCAGATTTCATGTTTACCAGGTCTACATGAAACCTGAATTCCAGTGAGCTAACATTTAGCTTATTAGCATTGCATAAACAGAACAGATAAGGCTGATGGAAGTCTAACTCATTTACCAAGTACTTGATGTGGCGTCACTAGGCTGTTTTATTCTAGGCTGGATATTATTTAATTAGCCCCGAATATCATTTTTTTTTTTTTTTTTAATAAAATCAAAAATAAATTCAACTTTCCGACGGTCCTTGAACGCCCCTCGTTTACCACACGACAACAGAGCAACAAAATCTCAGAGAATTTCCGAGTGTCTCTGAACGCACCGCTGTCAGATTTACCGCCACAGCCTATACAAGGTTACAGCAGAGAAACGGCAGGTAGTTAGTTATTTGTTGGATGTCCCGTGTGCTTTACACTAGAAAAAAAACATGGGGATTCCAGGGGCATCTCAAAATAAAGTAGCCTAGTCCTTCTAGATAGTCCTTCTGGCAAGAGAATAAAGGGTTTAAAAACATACCAGACATACCAGACTGTTTACCACCTCAAGTGAATTAACCTATCCTACCCCCAGTCAGATCCATATAGGTAATGTAAGGTCTGTCTCATTTGTATTCATTTTACTCTGAAATAACTTGAATGGAACTTTAGATGTCTGGGGATAAGCAGCACAGCAGTCAGGTAGTTATTTAAAGCTATAATAAACTGCGTATTTTGTTTATTTAGGTGAAGCATTATGAACATTTTTGCATGCGCAGTAAAGCATACTAGGCGCGTGCATTTGCCATTTCCCTCTGGGCTAAGCCCCGGATGTTTCAGAAACCTAGAAACACCCCTGCTTGATAAGCAGATTTATTGCACTGGCTATGAACTATTAAAGTCACAGACAATTTGACCAGTAGATGGTGCTAATGGTCAGTTGAGGGATCACCAATACTCACAGTAGACCCCTTCTACACTTTTCTTTTGCTGTGTGATATAAATAAAGACTGAATAAAAGCCTTGATGAACTTTACCCTTTTCTCTTAAAGCCTACTTAGCTGGAAATGTTATGCTGGTTTAAATTGAAGGAAAAACATATTTCTATGATGGAAAAAGTTGTTGCTGGGAGACCTATTGGCTGTAGCCCACTGTAAAAGTGATACTCAGACTCCAGACCGTAAGTGAGGTGTTGTGTTTATATATGGCATGTTTTGTCCCTGATTATTTTCTATTATTTCAGTGATCATTTCCTGTTTATTTTTGTTTCACTTCCCTCTCTAACCCATGTCTGTTCTTTTGTGGTTTCCGCGACGTGGAAGTGAATATATGGATGGACAGCATGTGATATGTCAAGTAAAAAAAGAGAAATATGACTTATTAGCTACAATAAGACAACAGTTGGCATCCAACCACTTCTTAGCGTAAACCCTAGTTAAGTACATAGATATTATAAAACAAGGATGTAGTTTCAGTGGCGTCACCCATTGATTTCTGAAGAGGTGTTATGAAGGTCAACAATGGCAGTCTTCATTTTGGAAATGCTATCTCCACTTAACTTTTGATAAACATTTGGCTGTTTGCGTTCACAAATACGTACATATTGTATATACGTCACTCAGGCTTCATCCATTAATATTTACAGTCTATGATTTTAATATGGGACCTAATAGGGAGTCCTCGGCTTGTGTATCTTCGAAGAATGTATGCCTTTCCTTAACTATTGTGTAAGTCTTTCAAACAGTCACGTTAGCAAGGAAGTAGTTAACGTTAACATTATAGTTCATGTCTTACTATAACAAACAAGTTATCAATTGTTTAACTTGTCTTATGGCTCCTGTCCCTTCAGTCTTCCACCATTTATCAAAATTGGAAACTAACCATTTATATCTTACTCGTGTTAAAACTGCATGCTGAGAATTCGAGTCAAGTTCAGATTTCATGTTTAAAACATTTTCTTCCATGTTGTCCAAAAGTGGTTTCGATGAACTCATGAGAGAGTCAGTCAAGTACGTGTCCTGTAAGGGCAATGCGATGTGATGTTTTCATTGAGTGATTGAGCCAATGTACCTGGCTTTCTGGCAGCTCAGTGTCTTTTATTACTATACACAGGGACTCCTGCAGAAAGTGATAACTCAATGGACCCTCAGCCGCCTCAGAGTAATGGAAATTCACAGGTATCAGGGATGAGAAACGGCTTATAGGCTTTCAGCAAGGCACTCAAGAAAGCAAATTGATCCATGAAGAACTCTTAGGTGATGCAACGACATGTTTCTTCACAGGCATCTCAAATACAAACACAGAAGTAGCGTCTGGTAATTCAGCAGGGTGTATTATGCCACAGAGAAAGAACACCTTCAATCCCTGTTTATCGCTGGTTTGTCAAGAGCTGCAAGGCAAATTACATGATATAGAAAATAAAAGAGCTCCTGGGGTCCAGCTTCAAGAAGTGGAGAAAAGACAGGACTGCATTCAGACTCATTACATGCTCATAGTTATAGACCTGTAAATGGATAGATTTTGTTCTCAGTGTGTTTGGCTTTGTGCAGAAAACGAAAAACGAATTATCATTAACAAAAGGAAAGGTTACAAAATGAGCTTCTGTTGCAGTTGGCTTCCTGTGATGTGGGACATTATGCCACTAATTGTCACAGTGAAGCTTGTGTGGACTTGCACATATACAGCAGTCCATGCACAAATGCCGATTTGAGTGAGTAATTACAGAAACATTGTACAAACTGCAGCCTTGGCTGTTCTAAGTTTTGGTTCATCTTCTGTCATACACATTAGTCAGTGGGTTCCACACTTTTTCTGCCCCTTTGGCAGATGAAAATATTTCCAATATTTCTGAATTAACAATTTAGTGTGCGTGGCAACAAACTTAAAAAAAAAAAACCTAACTAAGGTCATGAAACCTACACTGTTTCTCTTTGAGGTTGTGTATTTTCGTTTGTGTGTAAACCCCCAGGTGATTTGCCAAATTCACGTCAAACCAGTCTGACAGGAAAGCGCTGCTCTTTTACCAACCGCACACATCAGTTTTTAGCTGCACCGCCTACACACTGAGACTGGTTTTGACAATCCTTTATGCCCCTCGACTGTCTCCATTTTCTCTTGCAACGTATAACCTGGTTGTTTAACAAAAAATACAACATTTATCTTTATTTGACGTTGTGTTGATGTCATAAATTAAAGATAGAAGTCGCACTATAAGTGTCTCTGAATGATGTCTTTAGTTAGATTTGAAAATAGTCCAACAAACTTCACTGAGACCATTGCTGTCTTAACAACCCTGTCTCATTCAGGAACGGAGTATCCCTGAAAAGTCAGGTAAATGGGATCATGGGACAAGCCAAAACACGCCAGATGGGCGGATTAAGAATGTTACCTGTGCAGCAGGAGCTGCACCGATTGGCTGAGAGCGCTGTCAGTCATCCAGAGGCGGCGGGCGCACCCATGAGGCGCATCACTCCCACGACACTTGACAAGGTTTCGATGCAAATGTTACTTGGGCGGCTACGGATCTTTGTTTTATTTAAGACAAAACAGCGACACCGACCAAAATCAGTGTCGGAGAGTTCGAGGAAATAAACTCGTGAAAATGGAGAGGAGGATTTTTGGCTTGATTCTGCTGTTTCTGGGTGAGTATTGGCTGTTCCTGTGCGAAATAATGCTTCTTTACATTGCGCATTACCGAGCTGCCACACCTGTTTGAGCACCTCAGGTATTCTTCTGTAACTCAACAGGCCCAAAGCCTATTTATGCAGGAGACCCGTCTCATTGGTTTGTTTTTCAGTCAGCTACTAATTTCTTTCAAAAATGTAATTAGCATTCATGTCAAATTTAGACAGCACTGAATCTATTTTAATCGACATAATTATAATTGTTTGTTTATTTCGACCTTTACCGCTTTGAAATAGGCGCAGCAAGAATGGTTATGATTAGCCTACTAGGAAGAGACTGCAGGCTTCCTCTAAATTAAGGATAATTAAAATGTTGTTAATAAGATAAAGGTTTTGTTGTTTACCTGAAAAAGAACTTGTTAAACAAAAATCCCATCTGAGAAACGTCTTGCTATGTCACAAACAGGAAAAAACAACATATTTAGTTTAATTGTAAAGCAGATAAGACACATTTAATAAGCTGTACAATTTAAATTTAGCTGATTCAGAATAAGAAAATAAAACAACTATGAAAACGGTGGCCTGTTTCCACTTCTATCAATTTACTTACTGTTACAGTTTTAACCCACTGTGTGTATGAGGGGTTTGAGGGTGGAGTAAAAATGTATTTGTAGATCTCAGATTCTGCTGCTGATTGGTAAAAGCACAACAGCCTTCAGATCAACTTGATAACTTTATTGACAAGATCACAGATCATTGTGGTGTAAGGGCAGGCAAATACTAAAAGGTACATTTATTTCTTTTACAATCTTTCAGTGTTGTCAGGTGTCGGCGCCTTACAAGTGGACATCCCAAAGGATCTCTATGAGCATGCTAGGGGAGACAACATCACACTGCCCTGCAGGTTCACCACCAAAGTCACCGGCAAAATAGTCGTCATAGCCTGGTCTGTGGAAACTGGCACCAAAGAGGTCAGGCTGCTGATGTGTTTGTGTTTAAATGCTGCATGTGCGCATTATTCTGTCATTTCATTTTTTTATATGAATAAGAACAGAAAGATGACAGGATAACTTTGCCTTAATGTATAACTATGCTATCGCACAGGTCCAGATCGTCACGTATTACTCTGCTGGTAGCATAACTGACATCAAATCGATTTACGAAGGCCGAGTGTCCCTCGATGTGGACATTGCATCAGGAAAGGCCGACCTGAAACTGAACAGAATCACACTGGATGACAACAAGATGTTTGAGTGTCGCGTCCTGGTCCCCGGGGACGATGAGGGCAAGCCGGCTGACACGGCACGTTTGGTGGTTCTAGGTAATAAAGAAATGTTTTGAGTTTTTCATAAGTGGGTGAAAGAGTTTAGTTGGATGATTGTTTCTAGTTAGACATTCTTTAAAATATCCTACCCAAGAATCATTTTCAGCATAAATGTAAGCTGGTGAAGCAACATGTTTACTGCAATGTGTGCAAAAGTAAAAAAACACAATGTGGGGAAGTAGATCATCAAAAGAAGACTGTTTTTCCTTGCAGTTGGAAAGACTGTCTGAATGACATTTGCAATGAATTATTGTCATTTTCAAAGACAAATGCCACCTTTGTTGCAGTCATAAATCCTAATGGCGATTTTTTTTATTTATTTGGTTTTCTTTAATCTGTTACTTTTTTTTAGGCTTTGTGTTTCCTCTATCTGTGCTGTTCAGCACTTTGGATATACAGTGTTGTGTAAAGTGCTCTATATATATATATATATATATATATATATATAGCAAGTTAAGTTGATTTAATTATTTTGTCTAGTGGCACCCTCTACGCCGATCTGTAAGATCCAGGGAAAAACAGAGTACGGCCAGAACATCAACTTGACGTGTGTGTCTGAGGAAGGCTCCCCGAAACCCACCTACAAGTGGCAAAGTCGAGATGTCAAGAACGTCCCTCGCATGGCCAGCCCAAAATCCACTGAGAGTAAGTTCAAGTGACATAGTATTTTACAGGATTATTAATCCTGACTATAAATCAACTGTCAGCACATAAATGTCTCATTATTATCTCTGTAGAACCAGGCTAATACCAGATATTTGAAGCAAATTTTAATATTTGATAGTTCTTAATGAACCTTTATTTATTTATTTTTTTAATTCAATAAATGTTACCAAGACATTCACTGTGTAGGACATTTTACCGTCCTCTCATTACTCTCTTGTGGACAAAACATGCGTTGGCTAAACTGTAAAAATGTTCATAATGCAATTCTATCATATCTTCTTTCAAAACACCTGTTTGTTTCCATCAGCTAGAATTTTAAATACTACTATGACTGCTTGTGTTCTGAACAGTCAGTGCAGGCAAAACATTTGATCGTATAGTTTCAGGGTGAACAATTGCATACAAAGATGAGGAAAGCTTTTCAACTATTGTGGTATTAAAGCAATTTAATGCCAACATCTTCCGAAAAATAGATTGAGTCCCTTTAGTGTGTTGTGTTGACAAAACTGCAGAATCATGACATTAGTGATTTATGTATATGACTGTCTTTTTGTCTTTCAGAGGGAGGCATCCTGTCTCTGTATAATATCTCCAAAGACTCATCAGGATACTACACCTGCACCTCCACAAACAAGATCCGCTTCGCTATCTGCAACATCACCCTCTCAGTCATGCCACGTGAGAGAGACCTACAAATTATTTTAAATGTTGCATAATTTGAATTGTTTCATAAACAATCTGGAAGTCCCTTTTCATGATGAATACATCTTTGCAAAAATTAAGTTTTAATATGCAACATTTTCATCTGCAGCTTCCATGAACATCGGCTCCACTGCAGGAATCATCGGTGGCGTTGTGGCTGCGCTAATTGCACTCATCATCATCATCTATTGCTGCTGCTGTCGGAAGAAGAAGGGGGACGAGGAGGAATACGCCATGGGGTAAATATTTTGGGCCTTGTAGACACATGAAAACGCACTCACCCTGTCTGATGCAAAACATGTTTGAGGGCTGTTGAATTGAGTGAATGGAGAGAGAAGGAAAGCCTTTGTTGTCATTACAGTTGCTTTCAAACTAAGGGCACAGTCTTCAGGCGTCACAGTAACATAACAAAAACATGCATTCAAGAAATTATTTTTCCATTTTCGACTGTTTGACACAGCCTGTGTATGCTTTTATTCGGCCAAGCCCCCAAAAAAGTTTTGTTAAAATCTCATTTTGTTGAGAAGAATACCTGGAATATTTTATTTTATATTGTGAACTTATCTGTACTTCCTACTGATTTTTGGTGTATGAGCAACTGTAGCAATCAATTTTTTTTCTGGGATTAATAAAGTATTTCTGATTCTGAATACTGTGGAGGTATCAAAGCTGTCTATCAGCTTGCAAAAACTATTTCAGCTTCCAACAGGCCAAACCTGCCATCCCCTTTTGTAAACTCAGTACCTCAAAGTATAAAGAACCTATCACAACAACACCAGGTAACATGGTGTAAATTTTGTTCCATGTCAACTCCGCCAAAAAAAACAAACACTGTGAGGTTAAAAAACCTTTCACACCCATAATCACTATTTGTTTCCTCTTCAGAGTTCGGAAGGAAGAGTACAGCGACAAAGAGCCGGCTGGAAATGGCGAGAGTCGCCGTGCCGATGGTCAAGAGGACCCACAAGGTTATGAGGACTCCATTGTGAGGAGACCTGACCGCTCTGAAGAACGGAGTGAGCGCAACTATGATAGCCGCAGCGACTATGACGATCGCCGCAGCGACTACTCTGACCGCCGTGACAAGTACAGTGATCGCCGTGAGCGCTACGACGACGACCGCCGCGATGACGATGATCGGCGCTATGATAATGACCGTAGAGGTCGTCCATATGAAGATGACAGAGACCGGCGTTATGATGATGATGATGACAGAGGCCGACGTTATGATGATGATGACAGAGGCCGACGTTATGATGATGATGACGACGACAGAGACCGACGATATGATGATGACCGCTATGATGAGCCCTATGATGATCGGGAACGTAAAAGACCACCTCTGCCACCCGCTAACAAACCAAGGAGCGACCTTAATGACTAAAGTGAACCACCTGTACCACCACTTTCCTCCCTATGAAAGACGTCTGAGAAAAATGGCTGCTGTGTGAATATGCTCAATTGACTACGGTCCAAAAGGTGGCAAAGGTGATATAATTGGCCTGAATGCCACAATACTACTTTTAAGTTTTTAGCTGTCATTCTAAGTTTTAGAGTGGAATAATTTTGAGAGTCAAGGTTTTTGGTAGATTAGTCGAGGAAGTGCAGGGAACCTGAAAAGTCTGTCTGATCCTTTTTTTTAACAGGGATTGGGTGAGTGGGTGGGATCAACTGTTACAAACCAACTGGTTCATACAAACACTGTCTAAATATAAAGTACAGGAAAAACATTTCAAAAATACCCAAGATAAAAAATAAAAATAAAAACGATCAGGAAAAGGTTTTTAAAGATCTGTATTATTCAAAACTTTGTGTTTTTCAGCTTGAAAATGACTATGCAATGCCTTATGTCTGTGTGTGTCTGGATATGAGGCGACTTCTGCTGTTGGGTTTCAATGGTGGCCATTTGTTAGTTTGGTGCTTTTGAAAAGGGCTTCATTTGTGTGCCATAGTTAGACTGTATTGAATTATTTTTGTTTATATGACTATCTTTTACAGTATATCCTTCTTTAGAAATATACACAATTCACTGTTTTGGGTGCTTTCTGTTTGATTCACATCAATAACACCTAGAACTACAACTTCCTGTGATTGTTGGGATTGATTATGTCACCAGTCACCACAGATCTCTCAGGGTTTGTTTTTATTGCAAATGAAAATTATTTTATTATGTCTTAATGTTGATGAGTCATAGTATAGCCTGTTGCCATGTTAGCTTAATATTTTTTTTTTTTTTTGAGTTGAAGTATTTTAAAGAGAGAATTGTGTTAAATTCTGACATGAAAATATACAGTGATATTAGTTTAGTTATAGTTTTACCCTTTTTCCATTTGGGTTTGTAAATATCCTGTTGTGGAGAAACTTTTTAAGATGTAGTCCTTAGCCTACATGACATTTGCTGTTAAAATAAAGCCTAATAAATAAAATCCAGAAACTGAATTCAACTTTTCATCACATTATTGCATGCTAGTAATGATAAGATAATAAAATACATATTCGTATTAGTATAATAGGCTAGACATAGCAGACAAGCACCAGAAGGGGCAGTACAGGTCTTCATTTACTAAGACTATATTTTTGATCTCCTGAATTAAAATGTAAATTATTTTAGGAAATGTAGCCATTTTTTTCTCAACAGGTGGTCATCCTGTGTTTCATACGTCACTCCCCCCCCCCCCCCCCTTTCCCTCCATCACCGCCACCATCCATTGTTTCTGGAAATAGCGCGTCTTGGCGCCCCCCACTCTGCTGAATGATGTCGAACAACGACAACAAAAAACTAGAAACGGATATGGAGTGATATGGACTTCAAAACAAAATGAAAAAAAAAAACATTTTTATTTTATTAAACATAAAAATATATGAGCATGCAAGAAGAAAAAAAAGAAATAATGTGATTGGTGGTGTAAAATGCTTTAGGCCTACAATCTTATAACTCACACAAACAACTCTTCCTCGAAGCCATAAGTGCTTTAGACAAAAAGGTATTTTAAATCAATTTGTCCTTAATATTGTCTATGGTTAGGACAACATGGAGATCGCACGGTGGTCGTTTTTTCGGCATATACCGTCAAGTCTTTCAACTTTTTGATAAGCCAGGTTAACAAAATTCCAGTGTTACAAGTTGTTGCTCCTATCTGATGGAGCCTTTATGTGAATTTCCCAGTTAGATAACTTTCTGATAATTCCGACAACAGGTGATTACAAGGCTGTACTTATTTTAATCATTAGAACAGCTCTTCCTCAACCGATATCAGCAACTTGCCATGCAGTAATGTCCCACTATGTCTATTTGTGCCACGAATAGGCTACATCTTACTTCTCCTTACTTACCTTAGGCAAAGCTTTTGTTCTCTCTCCTTTAGTGACAAAAAAGTTAATTTACAGCCAAACAGTAGCTAGTGGCCTTTGCTCCGTTAAGTTTTAATCAAATTAGGCCTACTGAATTTACAAAAACTTTGTTTTGGTTAAAGCAAAAACAAAGTCTTCAAAACATTTTTTTTTACTTGCTGTCTGCGTCAAGGAAGCTTTTATTTTCTAAACTGCTTCCGGATGTTCAGAGACTTATTTTGATACTCTTGACGCTGGTCCTTCCGTCCGAGTTGTCCTGTCCCGTTACTTTGTCAGTGAGTTCTGCGGGAGCACGAAACTCACCGAGCAGGGATGAGACGGAAGAGAAAAGAAGACGACGTTTATCTCACAAGTTTGATGAAATTCACCTGCCGAATTTGGAATATGTTTATTTTTCCAAAGTGGTGGATTTGTATCGTTTTTCTGACAGGTAAGAGATGATGAACGGAGAAAAAAAAAAAGAAAAAAAGATGGGAACCGCTCCGTGTCAAGTGTTGTAACCATAGTTATAACAGGTTGATTTAAATCTGGGTTAACTTCTTTAATGTAGTTTACCTGCTCAGACATGTTACTAATAAACCGACGATATACGCATTTCAATTCAAACTTTATCCACATAGTAATAATAATTGTTTGTGTTAGTAGAGGGATATCATTTCAGCTGCTAAAAGCCAAATAAGTTTAAAAATTAACTTCACTGCTTGGTTTCTTTTGTTTGGGAGAGTTGACTGTAAACTAGCAGTTCTTCAGTCGACTGTGAAATGATCTGGCCGACAGCTTTGTAGAGCTGTGGATTAGGAGGTCTGAGTTATTAGATTTCATGAGATTCCTTCCTGAAGTTACAGTCTGTTTCTCCCTTTTTACAAAGTATCTGTGATTTGAAAACTTTTGCGTAATGCATAGTAGCCTACGTTCAAATTAGATGTAGCCTATGTGGAGTATACTGTAGGATTATTTACAAACTAATATGCAGCCATTCAAAACTATGTTAAAAAAATCACAAGTTTGACCTGAAATTCAAGATTTAAACTTCAATGAGTCCATCAATAATTAATAATTTGACCATTCATCAATGATTCTTCAATTTTTTGATTCTCTCTATTTATCTTTTTAGCCATGTGGCTATTCAAATACTATACTCTAATCAGTGTCAGACAGGCTGCTCAGTTCAGTATTACAACAGTAACTATAAACCCCTGCCTCCTCCTCCTCCTCTTTGTCCTGCTTTCATTTTCTCCTCTGGAGTTGGTTTCCTCAGAAAACTAATAAAGCATGGATTGCTCCACACAGCCTGTGATCCCAGTAAGACCCACCTCCAGTTCCTAGAAGCTAGTGTAATGTTCCCCCTGAGGAAATTGTGTTTGAGTCAGCTTGATTCCTTTTTGTCTGAACTCAAACAATATGTCTTTTTCTTAAATGATGCACATTATTGAAGAGATAGGACAGTGGATAGAGTGAGACGGTTCACGGTTTCTTCATTAGTGCCCAAAGGTAAATTTGTTGTACTAAATGTTGTGAGAAACCAGGGAATGACCGACATGCGGGAAGTGAGCCACAGGTTGGATTCGAACACAGGCTGCCCCCTCTGATGACTACAGCCTCCGAACATGGGGCATGTGCACTAACCTATTGGTTTGGTGTGACTGGCTATCAGCACCCCAGGAATAGCATTATTAAGTAGTCAAAGAAATGAGTCGAAAGACCAATGCAAATGTAAACAAAAATCTACCAGAAAGTTGCACCATTAAGTTTTTCCACCTTAAAAAAAATTACATTGTGTTTGGCTTCAGTGAAATGTTTTACTTTATTCTGCACATTTTGTTTTAACAGTTTTGTTGTTAAGTTGGGCTGTTACTGTCTTTCTAAAGGGCTACAACGTAGAACAATAGCAATTTTATTTATAAAGCACATTCCTTTACAGGTAAGCTCAATGTGCTTTACATTGAGGTAAAAAACACAGCATACAACTGAAAATGTTTTCATTGTCATGAATAAGATACAGAAATCATATCAATTAAGTCATACACACTGCAGAGGAAACATGAATGAATAACCACATGTGATCATTCACACTTATACAAAAAGTAACTATTCGTATGTTTGGGAGAATAGGTTTTGAGTTTTGCTTCAAAAGTAAAGACAGTAGTGACAGACCTCAGGTCAGCAGGAAGTTTGTACCAGAGAGAGGGACCACAGTAATGACTGTTTTCATTATGTTTTAATGACATAAGGAATAAGTGCTAATGACGATTTGAACTATTATTGAATTGATCAAAGCCATTTAAAAACTCAAAAATGTCTAACAGTGAACATGAAATCTTTCAAAATGCCTGTTATGTTGGAGCAAGAGACAAGAGTTAAAATAGATTAAACTTAGAATCCAAAACCGAGAACAGCAGCAAATCCTGACATCTGAGAAGCTAAAACCAGCTAGATATTTACATTTATGTGTAATTAACTTTAGCAAATATCAAAGTAGTCGTTTATACATTTCCTCTTGATGATCTTACCACACAACTGACAAATAGTTTTAGCACTAGTTTTAATCTATGTTTATTGTCAGTGTTAACTTGAACGTCTGTTAACAACAAAGCAGCAAAAGACTGTAAAATAACAATGTGCAGTGCTTTCTGCAGTTCTCAGAAACCAGGGGTAAGGTGTTTGTTTACATTTGCTTCTAGTAACAGTAAGAAGACTAAGCTCTTTCAACAGGTCTGGTCTGCATTAGTGAAACACCCGCCTCTCATCCCTTACCTCATCCCTGTTCACTGGTCCAGATCAGTCCCACCTCCCACTGCTCAGTCTGAGAAACACACACATACAGCTGCATACACAGATGTTTCTGGGTGTGTGTGTGTGTGTGTGTGTGTGTGAGTGGGTGGGTGGGTGTGTTTTTCTCTCATGGTCACATCTCCAGTGTGTGTTGCTGTTGAACTGCTGAGCTTGAGCTCCTGGTCATCGTGTGACCCAGAGTCCTGCAGCTTCAGAGGCTCTAAATAACTGCAGGTCAACTCAGCTCGCAGTCAGATATCAACGAGCAGAAGCATTCCAAACAGCCTGAGCACGACTTTTTTTTTTTTTACGCTCAATTGCCAAAATGCAAGATGAATCTTTTCATTTCAGCTAATGGGAAAAGAGTTATCTAATCAATCATTCTGCTTTACTGTGTTAAAGAAGACATCGGTGATTTCACTCAAATTCATGGAAACATTTGGCTTCCTGTGTTGCAATGAGGAGTGTCAGATATTTTAAGGGTGAGCAAACAGGAGCAGGTGTCTGCTTAAAACTAAACCCAGCATCTGAATCACTGTGGTTCTGTCTGCTGTAGTGATCCTTAGATCCCCCTCATTACACATTCCCTGTTATTACCTAAACCTCCTTTGGTTGCCAGATCTGTGACGTGTTTGTTAAAGGTTTTCTTTCTGGCACTGGGTCTAGAGCAGCAATGTACCATTATTGTAGATCTGCAACTATTAATCAATGAAAAAACAACTATTGTGATGATTGGTTAATCATTTCAGTCAGTGTCAAACATTTAAAAGACAGGATTTGCTGCTTTTCTTTGTTATTTGTGGCAAAAATGAATCGAATTTTAGACAAGAATTTTGGCCCTTGGGTATTAAAATTCAATTTTTCATCTTTTTGACAACTTCACACTAAATTATTGACTAACTTAATGAACAAATGTTAGAAAACGGGATCGTTGTTCCCCAGCAACAAGGTGTGATGGTTAAATCAATACCCTCCACTGAAGGCAAGAAGGATTTACAATACCTCAAAGGCCTCCATTAACTTTGATCACAATCAGTGTTGATGCTGCGACTGTTAACCAGCCAATCTTCTGTTTCTTACTTCCTCTTGCTTAAAGAACACAAACATGCACCCTCTGAGCTCTCATTCATTCCACCCGTCCGTTTAAAATCCTTCCGTCCAATTCAGACTTTTGCTGGTCTCCATCCCGTTAATCCCTCATTAATCACTGAAGCTGAATTTAAGTCACACTTTGGTACTGCGTCATTTCCTACAAACACAGTGAGTGTAATGATTCTTTCCTAATTTCACACTTCACTGATTCCCCTTTGTTATCTCCTCTTCCTCCCTCAGGTGCCCTCCCTCCTGGCTGTTTGGGGGTTAATGTGTTTGTGAGAGACGAGAAGAGGTATGCCGTGCTGTTCCAGTCGGTGGTTCTGCCATGTCACTACAACAGCGTGTCCACGCAAACCCCCGTGGTGCAGTGGGTCTACAAGTCGTACTGTCGAGACCGTACACGGGATTCTTTCAGTTTCCCAGAAAGCCTGGGTGGAGGTCTGGGAGGAGGGGGGATGACAGGTGGAACAGGCGGCGCTGTTGGAGGGTACGAGAATGCGATGACGGCAAGCTACCTTGACTGTGCTGACAGCAGCCGGACGGTCCGAACTGTGGCTTCCATCTCTGGCTCCTCCATCACACTGTCAGAGTATTACAAGAACAGAGACATCTCCATCATCAACAGTAAGATTTGATTATTTTTTTAGTAAAAACAACAAAACATGGACATAAGGCAATAAGAAAAGCTTCAAGTGTACTTGGTGCATACAAGGAAAATAAGATCCTATTGTTTGTTTTGGTAATACAATGATCCGTATCAATGTTCTTATTTCTTCTGTAGAGGACCTGGCAAGTTTAATGAACGCCATAAATCTGAGCATTGGCCCATTTTACACACACATCCCTGATAAAAAGTCTTTCTGCACACGTTGTGGACAGTAAGAGACAGAAAAGGCTTTTCTGAAAGTTTAACTCTCAGGACAATCGGGTTATATAACTCAAGAACTTCTACAGTTCGGCATGAGAAGAAGAATGAATAAAAAAAGAAAAGAAATCCAGAGAAGGTCAAGGCATGTACTTCAAGTATGATACATAGTATGATAAGTATTATTCAAAGTATGCTGCCAAATTTATATTGTTAGTATCATAAAAAGGAATGACACGTTCAGACCTAATAAAAGAATTCCAACTGTGAAATTGAACTTTTACATTACATGCTACAGGTAAGATATTCACTTTCCTGTCACAGTTATGTAGTGTTGGCACCAGAGATGTTACAAAACCATTTCCCTTCCCATGATGGATTCTGATACCCAGACTTGAACTTGAACATCAGCTGCTACAAAGTACAGATTTGAAACAAGCGTAAACCAAATGACAGCTATATGCAACTCACAATGTATACTGTAGAGATGTGATACTATTGCTCTCATTGTTTTATGTACTGGCTCAGGTTAAAACCTTTGGAAGAAATTGATAATCAGGGAACCGTCTTTCATGTTCTTGTTTGACAGCTAGTCTTTACTAAAATAACAACATCCAAAGGTACTTCTAAGGATAAATAAAAGTTCAGTTTCTAGCACTATAATTTAATCACTTCTCTCTCCTTGATTTAGAGTTTTCATTAGGAGTTAACCACTCTGCTGCTAGGTCACATTACAGGCCAACATTAGAAGCAGCTCAGCTCATCATCCCTTCATGCATCTGTGTCGTATAAGAGGGTATAATTATGTTTTTTTTTTTTAACTCTTTCAATATAATAAGCATTGAACTAAATTCAGGTCAAAGCATCAATGACAAGTTGCCACAAGAGTTAGTTGATAAGTCCAAAGCAACTTATTCCACTTCAGGATAATCATCATGCTAACTAAGCAGTCCTCGGTTCTGTATGCCCTTACTTTCTTTACCACTATACACTAACTGTGCATAGTTGTGTAGTTACGTGTGTGTGTGCTTGTTGAGGACAGAGAGGTAGCCTTGTTTGCAGGCTTCAGATTTATGGAGCTCTGACTCTGGCTGAAGAATCAACCTTCTCTTTACCAGCCAGGAACACAGACAAAAGAAGCGGTTTTCACGCTGTCCTCTCATTCATCCTGACCTCTAACTCCTTCCCTCTGATGTACTTCAATGTCTTGCTTTTATTTATGACTCTCTGGAACTCTCTACATCCCACTATCCACACAAACGTCTCTCTCACTGTAAGGCGTCTCTGTCACTTTGTATCTTTTCTCAAACAGGTCAGTGCAGCAAAGGGACAAAAAAGTGAAAACTTTCACTTTGTTGCCCGTAGAGAAGCCCAGTCATCCACACCCATGTAATCCCATTCAGGGTCAGGGGGAGGCTGGAGTCTGTCCCAGCATGCACTGGGCAGGGGGTGCACTGTAAATCACAAGGCTAACACGGATTAAAGCCCCTCCTTTCCCCTTCATTTTAAAGTTGGCAGCCATTTGACTTACATGATGTATTAGACAGTACAACTATGAGAAGAAACAAAGAAAACCAACATTTTATCTTGGGCAGTTTTGAATGAAAACAACATAAACTCCATTAAAATAAAATAAAAATGGTATGCTGAATAAGTGGGTGATCCATTGTGTTACAGGGGAGACAGGTTAGAGTTGTGTGGCCTGGTCAGCCAGTCTCTCCTCCCCCTTGCTCGGCTAACAGGAAAAGGAAGTGAATCATACAACCCATTTCCTGTCTGCTTTATTTACATGTCTGACCAGCGTACCATGGAGTAAATGGACCAGTATTGTTGGATTCAGGCTATATTTGGGAATCTTGTCAGAATCTTGCTTCCGAAATTAGAAAACAGTCAAAAAGAATGTAATGGAACTTTCTGTTTTATACTTCATTCATGTGGCCAAAGAACTTGACAGGCAGAAAATGATCCCTGACCTCTACCCCTTTTTAACACACACCTGCTAGACACTAGACAAAATCACATGTAAATGATAAAACCTGGGATTCCTGAATACTTAACTCCATAAAAGGTATTAGAGCCCTCAAAACGGATGCAGAATCATAATAACTATAATAGATATGCAGCGCTATATCAGGGTTTGACATTAAGTTAAATTTGACACTGACCCCCCGGGCCAGTCTCTTTTCATTACATTACTGGCCCCACCATTGTACTCAGTGGCCCAGGAACATCACTTTAGATTATAAAAGAAACAGTCAAAATGTACTCTCCAGATTGAGAAAATGAACCGATCTGATGCAAAAAAACATTTATCTAAAAAACTTTTATTTAATTCATTCAAACCCTATAATCAGTGTACAAGTGTACAGTCCGAGTGTAGTGAGAAAAACACTTGCAGGTATGACAGCTGTGAACCCGTCCCTGGCTGCCACCTTTGACACACAAAGGGCCTTATATATTATGAAATGTTGGTGCTGTAGCAGTTTTTAAACGAGATGATAACCCAAGAATCAATAATCAAACACCATTATCACAGGAAACAATGGGAAAGTATCACTTACCTGGTTAAATAGAGGTTAAGTAAAAATTAAATAAATGACTTATGTTTGATGGCCGGAGTGTTTCGATTGTTGGGCCGTGCCAGTTATAATCAATCATCTATCAATCATTATTGTTGTATAGCGCTAATTCATAACAAGTGTTATCACGAGACGCTTTACAAAGGAGCAGATAAAAGACCACACTCAATGATGATTTTATGACTTTCTGGGAATGAGATTCAAACCTTTTGAGCCAAGGATAAAAATTTTGTGGAACCTTTAATTTTTTTCCACAACCCATTTAGGGTACATTTTTCCTTTTGCTTCCCTTTTCAAACAGTGTAAGTGCACGTTATTCTGGAGTGGAGTTTTGGTATTTCAGTCCAACCTTATTCTAAGACATTTTGCTTGTTCTAAACTGAATCTTTTCAAACATCTGTCAATTGTTTGGCATCTGTCGGTTGAGTATACACAAACATTGTCAGCCTGTTCAAACTTCTGTTAATGCTTCATCCTGAAAATGAGATAATAAAGAATCTTAATTGATCCATGCTGACCTGCTCAGCCAGTAAAAATGAACATGTACTGTAAACAGCAACAGAACATATGAAGTGTTGATAAGCTTTGTGTTTAGGAGGTCTGTTTCTCATTTTAACCTCTGAAACCTTTATTTCTCGTGTAGAGGCAGACCTTCGCATAGGAGAGGTCCAGTGGGGAGACAGCGGAGTTTACATCTGTAAAGTGGTGATTTCTGATGACTTAGAGGGACAGAACGAAGCCTCTGTGGAGCTGCTGGTTCTTGGTAAGCGTGGTCTAATTTTCTACTGTGATTCTTGTTAAGGATTTTGTTGTAATAAGTAAACCTATTTGTGAGAGCTCTGTAGGACATTTGGTACTCAATCAAATCTCTTCAAATAGTTCTTCTGTCTCATCCACAACCATTAAGGTTCACTAAACTCTCATTAAGTTTCTTAATTTAATCCTGAGTGCTGGACATGGGGAAATTCTTAGTCTGTGTGCATGTGTGTTTGTGTGTGTGGTGGGGGGGGGGGGGGGGGGGGATGTTTTGTGTGTCCCATGTTAAGTATGTGTTATGTGGTGTGTCTTTACATTATCGGTGTATTTGTTTGCATTCAGTTACAGATGTAACCATAACAACAGCAGAGAGGCTATGT